>NC_057798.1:519248046-519571210 GCF_018294505.1 Triticum aestivum | reverse complement strand
ATGCAGCAAGGGCCATTTGTTTGACAGAAATAGAGTTGTTACGGCAAGAGGTACAAATCAAGGACCGAGGAGGGACGAGGGCGGATTTGATCTAAGTTAGGTTACTTTCTATGAATAGATGATGTGATCTCTGTCACTAGCAAGTTGCATAAGAAAGAGTGTGGCGTTGCAGAGGCGTGAATGAAAAAGTTAGTCTGGGAGACAGTTATAATTGCGAGTCCCTCAATTATAGAGCGGATCCAGGTGAAAGATGTAGGTGGTGTGCGGATTGAACTCTAGATCGGGAACCTGCAGTACTAGATGGACGATAACTATGCTTACAATTGTTGACCGAGAACTGTGAGGTATGTGCATGTTCCTCTTCCACCCATATCAACATGTAATTTGTAAGAAGCTAATTTAATGTAGCAAGAACATCATGTTTTAAACACAGACTGCAGATCGATGTACTTTGTCCCTCTTTCCTTCACCAAAGCAAGCGTTGTGACATCATGATTACTACCAAGTACAACATTGCATTTTATTTTCCAGAATGTTCCTTGAACACACTCCCAAGTTCCCAACCATCAGCAATTAGTCTCCTCAATTCAAATGCATAGGAATGCAATTTTTATCCGAAAATGTGCAACAAGAGCATGTTGTTAGTATCTGTTGACCATTGAAATCCCAAGACCAATGCATGGAGAAGTAGCCTATGAACCCTAAGTTATTTATTGAGAAATTAAACCACATATTTGACTACTTATTGATCTCCGAGCTCTATAATATTATCCTTAATCTGTTTTTTGTGAAGATAGAGGATGAGAAAGAAATAGTATCTAGGACCATGTACTATACTAACATTGTAACTATGGGTCCGTGCCACCTATTTCTATTTTGAAGTTGTTCTTTTAGGAACAGATGATTACACATGAAGTAATGGTATCCATGACTATGTACTATACTAACATTAGTAATTATGGGTCCATGCTAGGTATTTATATTTTGAAGCAATTCTATCAGGAACAGATGATCACACAATATCTTTTGATAAATCCTTTTTACCTAGCTTCTGATTTCTATTATCAGAAACAGATTGTCCGTTCTTACAGGAAACATCTATAAACAACCAATATTCGTTATTGTGCTCTTCCATGTCGCGCCGCTGACAATAGGATGGAGGGTTTTAGTTGTCGTCGTGGAGGAGAAGAAGGGTAACCACCAAGCAGGAGAGAGGGAGGAAAGTTGTGCCCGTTCGCTGGAAGCCAGGCAACCCGGCGCCATCACCAAGGAGAGCGAGGAGGGGCTAGATTATGCCGCCACAAAGGTGATCTGCGAGTGGCTGCGGCGTCCCTGCATAGGAGGTGGGAGAGAATCCGCCACTGCACCACGTGATTCTACTTGAAACTCCTCGGAGCTTGCACCGGGCTCAAGCACGAGTCCACTGCTCTTCATATTCAGGCTGCAACATTTTCTGAATTTTAAGTTTGGCTGAAGATGCTCTTACTCGTACACTAGATCAATTGTACAAATTTCTCTAAATGTACTGCTTGAGTTCTTCTCTTTATTTTAATCACTTTCTTTGGCACCTCTAATTTTTAGTTTGGCTCATTGTCTTTCTCTGGTGTACAAATGCTTTCAATTTTTAGTTTGGCTCATTGTCTCTTCAGAAATCTGAAGAAACCTATACTGTGGAAGGATGGCAATATTATTTGCTACTTCTCATCAATTGTTCGGTTCATTCCTTGCATAAAAATCTAGCTTTGTTTCTGCTCATGTCTATGCAATGCAAGTATACATGATAGCTTTTCTGCAATGTTGTTTTATTCAATAAGTGCTCTTTTTCAGTGGCTGTTGCGCTGCATGCCTTAGACGTATGTGCCCTTGGGTTGTTTTCACTTAGGCGAATGACAATTAATGTCCGGGCAAATGTAACAATGTGACTGGGCATGGCAAGCACTAGATCCCAGTTCGTGTCTTAGCGCTCTTTTCTTGATGGTGCCATGAGCAATGACCACAACAGCCACTGGATACCACACGTCGTCCTTCCTCCCCCCCCCCATCTCATGACCTACAGTAGCATATGTGGGTTGGCACCAACTAATGATTAAAAAGGCATTGTTGATGATAAATGCATCACTTACAATAAGGCTTCATCATTGATGTTAAATGTCTCACTTTTCATAGCAATTGGTGTTGCGAAGCATGGACGTTGTGCCAATATGCCCATATGGAAAGCACGTAAGTGGCGACACGAATGTGGTGGACTTGAGTCATGCTTATTGGACTCCCCTTGCAATGCACATGCATGTTTGCTAGTAATTCTAATGCCTTTTCTCTCATAAATTGCAAGGTACACACCAAGAGGGAGAATTTTGGCAGCTGGAAATCTGGACCTGAAAAAGTTACGTCAGGTTACCTATTCTACACAACTCACAACTAGCTGAAACCTCGCGGAGAATTTTTATGGAATATTTAAGAAATATTGGAGCTAATAACTACCAGAGGGGGCCCACCAGGTGGGCACAACCCACTTGGGCGCGCCAGGGAGCCCAGGTGCGCCCTGGTGGGTTGTGCCCTCTGTCGGTGTCAAAACCGACGGATCTCGGGTAGGGGGTCCCGAAGTGTGCGTCTAAGGCTAATGTTAAAGGGAGGCGGGGGACACAATGTTTACCCAGGTTCGGCCATCTCTATGGAGGTAATACCCTACTTCCTGCTTGATTGATCTTGATGAATATGAGTATTAAAAGAGTTGATCTACCACGAGATCGTAATGGCTAAACCCTAGAAGCCTAGCCTATGAGGTTATGATTGTTGTGGCTAAACCCTGGAATTCTAAACCCTCCAGTTTATATGGACACCAGGAGGGGCTAGGGTTGTACAAAGTCGGTTACAGAGAAAGGAGTCTACATATCCGAATTGCTAAGCTTGCCTTCCACGCAAAGGAGAGTCTCATCCGGACATGGGACGAAGTCTTCAATCTTGTATCTTCATAGTCCAACAGTCCGGCCAATGTATATAGTCCGACTGTCTCAAGGACCCCTTAGTCCAGGACTCCCTCAGTAGCCCCTAAACGAGGCTTCAATGTTGATGAGTCCGGCGCGCAGATTGTCTTCGACATTGCAAGGCGGGTTCCTTCTCCGAATACTCCAACATAGCCTTCCGAACATAGAAAACGTGTCCGGCTCTGCAAAACAAGTACCACGCACCACCGTAGAGAGAATAATAATTCACGAGTCCAATCTGCTGACAACTTTTCGTAGCATGACATCACGCCACTGCCCGGTCTTTATTCGAACCATTTTTTAGCCCGTCGCTCCCTATTTTGAGGTGCGGTTCCATTGGCACGTCTTGTCAAAGCAGAGATCGTGTCCCTTTATCACGAGATTCTCATCAATACGGGCATGGGTAACCCAACAGTGTCATCTGCACGGCGCTTGGGGAATTGGCGGATTTTAAGGCGAGGGGAAGGCGCATGACTTTTACTGTCTTTATAAGGGGATAAGGAATCATCCTCGTTCATCCACGCCTTCTCCTTCCCTGCCCATCCATTCTCGAGCTCCAGCACCCAAGCTCTTGCCTTCTCTGTCCAAAAAAGCACTCCAATCATGTCCGGATCCGGAGTAGGAGGCAAGTGGATGGCCTCCTCCATCAAGAAGAAAGACATCAAGGAGCTCCGGGAGGCCGGGTACCTGGCCAAGGACATCGTTCATCGACTTCCGGCCAAGGGACTGATCGTCCCTACCCCAGAGCCCCATGAGAGGGTTGTGTTCCTCACACACTTCGTTCGCGGGCTGGGATTTCCTCTCCACCCATTTGTCTGTGGACTGATGTTTTACTATGGGCTAGACTTCCATGATTTGACCCCCAACTCTATCCTCAACATATCGGCATTTATTGTCATGTGCGAGGCCTTCCTCTGCATCCCACCTCACTTTGCCTATGGCTGAAGACCTTCAATGTTAAGCCGAAGGTAGTGAGCGGCCAACAAGCGGAGTGCGGAGGTGCCATGGTAGGCAAAATGCCCAATGTCACCTAGCCCGAAGGCTCCTTTGTGGAGACCATAAAAGGGTGGCAGTCGGGGTGGTTCTACATCACCGAGCCATGCGGCGCCAACTAGGCGGCGGCTCCCGCATTCCGATCCGGAGTCCCGATGCGGCTCACCTCTTGGAAAGAGAAGGGCCTGACCCGGGGTTCTTCGGGTGAGCTGACAGTGCTCCAGACGCACGTCCAGAATATGATAATCAGGAAAGTCAAGCTCGTCAATGTGATCCAGGTTATGCTCATCCGCCGGATTCTTCCGTGCCAATGACGGACTTGTTATCTGTGGGAGTATGACCCGACCAAGCACCAGACCCTACTAGAGCTCTTCGGCATGACACACGAAGATATCTGGAAGGTGCTCTTCAAGGCCAACGAGGTGCCGCCGGCCACGGATGAGGATCATGGGCACGACCTAACTCATCCTGCAAATTCGGTAAGTTCTTTAATGATTTCAAGGTGTACCCTTTACTTGCACATTCGAGGAAGGCATCTAAGTCTCCCTATCAATTATTTCATGACTGGACGGAGAAAGAGGAGCGGATTGACTATCCCTGTCACACCCTGCATTTTGTAACATTTAACTTGCATTATTAAAGCATGAAAATTTTGACCAACAAAAACTTTTGCATTATTTGGCTTTTATTTGGAGTTGGTTTTCTCTCTGTGATTTTCTTTTCAAGTGCTCTTTAAAGTCAACTACTCCACCTTCTGTACTTCATCTCCTTGCCCCAAACTTCTGCCCAATGACCATGCCATGTGTATAGTGCAATATAGAATTTTCTTACAAAAATAATTTGGCCAAAAAGTATTTTCTAAATTTAGTTTTCCGAAAACCCCTGAATTGAGGTTTGCACTGCAAGTACTTGATTTGGGTTATGAAAAATATTTCAAAAAGTATATTTGAATCCTACTAGATGTAGGACTCCCATAAACCACAAAAATATAATTTTAAAAGATATTTTCCTATTTTATTTAAAAGCTTTTTCTTAAGGCCAGAAATGGTCTTTAATAGGGAAAAATTATTTTATTGTTTCAAAAATATTTGAGAAAAATTAGGGAAACTCAGTGGACATATATTTTCCATATATAAGAGTTTCAACACATGGTCATGTTCAAAATATTGGTCAAATCCCTCAAAAACCCTTTCTGGATATTTCAAGCTTATGAAATATTTACAAAGGAAATATTCTCCAAAAATTCCAAGAAAATTCTATCATGTCACATATGACATACTTGATGATCTTGACAAGTATCATGTCATGGAGAATAGTATAACCCCATGAAATCCCCTCAAAACCATTTCTGTCCATTTTGAAGTTTGACCAGCTTTACATTGCCAAACATGTCCAAATGTTCTCAAACTTGGTGCACATGCTCCAATGGTCTAATAGTGCATCTAGACCAAATGGCACAGGTTGGATAAGAAGATATCTTGATCAAAGTGCCTTAAAACCCTCTCTGACTAGAATCAAATTTGAACTACTTTGTACTACCAACTTTTTCTCCATGACCCCAACTTTTGTGAGCCTGATCACATGAATAAATAAGGCCACCACACCAAGTGGCGCATCAAGGAGAAGTGACCTACTCAACTGGATCTACACAAGTCCATTCCTGCCAATTTTTAGGGTTTGCAGAAGTTGCATTGGCAACTTTGTCCAAATAAGCTCAAAATGGGTGGAAGGCCCTAATTATGTGTGACATCTCACCCAGTGGAGTCTCATGGCAAGTGGAAATTATTAACTTGCCCAAACCATCATCAAACACCTTCTGGCAGAATGTTGAAATGCCAATTCCAGCCTCTTGCACTAATCTCCTTGAGCCCATCTTTTTACCACAACCCCTCCTCGTTCCCCTCTGCAACTTGGATGCTTTTCTGCCCGAGGAAGCAATGATGAGGGAGGGGGAAACCCCATTTGTCTTCTCTAGACAGCAGCTTCTCCCCTCTCTCTCAGCCTCCTTCTCTCCCCTCAGCCCTCCAGAGCATCCAAGGCTCACTCCCACTTTTGCCCACACCCCTGCAGCCTCCAGACACTAGTGGACGCACGTGGACGCGGGAAAGCCGCGGATGCCGACCAAAGTCGCGCTTTGGAGCGCCCGACAGGACACCCGACCGTTGACGCCGCGTCTCCCGACCACCTCGAGCTTCCCCCGCGCGCCAGTCGATGCCCCTCGACGTCCGCTCCACGCCAGCAGGCCGCACACTTGCTCCCGCGCCCTCCTCTCTCTCCTGCAGCTCGCGCCAGAGCGCCGCCCCACTCGGCCAATGCCCGCGCCACCCCTGTGGCCCGCGTGCAGCTCGTCGTCGCCTCTGGACGGAGGTAGACAATGACGGCCGTGGGGCCAGCCCGTCAGCCTCACGCCCTGATGGGTGGGATCCACCCGTCAGGTTTAAAACGCGCGCGCGCACCGGTTCGCCCGTCGGCTGAAGGCGTATTTCGCCTTTACGCCTTCGACGTGGCGGCCTGCGTGGGCTGGTTTCCCCTCTGGGCCTGCTGCCCGTGGCCTCTCTGGCCCAGTGGCACAACGCCACTTTTCTTTTTCTTTTTCTGTCTCCCTTCCAAAAATTCCACAGGGCAAAATATTTATCCAAATGAAATATTTCCAACTCCTAAAATCTTAGAATAATCCCACCTATTTATTGATATAACTTTCATGCACATGCATTACACCTTTCTGCTCTGTTCAAATTTAAATTCAAATTTGAACAATAAAACCTCTGTTTGAAAATCCACAACTCTATTGCCCTAGCTCCAAATCCAAAACAAAGAATTTTCCCCTTCCTAGTTTTCCTCCTAGTATTTTACAAAAATAAGTTGACATTTTTCTGAGCACTTTGACTTTTCTGTTTTTATTATTGTCTCATTTATCCATTGTTTTATTGCGACGATTAGATCCCGTGTTTGACGAAATAGTTGGAGAAGAAGGAGAGGAAGGGCTTGAAGACTTTGAAGACCAAGCCAACCAAGGCAAGCAGCCCTTTGACCATGTCTATGAAACCCTTTTTATCCATGTCATATAGCTCTTTATTATTGTTGCATCGGGATCATGATGAGATGGTGAACCACGTGGGTTGGTTGCCTCTGCTACTTCCTCGTTGATACTTGCATTGTGCATGGCCCTACCTTCTTATGAGGGTTATGCCAGTGGGAGTAGATAGGATGCTAAAGTAGATGCTACGCAAAAAGGGACGGGTATGTGCATGATGAAGGAGGCAAAGTATTTTTCAAAGGACTTTTCGAAAACCCCGTCGGGTGCCACTTATGCCCGAGGGAGATGATGAGATGGGTAACCACTTGATGACGAAGTGGTGTACCGAGGAAAGTGGGTGTTGTTTTCAAAACGGATTGGTCGAAGTTGCGACCGTTATTCCAACCTTACATGCGCAACCACTCTACCCTTATATGGGAAAGGGCATTATTGAGTACCTAGACCGATACTAGCTTGGAGCCCGCATTACTAGTGACGGGGGAGAGTTGGTGCTCTCTCTCGGGACGGGGTCGTGCCAGGTTGGGCGACCAAGAACATTTTTATGGGGCACCGAAAACACCGTTGGTACCCCGTGCTTGTGATGTGACATGATTATGGAGCGTGGCTCCACGATAATATTATGTGATAATGTTGGGCACGGGGGTTACTACCAATCGAGTGGACTCCTTGTTAGTGTCGTCTAGGGAAAGGTAGTGATCGGGTGCTTACCCCGGGTACTTAAGGTATCGCGGGTCGTGGATGACACGGAAATTCCCCGGATCTTGTGGGTAAAGTGTGCAACCTTTACAGAGTGTAAAACTATTCGAATAGCCGTGTCCACGGTCAAGGACAGTTGGGTAACCGCTCTTGGGCTACGTCCACTTGTTTACAAACCAAGTGTGTGTGTTGATAAAAATGACTTGGGTCAAGTCAAGGGACTTGACATGATTGAGATGGGTTGGTGCCCACTCTATTTATGTTAGATGGGTTGGTGCCCACTCTATTTATGTTGATATCTGTAACCTGTCCTCATGGTTACTTGAATTCTCTTGATGCATGCCTTACAAAGATGTTGAACATGTCATTGCACTCAAAACTAGCTTTCTGCAAAATTTACCTATATCATGCATTGTTGTACCTTGAACCAAAACATGGGGTGCTTGCGAGTACATTCAAAGTACTCATTGGCTTGCCACTGGTTATTTAATTGACCAGGCATGGAACAACCGGAGTTCGAAGAAGAGTTCTTTGGAGACGAACATGCGAACTAGGACGTTTCCCAGTCAGAATGCCTGTAGGGTTAAGGCAGATGGCATGGGTTCTACTTACCGACGAAGATTTCCGCTGCTTGTGTTACATTTGATGTTCAGCCCTTAAGGCTTTATCGATGTAAGACTTGACCATAATGGTCACAATTTGTGTAAGACGGTATGTATGGATGTAAGACTCTTGTTATTCAGCTTCTGTGTGTTCAGTGAGCATTGGTCTCTGGGATCACTGTACACGTGCATTCAGTGATCTCGACTCATGAGTCGGGGTCCCCACAGAGCTGGTATCAGAGCCATCCTGACTGTAGGAAGCCTTAGTTAGCATGGACGTTAGTTAGAGTGAGACTATCCACGAAATTACCTGTATACCTATGTTTTATAATAGTATCCCAAACATAGGTCACATTCCCTCTATTGACCCTTCCCCTTCCACTTTTGTAGATGGCCGTCGTACCCGAGGACTTCCTGACCACCGGATTTCCCGTGCTTCTTGAGGATAGCCTCAGGAAGTGCCAGTTCACTCGAGCCCCCACCTTCTCCTACCACGAGCACTGGATCAACAGCACCAAGAAGGAGTATCACGTGGAGGTAGTCGTGAGGGCGAACGACTCCCCGACGAGCTGGTTCTTTGAGGGACCCCAGATGGCGACACTGCTCCTCGCCGTGGAGACTGCTGCCCTCAAGGCGCTGACTCGCCTCCGGGATCTCCTGCCAGAGATGGCAAGTGAGCCAGCCACTCGTTACCTGCCTTATCGTAAGGAAGGTGATGACGAGAGCAGCGCACCAGCCCCACCCTTGGACGAAGGACTTTCTCTCCGCTTCCAGACCTACTTCAGCTTGTGTGCCGACAGCCTGGCACAGCACCTGGCCTCGGAGTCGATGGAGCTTCGGAAGGAACTCCACGAGACCAAGGAACTCCTCCGCCTAGCTCAGATAAAGGCGGACAGGATCAAGAAGGATGGAGCACCCCCTGGACAGCCCGTTGTAGCCTATCGAGGCGGGCGACCCCCACAGGCCACGCATGCCAAGGGATCATCTCAGCCACGCCGTATGACAGCGAAGGAATATCGCAACCTCTTCACGGCGCCACCGGCGAAGCAGCGCCGTGTTCAGCTCCTCCACTCCCCCACTCCCTCAAGTGACGAAGAGACTAAGACAGATGAAGATGAGGAGGAAGACCCAGAGGAGCCAGAATACCCGACCGAGCATTCCACCACTTAGACACCGTTCAGGACTAGGATAGGCCAGTCCGTAACCCTATGGTAGGATAGGTCGTGTACCCCTATGCGAAGTCGAGTCCTTGTAATGGTTCATATGAAACCATGTTGTGTTGTGTTTGTTTTCAACTTGCTTTGATGAAGTCGTACTTTCCCCTTCGGGAACTTGTAAACGACTACATCCCCCATTTGGTTTTAATGCATGAGTTTGGCCCTTCTGGCCCTTGTTTAACTTAAAATTGTGTCACACCCACCCCCTTACTAGGCATCCCATCTATATTGCTTTCCCTCATTTTATTTTCCCAATCATGAGACCTTGACCGCTTCAACAGGATGCCTGTTGTAACGCGTACTGGTACCTCTACCCAACAGCAAGAAGCCGGAGGTTCTGCTGAAGCAGGAGTCAGCCAGGACCAAGCCCAAGGACAGACTCCACCACCACCACCTCCTCCAAACATGGACATGGCTCAGCTTCTCCAAGCCTTCCGAGAGGAACGCCAAGCCAACACTGCAGCCCTCCAGATGATTGCTCAAGCTGTCAATCGCCAGCCGGCGGGACACGGCCATGGACGTTCCACGCTGGTGGAGTTCAAGAAGCATGCACCACCCACCTTCATCGAGACTGTTGAACCCCTGGATGCAGACGACTGGGTCCGCACCATTGAGGAGCTGTTGGCACTAGTCGGATGCACTGAGGACCGTGAGAAGGTGGCGTATGCTGCCCACTGTCTCGGGGGAACTGCCAGAGCTTGGTGGGATGGATTCAAGGCTATGCATGCTGAGCAAAACATCACTTGGGATAACTTCAAGACAGAATTCCGCAAGGCCCACATTCCTTCTGGAATCATGGCCATCAAGAAGCGTGAGTTCCGAGCCCTGAAGCAAGGTAGTAGCACTGTCAAGGAGTACATGCAGAAGTTCAGTGTTCTCTCAAGGTATGCCCCTGAGGATGTCAGCACTGATGCTGCCAAAAGGGAGCGCTTCATGGAAGGCCTTAACCAGACTCTGCAGTACTCGCTTGTTGTGTGTGACTGCCCGACCTTTCCTGATCTGGTGAACAAGGCACTCATGCTTGAGGACAAACGATGTGCTTTGGATGACACTCGTAAGCGCAAGATGATCAGCAAGGGTAGCTCCAGCAACCAGAAGCCTCGCCCGTGGCAGCCAGCCCCGGTCAAGCCAACCTATCAGCAGCCAAGAGCTCCTGCACCCCGCACCAACTATCCACCTCAGCAGTATGCCAACCCCAGGCCAGCTTACAACAACCCCAATAACAATGCTGGCAAGAGCATCATCCCCAACCAAGTCACTTGCTTTGGATGTGGACAGCCGGGCCATTACTCCAAGAATTGCCCCAACAAGAAGCCCGACGCCCCACGCCCCAATGCGCAGAACCCAGGACAAGGCCGAGGAATGCCACCAAGGAACCAAGCTCCCCGCAACCTGCCCAACAATGGCAAGGGTCGTGTGAATCATGTCACTGCAGAAGAAGCCCAGGAAGACCCGGACGTCGTGCTGGGTACGTTCCTTG
Organism: Triticum aestivum; assembly: GCF_018294505.1. Classification (NCBI taxonomy): domain Eukaryota; kingdom Viridiplantae; phylum Streptophyta; class Magnoliopsida; order Poales; family Poaceae; genus Triticum; species Triticum aestivum. The sequence continues at coordinate 519,560,201 of NC_057798.1, read as the reverse complement.
TCAATTCAGCACCTGCAACTGTCTTGTTTGATTCTGGAGCCACGCATTCATTTGTCACCCAAAAGTTTGCATTAAAAAGTGGCATGACCTCTACACCTCTGAAAAAACCCTATGGCGGTACAAACCCCCGGAGCGGAGATGAGAGCCAAGATAGGATGTAAAGGAGTCGGGATTATCATTAATGGGGTAGACTTCCTAGCAGACCTTATCGTCTTAGGATCACAAGGCTTGGATGTGATCTTAGGAATGAATTGGCTCATCAAGCACCAAGGCTTGATAGATTGCGCCAACCGGACTGTCACTGTGACCAATGACCAAGGAGTCGAAGTTAAATTTGCCTCCAACCCCTCCTCTACTCAAGCCAACCAAGTCAACTGTCTGACTGAAGTTGGATTGGAGCAAGTGCCGGTAGTATGCGAATACCCCGATGTTTTTCCTGATGAGCTACCGGGAATGCCTCCTGACCGAGACATTGAGTTCGTCATCGAGCTCATACCCGGAGCGGGACCCATCTACAAGAAGCCTTATAGAATGGGATCGGAAGAGTTAGCAGAATTGAAGAAGCAACTGGAAGAGCAGTTGAGGAAGGGATTTATCCGCCCTAGTGCCTCCCCTTGGGGATCACCTGTTCTGTTTGTGGCAAAGAAGGACGGTACCATCCGCTTGTGCATTGACTACCGCTCCCTCAATGAAGTTACAATCAAGAACAAGTACCCACTTCCCAAGATTGAAGATCTGTTTGATCAACTCAATGGGGCCAAGGTGTTCTCCAAGATCGACCTCAGATCTGGGTACTACCAGCTGAAAATCAGACCCCAAGATATTCCGAAGACGGCATTTGTAACCAGATATGGCCTGTATGAGTGCACGGTCATGTCCTTTGGATTGACCAATGCCCCGGCTTACTTCATGTATCTCATGAATAAGGTCTTCATGGAATATTTGGACAAGTTTGTCGTTGTCTTCATTGATGACATTCTTGTCTTCTCGAAGATGGAAGAAGAGCACGAGCAACACTTGAGGATGGTCCTAGACAAGCTTCGAGAGCACCAACTGTATGCCAAGTTCAGCAAGTGTGAATTTTGGCTGCGTGAAGTTGGATTCTTGGGTCATGTTTTAACTGAAGAAGGATTGTCAGTCGATCCCGCTAAGATTGAAGCCGTGACTGAATGGCAATCCCCAAGCAATGTGAAGGAAGTCAGAAGCTTCCTCGGACTCGCGGGATATTACCGCAAGTTCGTTGAAGGATTCTCAAGCATTGCCCGACCCATGACTCAGCTCTTGAAGAAGGACAAGAAGTTTGAATGGACGCCGAAGTGCGAAGAAAGCTTCCAGGAGCTGAAGAAGAGACTGACCACCGCCCCAGTTCTGGCCACACCAGATATACACAAGGAGTTTGTGATATATTGTGATGCGTCAAGAACCGGACTGGGAGGTGTTCTGATGCAAGAAGGCAGAGTCGTAGCTTACCTTTCAAGGCAACTACGGCCTCATGAAGAGAACTATGCTACTCATGACCTTGAGCTAGCAGCAGTGGTTCATGCCCTGAAGACATGGCGACATTACCTCTTAGGGAAGCGATGTGAGATATACACGGATCACAAAAGTCTGAAGTATATTTTCACTCAAAGGGAATTGAACATGAGGCAAAGAAGATGGCTAGAGTTGATCAAAGATTATGACCTCAGTGTTCAATACCACCCTGGGAAGGCTAATGTGGTAGCAGATGCATTAAGTAGGAAGGCTTGTTCCTTGAATGCTATGCTTAAGGACAAGCTACCCGCCTTGTATGAAGAACTTGAAAGCTTCGAGTTGGAACTGGTTGCACCAGGATTCTTGGCCAACCTCGAAGTTAGGCCTACCTTGATGGATGATATTAAGGAAGCTCAGAAGGGACACGAAAGTATTGAAGGCATCAAGAGGAAGATCAAGGCAGGCAAGGCCCCAGGATTCTCAGAGGATGAGCAAGGAGTTGTGTGGTTTGGGAATCGCGTTTGCGTGCCCAACAAGGTTGAGCTCAAGAATCTGATCTTGCAAGAAGCTCATGACACCCCGTATTCTATCCATCCTGGAGGAACCAAGATGTATCAAGACCTGAAGGAAAGATTTTGGTGGCATGGGATGAAAAGGGAGATTGCCACCTATGTTGCAAAGTGTGATGTATGCCAAAGAGTCAAGGCTGAATATCAGCGACCTGCTGGATTGCTCCAACCACTCAAGGTTCCTGAGTGGAAATGGGATAAAGTCGGGATGGATTTCATCACTGGACTACCTAGGTCAAACAAGGGACATGACTCCATCTGGGTCATAGTCGATCATTTGACCAAGGTGGCCCATTTCATTCCGGTCAAAACAACTTACAAGGGGAACCAGTTAGCCAATCTCTACATCAACCGAATCGTGAGCCTTCATGGTGTTCCCAAGGAGATTGTGTCAGATCGAGGAACCCAGTTTACCTCAAGGTTCTGGAAGAAGTTCCAAGAGGCCATGGGGACCAAGTTGTCCTTCAGCACTGCTTTCCACCCACAGACCGGAGGTCAGACAGAACGAGTAAATCAGATACTCGAAGACATGCTCCGAGCCTGTGTCTTAGCATATGGAGCTAAGTGGGAAGATTGCCTCGCTTTCGCCGAGTTCTCTTACAACAACAGTTATCAGTCAAGCCTTCAGATGGCACCATTTGAGGTGTTATACGGACGGAAATGCCGCACACCCCTCAATTGGTCAGAAACCGGAGAAGGACTTGTCTTTGGGCCCGATATCCTCCGCGAAGCCGAAGAGCAAGTCCAGCTTGTCAGAGAGCGTTTGAAGACTGCCAAGTCAAGACAAAAGAGCTACGCTGACTCACGTCGTCGAGACATGACCTTCCGGGTTGGAGACCATGTCTATCTCCGGGTCACACCTCTCAAGGGAACCCAGCGTTTCCATGTCAAGGGAAGCTTGCCCCAAGATACATCGGCCCCTTCAAGATCACTGAATGACGAGGAGAAGTGGCTTACCAGTTGGAACTTCCACCTGAACTATCCGATGTGCACAACGTGTTCCACGTGTCACAACTCCGGGAGTGTCTCCAAGTTCCAGACAAGCCTGATCTATACAAGGACGTCAATCACCAAGCCATTGACCTTCAGCCTGATTTGACTTACCGTGAGAGGCCCATCTGCATTCTGGATGAGGCTGAGCGACACACTCGAAGCCGCACCATCAAGTACTTCAAGGTCCAATGGAGCAACCACACTGAAGCAGAAGCAACTTGGGAGCGTGAAGACTACCTTAGATCCGAGTTTCCGTATCTCTTTAAAGCCTAGTTTAGGAATCTCGGGGACGAGATTCTTGTAAGGGGGGTAGGTCTGTCACACCCTGCATTTTGTAACATTTAACTTGCATTATTAAAGCATGAAAATTTGGACCAACAAAACCTTTTGCATTATTTGGCTTTTATTTGGAGTTGGTTTTCTCTCTGTGATTTCTTTTCAAGTGCTCTTTAAAGTCAACTACTCCACCTTCTGTACTTCATCTCCTTGCCCCAAAATTCTGCCCAATGACCATGCCATGTGTATAGTGCAATATAGAATTTTCTAAAAAAAATAATTTGGACAAAAAGTATTTTCTAAATTTAGTTTTCCAAAAACCCCTGAATTGAGGTTTGCACTGCAAGTACTTGATTTGGGTTATGAAAAATATTTCAAAAAGTATATTTGAATCCTATTAGATGTAGGACTACCATAAACCACAAAAATATAATTTTAAAAGCTATTTTCCTATTTTATTTAAAAGCTTTTTCTTAAGGCCAGAAATGGCCTTTAATAAGGAAAAATTATTTTATTGTTTCAAAAATATTTGACAAAAATTAGGGAAACTCAGTGGACATATATTTTCCATATATAAGAGTTTCAACACATGGTCATGTTCAAAATATTGATCAAATCCCTCAAAAACCCTTTTTGGATATTTCAAGCTTATGAAATATTTACAAAGGAAATATTCTCCAAAAATTCCAAGAAAATTCTATCATGTCACATATGACATACTTGATGATCTTGACAAGTATCATGTCATGGAGAATAGTATAACCCCATGAAATCCCCTCAAAACCATTTCTGTCCATTTTGAAGTTTGAGCAGCTTTACATTGCCAAACATGTCCAAATGTTCTCAAACTTGGTGCACATGCTCCAATGGTCTAATAGTGCATCTAGAACAAATGGCACAGGTTGGAGAAGAAGATATCTTGATCAAAGTGCCTCAAAACCCTCTCTGACCAGAATCAAATTTGAACTACTTTGTACTACCAACTTTTTCTCCATGACCCAAACTTTTGTGAGCCTGATCACATGACTAAATAAGGCCACCAAACCAAGTGGTGCATCAAGGAGAAGTGATCTACTCAACTGGATCTACACAAGTCCATTCCTGCCAATTTTTAGGGTTTGCAAAAGTTGCATTGGCAACTTTGTCCAAATAATCTCAAAATGGGTGGAAGGCCCTAATTAAGTGTGACATCTCACCCAGTGGAGTCTCATGGAAATTGGAAATTATTAACTTGCCCAAACCATCATCAAACACCTTCTGGCAGAATGTTGAAATGCCAATTCCAGCCTCTTGCACTAATCTCCTTGAGCTCATCTTTTTACCACAACCCCTACTCGTTCCCCTCTGCAACTTGGATGCTTTTCTGCCTGAGGAAGCAATGATGAGGGAGGGGGAAACCCCATTTGTCTTCTCTGGACAGCAGCTTCTCCCCTCTCTCTCTCTCAGCCTCCTTCTCTCCCCTCATCCCTCCAGAGCATCCAAGGCTCACTCCCACTTTTGCCCACACCCCTGCAGCCTCCAGACACTAGTGGACGCGCGCGGACGCGGGAAAGCCGCGGATTCCGGCCAAAGTCGCGCTCTGGAGCGCCCGGCAGGACACCCGACCGTTGACGCCGCGTCTCCCGACCACCTCGAGCTTCCCCCGCGCGCCAGTCGATGCCCCTCGATGTCCGCTCCACGCCAGCAGGCCGCCCACTTGCTCCCGTGCCCTCCTCTCTCTCCTGCAGCTCGCGCCAGAGCGCCGCCCCACTCGGCCAATGCCCGCGCCACCCCTTTGGCCCATATGCAGCTCGTCGTCGCCTCTGGACGGAGGTAGACGACGAAGGCCGTGGGGCCAGCCCATCAGCCTCACGCCCTGACGGGTGGGATCCACCCGTCAGGCTTAAAACACGCGCGCGCACCGGTTCGCCCGTCGGCTGAAGGCGTATTTTGCCTTTACGCCTTCGACGTGGCGGCCCGCGTGGGATGGTTTCCCCTCTGGACCTGCTGCCCGTGGCCTCTCTGGCACAGTGGCACAGCGCCACTTTTCTTTTTCTTTTTTTGTCTCCCTTCCAAAATTCCACAGGGCAAAATATTTATCCAAATGAAATATTTCCAACTCCTAAAATCTTAGAATAATCCCACCTATTTATTGATATAACTTTCATGCACATCCATTACACCTTTCTGCTCAGTTCAAATTTAAATTCAAATTTGAACAATAAAACCTCTGTTTGAAAATCCACAACTCTATTGCCCTAGCTCCAAATCCAAAACCAAGAATTTTCCCCTTCCTAGTTTTCCTCCTAGTATTTTACAAAAATAAGTTGACATTTTTCTGAGCACTTTGACTTTTCTGTTTTTATTATTGTCTCATTTATCCGTTGTTTTATTGCGACGATTAGATCCCGTGTTTGACGAAATAGTTGGAGAAGAAGGAGAGGAAGGGCTTGAAGACTTTGAAGACCAAGCCAACCAAGGCAAGCAGCCCTTTGACCATGTCTATGAAACCCTTTTTATCCATGTCATATAGCTCTTTATTATTGTTGCATCGGGATCATGATGAGATGGTGAACGACGTGGGTTGGTTGCCTCTGCTACTTCCTCGTTGATACTTGCATTGTGCATGGCCCTAACTTCTTATGAGGGTTATGCCGGTGGGAGTAGATAGGATGCTAAAGTAGATGCTACGCAAAAAGGGACGGGTATGTGCATGATGAAGGAGGCAAAGTATTTTCCAAAGGACTTTTCGAAAACCCCATCGGGTGCAACTTATGCCCGAGGGTGATGATGAGATGGGTAACCACTTGATGACAAAGTGGTGTACCGAGGAAAGTGGGTGTTGTTTTCAAAACGGATTGGTCGAAGTTGCGACCGTTATTCCAACCTTACATGCGCAACCACTCTACCCTTATATGGGAAAGGGCATTATTGAGTACCTAGACCGATACTAGCTTGGAGCCCGCATTTCTAGTGACGGGGGAGAGTTGGTGCTCTCTCTCGGGACGGGGTCGTGCCAGGTAGGGCGACGAAGAACATTTTTATGGGGCACCGGACACACCGTTGGTACCCCGTGCTTGTGATGTGAGATGATAATGGAGCGTGGCTCCACGATAATATTATGTGATAATGTTGGGAACGGGGGTTACTACCAATCGAGTGGACTCCATGTTAGTGTCGTCTAGGGAAAGGTAGTGATCGGGTGCTTACCCCGGGTACTTAAGGTATCGCGGGTCGTGGATGACATGGAAATTCCCCGGATCTTGTGGGTAAAGTGTGCAACCTCTACAGAGTGTAAAACTATTCGAATAGCCGTGTCCACGGTCAAGGACAGTTGGGTAACCGCTCTTGGGCTACGTCCACTTGTTTACAAACCAAGTGTGTGTGTTGATAAAAATGACTTGGGTCAAGTCAAGGGACTTGACATGATTGAGATGGGTTGGTGCCCACTCTATTTATGTTAGATGGGTTGGTGCCCACTCTATTTATGTTGATATCTGTAACCTGTCCTCATGGTTACTTGAATTCTCTTGATGCATGCCTTACAAAGATGTTGAACATGTCATTGCACTCAAAACTAGCTTTCTGCAAAATTTACCTATATCATGCATTGTTGTACCTTGAACCAAAACATGGGGTGCTTGCAAGTACATTCAAAGTACTCATTGGCTTGCCACTGGTTATTTAATTGACCAGGCATGGAAGAACCGGAGTTCGAAGAAGAGTTCTTTGGAGACGAACATGCGAACTAGGACGTTTCCCAGTCAGAATGCCTGTAGGGTAAAGGCAGATGGCATGGGTTCTACTTACCGACGAAGATTTCCGCTGCTTGTGTTTCATTTGATGTTCAGCCCTTAAGGCTTTATCGATGTAAGACTTGACCATAATGGTCACAATTTGTGTAAGACGGTATGTATGGATGTAAGACTCTTGTTATTCAGCTTCTGTGTGTTCAGTGAGCATTGATCTCTGGGATCACTGTACACGTGCATTCGGTGATCTCGACTCATGAGTCAGGGTCCCCACAATCCCGCTCCACTGCCCGAAGACCCAGAAACCCCGCTAAGGGAGTCCTGGACTAGGGGGTGTCCGGACAGCCGAACTATCATCATCGGCCGGACTCCAAGACTATGAAGATACAAGATTGAAGACTTCGTCCCGTGTCCGGATGGGACTTTCCTTGGCGTGGAAGGCAAGCTTGGCAATACGGATATGTAGATCTCCTACCATTCTAACCGACTCTGTGTAACCCTAGCCCTCTCCGGTGTCTATATAAACCGGAGGGTTTTAGTCCATAGGACGAACAACAATCATACCATAGGCTAGCTTCTAGGGTTTAGCCTCCTTGATCTCGTGGTAGATCCACTCTTGTACTACCCATATCATCAATATCAATCAAGCAGGAGTAGGGTTTTACCTCCATCGAGAGGGCCCGAACCTGTGTAAAAACATCGTGTCCCTTGTCTCCTGTTACCATCTGCCTAGACGCACAGTTTGGGACCCCCTACCCGAGATCCGCCGGTTTTGACACCGACATTGGTGCTTTCATTGAGAGTTCCTCTGTGTCGTCGCTGATAGGCTTGATGGCTCCTTCGATCATCAACAACGACGCGGTCCAGGGTGAGACTTTTCTCCCCGGATAGATCTTCGTATTCGGCGGCTTTGCACTGCGGGCCGATTCACTTGGCCATCTGGAGCAGATTGAAAGCTACGCCCCTGGCCGTCAGGTCAGATTTGGAAGCCTGAACTTCACGGCGGACATCCGCGGAGACTTGATCTTCAACAGATTCAAGCCACAGCCGAGCGCACCGCACTGTCATGATGGGCATGATTTAGCTGTACTGCCGGACAGTGCCCTGGAGGCCGCACATGAGTCGGCTCCGACCCTTAATTCGGAATCGACCGTGTAGATGGAGGACGGGTGGCTAGACACCACCTCAGGGGCTGCAACCTCTACGGCAATGGAGCCGAATACTGACTTTGTCCTTTGTGAGGCTCGTGACTCTGAGGTGCCGGACTCCTATCCGGACTCCGAACCTCCCGCGCCCCCTCCAATCGAATCGGACCGGGCGCCGATCATGGAGTTCACCGCTGCGGACATCTTTCAACACTCACCTTTCGGTGACACCCTGAATTCGCTAAGGTATCTCTCATTATCAGGAGAGCCCTGGCCGAACTGCGGTCAGGACGGTTGGGATGCGGACGACAAAGGGATCCAAACCCCACCCACCACCCACTTTATAGCCACTGTCGACGATTTAACCGACATGCTAGACTTCGACTCCGAAGACATCGACGGTATGGACGACGACGCCGGAGACGACCAAGAACCAGCGCCTACTGGGCACTGGAAAGCCACCTCAACTCATGACATATACATGGTGGATACACCAAAAGGAAGCGATAACGAGGAACAACGGGACGCAGCGAAGGATAATTCCCCCGAAAAACAACCAAAACGGCGACGCAAGCGCCGCCGGAAGTCCCGCCTCGATAACAACAGCACCCATAATGACCCAGCCGTAGAGCAGGGCGAACCAGTGGACGACGAACATGCAACCAAGCAACCATCCGAACAGGATGAATTGGACAAGCAACCCATCCCCGGCGAAAACAACAGTCCAGACGATCTCACGCCGGACACATCACCGGAGCATAAGAACCTTCACAAAAGGCTCGTCGCCACTGCAAGAAGTTTGAAGAAGCAGAAACAGAAGCTCAAAACAGCGGAAGACGTACTCAGAATGAGATGGAGCAAAGTACTCAAGACCGCAGACAAATACGGCAATAGTCACCAAGCAAAGAGCTACCCGAAGCGCAAGCTGTTGCCCGAATTCGACGAGGAGGCCGTAGAGCCACCACAATCAAAAAGCAAAGAGGCCGCCTGGCCGGATAGACGACCAGATGACAGGCTAAGAGCGGCAAGCGGCGCCGCACACAAGCCGGCACATGATACACATAAAGATCCTCGCAAAAAGGATGGCCCGGTCAGGTCCATTTATGGGCCAAAAAAGAGGGCCCCAGGAAGCAACACAACACGCCGAGTGTTCGAAGATAACGGCACACCTAAATACAGGGGCGCCGCACACCCACTATGTTTCACCGATGAGGTACTGGATCATGAATTTCCAGCGGGTTTTAAGCCCGTAAACATAGAGGCATACGACGGAACAACAGACCCCGGAGTCTGGATTGAGGATTACATCCTACACATACATATGGCTAGAGGAGACGATCTCCATGCCATAAAATACCTACCCCTCAAGCTCAAAGGGCCAGCTCGGCATTGGCTCAAAAGCCTCCCAGAAAATACCATTGGAAGTTGGGAAGAGCTCGAGGATGCGTTTAGAGCAAATTTTCAGGGGACTTATGTCCGCCCTCCGGATGCAGACGATTTAAGTCACATAACTCAACAGCCCGGAGAGTCAGCACACAAATTCTAGAACAGGTTCCTCACCAAAAAGAACCAAATAGTCGACTGTCCGGATGCCGAAGCCTTAGCAGCTTTTAAACATAATGTCTGAGACGAATGGCTCGCCAGACACCTCGGCCAGGAAAAACCAAGAACAATGGCCGCGCTAACGAGCCTCATGACCCGCTTTTGCGCGGGAGAAGATAGCTGGCTGGCAAGATGCAGCACCAGCGACCCGAGTACATCCGAGGTCAGAGATGGAAATGGGAAATCACGACGCAGAAAAGATCAGCGCCGGAATAAGGAAAATGGCCCAAAGAACACGGCGGTCAACGCCGGATTCAAAAGCTCTCGGCCGAACAGCAAAACACTGCCTATTAAGGACAACAGTGACGAGCTATCCAACCTAAACAAAATCTTGGATAGGATATGCCAAATTCACAGTACCCCCGGGAAGCCCGCAAACCACACCCACAGAGATTGTTGGGTCTTCAAGCAGTCCGGCCGACTTAACGCCGAACACAAGGGGCTCGACACACCAAGCGAGGACGATGACGAACCCCACAAGCAGAGCGCCGGAAAACAAAAGAACTTCCCACGAGAGGTCAAAACAGTGAATTCACTTCAAGTGATAACAAGGAAAAATAGGGCGGCATCTACCAAAGCACATGCCGCACGGTCCACCCCAGCGGAATCCCGAGATTGGATGTCAAAACCAATTACTTTTGACCATCTGGATTACTCCAGGAGTATTCGAAACGCAGGATGGACTGCCTTGATATTGGATCCTATAATCGACGGACTACAATTTACACAAGTCCTAATGGATGGCGGCAGCGATTTAAACCTTCTATATCTGGACACAATCCGCAGAATGGGGATAGACCCTACCAAAATTCGCCGTAGCAGCACTTCCTTCGAAGGAGTGACGCCAGGCCCTTACGCCAATTGCAAGGGCTCCTTACTACTAGAAGTTGTGTTCGATTCATCTGACAACTTCCGTCGCCCCATTTAAAAGTAGCCATCAAGCACTCTTGGGACGCGAAGCCTTCGCCCGCTTTAACGCAATACCGCATTACGCATCTCTTACACTTAAAATGCCCGGTCCACGCGGCATCATCTCCTTAAAAGGTCGCTCAAGACCCCGGACACGGCTAGGCGAGTCCGGCATAAATAAACTAGGGGCTTCCTAGCCGCATACCCCTTCACAAGGGGTTGTGCGCATGAAAAATAAGAGCCAATAAAAGCTCAACTTTATTCATTTATTCATACTCTGTTTTAAATACATTTTTTGCACGATACCTTTCCAAACTAGGTTCTTCTCTTTTACAGACGAACAGCATGCTACACCCGTCCAGGATACAGCACAACGGAGACATAGGCGCAGACGTGTAGCAGGGACCCGTTGCAAGGATTCTTTTTAGATTAAGACCCCGCATAAACCTTTCTTACTGTCTCTTGTCGATACACATCCCCCGGTTTCTTACCATAACCAAGGAGGAGGCTGGCGTTTTGGCATCGGCCGCGCCAGAAGTTCTCGCCCGTACCTGGACACTAGGGGCTTAGGGCATTGTTCTGCCCGTTATCATAAAGACCGAATACCTCAGGGAGTGTTCGGCGTCTCGAGTTAGGCCTTATATGCATCAGCTCCGAATCATGTCTTTGGTCAAATGTTGGGTTTGCCCGGCTCCTGTGTTTTGCTGCCTTACGTTCCGTATCATCGGCTAACGCGGCACCAGGAGAACTACTGCGATTGTGCCCTGGTTCGGCCAGGCGAGCACCTCAGTAGAGAAAGCCGAAAACTGACTGTCATGATATAGCGAGAGACTGGTCAACCACTCGATCGACTACCGGAATGTCTAGAATTCCTCCGCTTTGACGAAGGACCGTTTCCCGGTCAGGCACATACGCGCCCCGAATTCGGAGAGCGCGGTGCCCCTAGGGGCTATATCGTAGCCCCACCTTCAAACTCCTATGGCTAAGTGAAAGTGATAAAGCATTATAGTCTGGTTGCCTAGTTTGCTGCGCTACCACCTCCTTCACAGGACCAAGACGTTGGATTAAGTGTGAAAATGCGACCTTTTTGCAAACACCCCCGCACCCTGTGCGTGGGGGCTGAAGCCGAAGACTGCCATCTTTCAGGTTATATACACATATACATTAACGGCCGCACAGGAAATATTTCAATACTTGAACGCACAAGTATAAAAAGCCGTTACATTATAAATGTGGTTTCACAAACCATACATATCATTCGAACATAACATTTTTCGAGCACTGCGACTCTATTACACGAGCGCCCTGAAGGACTTCCCCAAAATAGTGCTCGGCGGTAACCGGCTCTCGTCCGAACCCCGGGTTGCAACATCGGTGGCATCCATCTCCGTCCAGTATGTCTTCACACGGGCGAGAGCCATCCGTGCACCCTCTATGCATGCCGACCGCTTCATCGCCTTGATATGCGGCACCGCCCCAAGGAATTGCTGCAATAAGCCAAAATAACTCTTCGGCGTGGGCCTATCCGGCCACAGATGAGCCACCACATCCGTCATGGCAAATCCGGACAATCTATTCAGCTCAGCCCACTCAGCCAACCGATCGGTCAACGGAAGTGAACGCTCCGGACTGTGGAATTGAGACCAAAAAAGCTCTTCCATCTCGTGATCCTTTTGGCTTCGGAAGTGCACAACCGCATCCGCCGCACTCGCCGCCAAATCCAGATAAGGATCCTCCGCACCCCACAGCTGGCCCAAGCTGAGCATACTTCTGATCTGTGAACTTCCTGTGCAGCAGAAAGGGCTTTCCCGCCGCAATGTCTCCGGCCTGACGCAGCTCCTCCTTTATAGCCCTCATTGCAGAACGGGCATCCTTGGCTTCGGCGGTGGCCTTCTTCAGGTCCTCTAGCTCCGCTCGGCGTTCTTTTTCAAGAACCTCATAGCGGTCGGTAACATCCTTCAGCTTCACGGCCATTCCGGCCATCTCCTCCCTGCTTCGGCAGTGAGCAGCCTTTTCGGCTTTTAGCTCTTCGGCTGCCTTCGAGGCAGCCGCATCACTCCTTCTGGCCTGCTCCTTGGCTCGAGCAAGCTCTGCCCGAAGGCCCTCCACAGCAGCGGCACCATCTGCATCAAGCATACATGTTGTAAGGAGTGGGCATCAGCTCCCTTACTAGGTGACCACGGAGAAACAACCTACCTTGTGACTCGTCAAGTCGTTTATTGACCAGCGCGATGTCCGCATCCGCAACGTCGAGTTGCCGCTTTAGCTCGGCAACTCTATCAGTCCGGCTGGCCACCGGACGATCCGCCACCTGCATAGGAAAGCGAGAATTAATAACTGAGATTATGATCCTTGGCACGCTGTCGCTTTCGACAACATACCAAGTCTCAGGGGCTACTATCTATACAGGGCGCACTCTATGTGCAAAACTGTCAAAAGGTATGTCATTTTTACGTACCTCAAAACCCGCCAGTAAACTTCTGACGGCATCATGAAACCCGCCCTCAGCGGATGAAATTCTTTCAATCACCGTACTCATCAATGTACGGTGATCCTCTGAGATAGACGCCCTCTCGAGCAGATCCTTCAGCTCCCCCGGCCGTACACCAGTAGGTGCCGAACTCTCCGGCCCTGCCGGACTCGGGGAGACCCTGCATGACGACACCTCAGGGTCGTCCGCCCTGCCTGACGGTGCGGTAGATGGAGGTGTCTCGCTCTCCATCATCTCCGGATGAAGGTCCCCCGAAGATGAGCTCAGCTGAGAAGGGCGGAGATCCGAACTACAAGGCAAAAACTTCGGTTATCCTCAGAAGCAAAAATAGGGATGTCCCTTATTACAAAACTCCCCTTTTCCTACTTACGGCTCGCTGGAGGGCTGATTCCTTAGGGGAGATAGTGCGGCCGGGGCTTCTCCTGGCGCAGGACCCTCTGGTGAAGATTTCTTCCCCCGCTTTGAGGCCTTAGCCTCCGGATCTTCGGAAGCGGTCCTCTTCTCCCCCTGGAAGGAGGGATTCTCGATCCCCCCTTTCTTGAAAGCCTCCTTAGTAGAGGCGGTAGCTTCTCTGTTCTCCCCTTCGCCCTCTTCTGAAGGCGGAACCTCCAGCATCTTGACAAAAACGGGATCCGGCGTGGTCTCCAAGAGGGGGGCCGGACACCGTATCAGTTTTGCTTGCGCTATCCACTCCTGTTCAAAGGACGATTGGTTAAAAGGCAAATCCAAGATATGCAAACAACGGTATGTCCGGACACAGGGCTACTTACTTGAGTATCCGGGCGATTGCAGCTTAAGCCAGCGTCCTCGGTCAATTCCGGACACACCTCTTGTGATCCGAAGAACAATTTGTACATCTCCACGGGTGTCGTACCCATGAAGTGTTGGAGAGCTCGTGGCCCCTCCGGATTGAATTCCCACAGGCGGAGGGGGCGACGTTTGCAGGGCAGAAGATGCCGAATTAGCATGACCTGCGTCACTACGACCAGATTGATCTCTCTCTCTTGGAGGTCTCGAATCCGGCCCTGCAATAGGGGTACGTCCTTGGATGGCCCCCAGTCAAGCCCTTTGTTGACCCATGACGTCAGCCGTTGTGGAGGGCCCGAGCGAAAGGCGGGCGGCGGCCTCTGCCTGCTGCCCCTGGGAGCGGTGATATAGAACCACTCCTGCTGCCACAAACCGAGCTCCTCCTGAAAAGAGCCCTCGGGCCATGGAGCATCGGCCCTCTTGCTTATAACCGGCCCGCCGCACTCTGCCTGACGCCCCTCAATCATCTTCGTCTCCACACTGAAGGTTTTGAGCCACAGACCGAATTGAGGGGTAGTGCGGAGGAGGGCTTCGCAAACGACAATGAATGATGAGATATGGAGGATGGACTCCGGAGCCAAGTCATGGAATTCCAGCCCATAGTAAAACATGAGCCCTCTCACAAAAGGATCCATCGGGAAGCCTAAACCCCGACGGAGGTGAGACACGAACACGACGCTCTCGCCTGGCTCGGGAGTAGGAATGACTTGCCCTTGGGCAGGCAACCTATGCGAAATCTCGTAGGTTAAGTACCTGGCTTCTCTCAGCTTTAGCACGTCCTCTTCCGTGACGGAGGAGGGCATCCACCGGCCCTGTAGGTCGGAGCCGGACATTGTCGAAGGTCCGAAGCGCTCGAATCTGGAGCCCTGAGTGCTGGAACTTGGGGCGAGGGGTGGATTCGATTGAGGATTGAAGAAAAGAAACGAGCCTTGGTCTCATTATAAAGAGGGAGAATACCAAGAGCCGTCCCCGTGACCGTTTGGAACTCGCCCTCGATGGAGGGGGCGTGGCAACGGGCGCGGTTGGGTTACCCACGTCCGTATTGATGGGAATCCCGGAATAAGGGGAACACGATCTCTGCTTCGACAAGACGTGCCAAGGAAACCGCTTCGCTAAACGCGCTGAGGTGGTATAATAAAAATGATTCAAGTAAAGGCTTGGTAGTGGTGTGACGTCACGCCACAAAATACGTCAGCAGATTGAACTTGTGTGAATATTATTCTCTCTACGGTGGTATGTGGAATTTATTTTACAGAGCCGGACACTATCCTGGCGTTCACAATCTTCTATGAATTATTCGGAGGAGGAACCCGCCTTGCAATGCTGAAGACAATATGCACGCTGGACTCGTCGTCATTGAAGCCTGGTTCAGGGGCTACTGAGGGAGTCCTGGACTAGGGGGTGTCCGGATAGCCGAACTATCATCATCGGCCGGACTCCAAGACTATGAAGATACAAGATTGAAGACTTCGTCCCGTGTCCGGATGGGACTTTCCTTGGCGTGGAAGGCAAGCTTGGCAATACGGATATGTAGATCTCCTACCATTGTAACCGACTCTGTGTAACACTAGCCCTCTCCGGTGTCTATATAAACCGGAGGGTTTTAGTCCATAGGACGAACAACAATCATACCATAGGCTAGCTTCTAGGGTTTAGCCTCCTTGATCTCGTGGTAGATCCACTCTTGTACTACCCATATCATCAATATCAATCAAGCAGGAGTAGGGTTTAACCTCCATCGAGAGGGCCCGAACCTGGGTAAAAACATCGTGTCCCTTGTCTCCTGTTACCATCAGCCTAGACGCACGGTTCGGGACCCCCTACCCGAGATCCGCCGGTTTTGACACCGACGCCCGCTCTTGACGAAGATGTTGTTTCAGGTGCCTCATGAGGTGCTGGAGAAGAAGGCCTAGGGGACCAGAGGTGGTCTCCGCCGCAAGGGTACTTCGGACGCGATGTCAGAAGATGCCAAGGCTCACTCCTCTGTCACCGAAGACGACGAGTAGGAAGAGGAAGAAATCCATTCCCCCCTGCAGGGAAAAAAAGAAAAGGACGACGTCCACACATCTGGAGGCCGAGGTGTCCAAGAAAGGGAAAGCTTCCTTTCCGGAAAGCTCCACAGCAGCCACCAACAACAACTGGGAGTGGAAGCCTAGGGAGAAGCCCCTGGCCGAATCGTAAGTCTTTGGACACATATTTGTATCCAGATTCTTTACTTTATTGTTTTAATGTGCTTTAAATTATGCATTTGCAGTCCGGCTCAGTCCCGCCTCGAGTGGTCCTTACCAGAGGGATCTCTGGATCCCGCGGCGATGGACAGCGGGACCCTTCCGTCGGCCACCTCTCCCCGAGACTTGGATGGTGCCAAAGCATCGTCCCGAAGGATCCCTGTCCCAGGAGAGAATCCGGTGGCCGTCCAGGAGGCACCAATGCGTGGAGCCTCGGTTGTCGGACACACGGGGGAGCAGACCCCCATGGACACTGATGATGGGGCCGTATTCAATTCGGCCCTCATCCGAATATAATTCCGGAGACCCTTACGGTTCCGGAATCAGGCGAGCAGCCCCCTTCAAAGGGAAGGGGCATGCCTATACCGCCGTCCAAAGAGGAACCAGACAGGTTGCTGGAAGTGCTGAAAGGCGCTTCCATTGTTGACGAACACCATACCTAATGGGTATGGTGATTGGGAAGGTACAGTCCACGAAAAGCAGATTGACCGAAGCCTGCACAAGCCTTCTAACATGCTTTTGAGGTAAGTAACACAATTATAAAAAGAATGTCAAAATATAGACAGTAGCCCCTGATGATTTGTCCGGTGTTGGAAAGAAAAGCCGAATAGAGGATCAAATAATTTTTGCAGGAGTCTAATCTGATATGTCTATGTGAATAATCAGGCGTCGCTGCTGGCTGCGACCGCTCACACTGCGGAAGTCTCTAGCAGGCCGAGGAAGAGCTCGGCCATGTGAAGAAGCAGCTGGAGGACACCCAAGGTATGCAGTAACCTATGCGTATATTTAGGAAGGATGAATAGTTCGTGCTGACTAAAGTGTCATGAACTTTATTAGGGGCCATGACTGAAGTAGCGGCCCTCAAGAAGGCGTTGGCCGAGGCCGAGGACAAAGCGGCCAAGGAACACGCCGCACGCGAGAAGCAGGAGGCCCGGGTCAGCGAGGTCCAGCAAGAGCTTGAGGACACCGTCAAGAAGTATGAGTCCTTGAAGCACAATTTTAAGGATTGATAGTCGGAAGTTGCAAAGGCCCGCCAAGGCGCACAAGATGCCCGAGCCGAAGCCTAGAGCGCCCTCTAGGAGATCTAGGTGGCCAAGGAAATCGCGGCGGGTAAGGCTTTTATAATGCAGAGCGAATATGTGAAGGAAAGGTTCCTTTTGCTGACCCGGATTTGGAGTTCTCCAGGGGTGTTTGCAAATCTGCCACATAGCATATCAGACGCTGCCGAGTTCTATCGAGCCGAAGGAGGGAGCTCTACGGAGAAGTTGTTTTTGTCTCAATACCTTGGACCAGAACATCTGGTGCCCTTTAGTGACCAGCTGAAACAGCTGGTCGAGCTGCATAAGGCGGCCGAACTAGCCATGAAGGACTTAATAATCCGGTTATGGCCTGTCGAGCCCATGCCCAGCAGCTACTTCATACTCGTGAAGCGGCTTGGAGTGCCTTCCCACGGCTTGAAGCCATCAAGCGGTCGGTCTGTATTGAAGGCGCGCGAATGGCCTTTGCCCACGCTAAGATGCATTGGGCGAAGATGGACGCCATGAAGCTGATGACCGAGGGGCCTCCTGAGGGCAACGAGCACCACTGACCCGAACTGTATTTTGATAGTGTCCTGGAAGGATCCCTCCTTGTGGTGGAGCAATGTGCCAAGGATATCCTATTCCCATGATTACATTCATGTTATCCTGTCCTCTAATATGAAACAAGATCTTTATGTAATATAATGCTTGTTTATTTAAAAGAATTACCTCCTGTGCGGCCATTTATGCAATTTGAGAGTTGACCAGTCGTCGGCTTCTGCCCCCACGTAGATAATACGGGGGTGTCCGGGATAAATCTAAACACTCTTTACTCCAAATTTTGGTCCTTAAAGGACGTGTTTAGCGCAACGAACAAGGCAATCGGACTATACGGCTTTATCACCCTCACTTAGCCATAGGAGTTTGACAATGAAAATTTTGGCGCAGCCCCTGGTGTTCGGAAGGCCGAACTTGGGGCGTTATACATGCCTAACCGGATAAAAACCAATTCCTCGCATAATGCGGAAAAATCTCTAAGTATTTGGAACCTCTCGAACGGCTGACCATCTCTCGCCACATCATGATGGTCAATTTTCGGCTTTCTCTACTGAGGTGCTCGTCCGGAAGAACCAGGACACAATCACAGTAGTTCTCCCTTTACTACCTTAGCCGATATAGCGGAACGTAAGGTAGTAAGCACAGGAGTCGGGCAACCCAACTATTGACCAAAGACATGATTCGGAGCCGATGCATATAATGTTATAAGTTCGTGGTGCCGAACCGTACTATAAAAGTGTTCGGACTTTATTGCCATGTTGTGGGGTATGATGAACCCCCTGGTGAATTAAGGCATACCAGAGTGTACGGGTGCAGTTGATAAGAAATACAAAGACAAGGAAAAAATCAAGTAATAAGCTGACGCCGCAAATATTGAGCCGCAAACTATTTTCCATTGTAATTTGATTAATAAGTCAAGGCGTATTTGTACAAGTAATGCAATAAGCAAATAAGGCTATTTGACATGCCATGACCAAGAGCGAGCTGCGTGCGGGTATGTAAAACAGGTATAGCGATCGTTAGCAGAGACCACCTGGGGGTTCCCTTGTACGTCAAAGCTCCTTGCCTTCTTGGTGTATCCTTCCCGTAATAGGTCCGATGTTCAGGTTATTGGAAAAGCCTCAGGAAGAGAAAAACCTAAAATGAAAAAGAAAAAGTGAAGGTATGCAGATCCAGGGCGGTTAAGCCACCTTATGGACCACGGTCTAGCTGTGCCTCCGTCCCTGCCCATGGTATTTTGAGTGTGTAGTTATGTACGCGCGACACAAATGCCACCGCTTGATTGGGACTAGGACGGAGGCCGAATTGCTAGTCGGGCTCTAGACGGGCTGGACTACCCTACTGCAGAGTAGTTTGGACTCGCTTGATGGTGTCCGGGAGCTTTACTGCCGAATTGAGGTTCTGCCTAAAAAGGCTACTCTGTACTTCTGCTGCAAGGGCCGCGGTGTGCTCCTCAGTACGGAGGGAGCGTTCTCTATTTCCGTTGACTGTTATTACACCGTGTGGTCTGGGCATCTTGAGCTTGAGGTAGGTGTAGTGCGGGACCACATTGAATCGAGCGAATGCGATTCATCCAGGTAGTGCATGATAGCCACTGCAGAAGGGGATGATATCGAAGATTAACTCTTCGCTTCAGAAATTATCCGAGGATCCGAAGACCACTTCTAGTGTGATTGAGCCCGTACAACAGGCCTCTACACCTGGTATGACACCTTTAAAGGTGGTTTTTGTGGGCTTGATCCTTGAGGGATCGATACCCATTTTGCGCACTGTATCCTGATAGAGTAGGTTCAGGCTGCTGCCACCATCCATGAGGACTCGCGTAAGGTGGAATCCATCGATAATTGGGTCAAGGACCAGTGCGGCTGAACCGCCATGACGGATATTGGTCGGATGGTCCCTGTGATCGAAGGTGATTGGACAGGAGGACCATGGGTTGAACTTTGGGGCGACTGGCTTCATCGCGTAGACGTCCCGGAGTGCACGCTTGCGCTCTCCCTTGGGAATATGGGTGGCCCATATCATGTTCACTGTTTTGACTTGGGGGGGATTTCTTATGTCCCCCTGTGTTCGGTGGTCGGGGTTCCTCGTCATCATCATCGCTCTGTGACCCTTTCTCCTTATTCTCGGCATTTAACTTGCCAGCCTATTTGAAGACCCAACATTCCCTGTTGGTATGATTGGCTGGTTTATCAGGAGTGCCATGGATTTGGCATGGTCGATCTAGTATGCGGTCCAGACTGGACGGGCCCAGATTATTTCTCTCGAATGGCTTTTTCCGCTAACCGGACTTAGAGCCACTGAATCCGGCCTTGACCGCCATGTCTTCGATGTTATCACTGTTGTTCCTACGCTTATGTCTATTGCGCCGGGGTTTGCCGTTGCTATTTCTGGCTTCAGATGTGTCAGGTTCGCTTGTATTGTTGTTGCTACGGGCTAGCCAACTGTCTTCGCCCGAACAGAAGCGGGTCATGAGTGCCGTAAGGGCTGACATGGACTTTGGTTTTTCTTGGCCAAGGTGGCTGGCCAGCCATTCATCGCGGATGCTGTGCTTAAAGGCCGCTAGGGCTTTGGCGTCTGGACAGTTGACGATATGGTTCTTTTTAGTTAAGAACCGAGTCTAGAATTTCCTGGCTGACTGTCCGGGCTGTTGGGTTATGTGAGTTAAGTCATCGGCATCCGGAGGTCGGACATATGTGCCTTGGAAGTTGTCGAGGAAGGCGTCCTCCAAGTCCTCCCAGCTACCAATGGAGTTTTTGGGCAGACTGTTCAACCAATACTTAGTTGGTCCCTTGAGGTTGAGCGGGAGGTATTTGATGGCGTGAACATCATCACCGTGGGCCATATGGATGTGGAGAAGAAAGTCTTCAATCCATACCGCGGGGTCTGTTGTGCCATCATATGATTTGATGTTCACGGGTTCAAACCCTTCTGGGAAATCGTGTCCCATTGCTTCGTCAGTGAAGCAAAGGGGTGTGCCGTGCCTCTATATCGGGCCAAGTCGTGACGTAGCTCTGATGGAGTTCGTCTATGGTTTTTGGCCCGGACATGATTATGTTTGTCAGGTTCAACCAGATGGCCATTGTCGTGCATCGGGGCACGCCCCCGTGATCCATAGATCGATCTTGTCTGACCTGCTTTGTTTTCCAAGTCATGCCACAAGTCATGTGCATATCCCCGAGCTGTTGTATTTCTGTCTGTTCAGCAAGGTAGTGCGGGCTGGTGTTCGGCTCGAGGTGCCGCCTTGTCCCGGCCACACGGTGGTCGGTCAGCCATATTGTACCTTGGTAGGACGGGCTCCAGCGCCTCGTCGTCAAACTGTGGTAACAGTTTGTGCTTCGGGTAGCTTTTGGTTGGGCGCTCGAGGCCATATTCCTCGGCTGCCAGGACATCAGTCCATCTTTCATTGAGCAGATCTTGATCAGCTTGAAGCTTCTGCTTCTTCTTTTCCAGGCTTCTTGCAGTGGCAATTAGCTTACGCTTAAAGCGTTCCTGTTTGGCGGGCTCCTTAGGCACAATAAAATCTTCGTCACCGAGGCTCACCTCATCCTCAGAGAGCGGAAGGTAGTTGCTATCCTCCGAGTCTTCGTTCATGGCCTGTTCGCCAGGGCTGACTCACCCATCCTTCCGTTCCTCCTGCTTGGAGGTTGGCTCAATGGGGTCTTCATTGTTTTCAGCATCGTCCGTAGTCGTATTTTCACCTGTGAAAGTATTGCTGTTTTTACTACGGCGTGGCTTAGAGTGGCGTCGCTGACGTCGGTGCTTTGGCTGTGTCTCAAGAGGTTTATCCTCGACTGGATTTTCATTGCAGCTGTTGTTTTCTTTGGGTGTATCCACCATGTATATGCCGTATGAGGAGGTGGCTGTCCAACACCCTGTATGTGGTGGTTCCTGCTCCTCTCTGGCATCGTCGTCCATACTGTCGATGTCTTCGGAGTTGTAATCAAGCATGTCGGTTAAGTCGTCGACAGTGGCTATGAAGTGGGTGGTGGGTGGGACACAAAGTTCTTCGTCGTCTGCTTCCCACTCGAGCTGGACATAGTTTGGTCGAGAGTTCCCTGACAGGGAGAGGGATTTTAACGAGCTTAACATGTCGCCAAAAGGCGAGTGCTGGAAGATGTTCGCGGAGCTGAACTCCAAGACCGGCGCCCAATCAGGTTCGATGGACACGGATGCACACGGTCCGGAACCCATGGCCGGAGACGAGTCTGAGGTTCCGGTGACACAAGCCTAGCTTGATGTTGGGTCCGTGTGCGGCTCGAGCGCCGCTGAGTCTGTGACCTCCGTGGCGGGGTCAAGCTTCCCGTCTTCGGACGATGCAGTCCACTCCGGCTCTAGGGCCAGGACGGTCCCAGGTGCTATCTCCTGCGAGTGGCCCGATGACAGATCTAGGTCATGTTCATCGTGGTGTCCGGGGACAGCTGTCATGGGCTTGAACCCGTCGAAGATCAAGTCTCCGCGGATATCAGCCACAAAATTAAGGCTTCCGAATCTGACCTGATGGCCAGGGGCGTAGCTATCGATCTGCTCTAGATGGCCAAGCGAGTTGGCCCGTAGTGCAAAGCCGCCGAATACAATGATCTGTCCGGGGAGGAAGATCTCCCCCTAGACTACGTTGTTGTAGATGATTGATGGAGCCATCGAGCCTTATGGTGACGACGCAGCAGAACTCTCAATGAAAGCACCAATGTCGGTGTCAAAACCGGTGTATCTCGGGTAGGGGGTCCCGAACTGTGCGTCTAAGGCTAATGGTAACAGGAGGCGGGGGACACAATGTTTACCAAGGTTTGGGCCCTCTCTATGGAGGTAATACCCTACTTCCTGCTTGATTGATCTTGATCAATATGAGTATTACAAGAGTTGATCTACCACGAGATCGTAATGGCTAAACCCTAGAAGCCTAGCGTATGAGGTTATGATTGTTGTGGCTAAACCCTAGAAGTCCCTCCGGTTTATATAGACACTAGGAGGGGCTAGGGTTGTACAAAGTCGGTTATAGAGAAAGGAATCTACATATCTGAATCGCTAAGCTTGCCTTCCATGCAAAGAGAGTCCCATGCAGACACGGGACGAAGTCTTCTATCTTGTATCTTCATAGTCCAACAGTCCGGCCAAAGTATATAGTCTGGCTGTCCGAGGACCCCTTAGTTCAGGACTCCCTCACCCTCCTTGGCCCACCTCCGATGCCCATCTTCTGCTATATAAGTCATTTTGACCTAGAAAAAATAAGGGGGAGACTTTCAGGATGGAGCGCCGCCGTCTCGAGGCGGAACTTGGGCAGGAGCACTTTTGCTCTCCGGCGGAGCAATTCTGCCAAGGGAACTTCCCTCCCGGAGGGGCAAATCATCGTCATCATCATCACCAACAACTCTCCCATCTTGGGGAAGGCTATCTTCATCAACATCTTCACAGCACCAACTCCTCTCAAACCCTCGTTCATCTCTTGCATTCAATCTTTGTATCAAAACTATAGATTGGTGCCCATGGGTGACTAGTAGTGTTGATTACATCTTGTAGTTGATTACTATATGGTTTATTTAGTGGAAGATTATATGTTCAGATCCATTATGCTATTTAATAGCCCTCTGATCTCGAGCATGTTTATCATTTGTGAGTAGTTACTTTCGTTCTTGAGGTCACTGGAGAAATCATGTTGCAAGCAATCATGTGAACTTTATATGTATTCGATATTTTGAGGGTGTTAATTGCCATTCTCTTAGTGGTGTCATGTGAAAGTTGACTACATGACACTTCACCATATTTGGGCCTAAGGGAAGGCATTGTGGAGTAATTATTATATGGTGGGTTGCGAGAGTGACAGAAGCTTAAACCCCAGTTTATGCGCTATCTGTAAAGGGCCGATTGGATCCAAAAGTTTAATGCTATGGTTAGAATTTATTCATAATTCTTTCTCGTAGTTGCGGATGCTTGTGAGAGGGTTAATCATAAGTAGGAGGTTTGTTGAAGTAAGAATAGCACCTAAGCACCGGTCCACCCACATATCAAATTATCAAAGTACCGAACGCGAATTAAGCCAACATGATGAAAGTGACTAGATGAAATTCCCGTGTACCCTCAAGAACACTTTGCTTATTATAAGAAACCATTTTGGCCTGTCCTTTGTCTCAAAAGGATTGGGATACCTTGCTTCACTTTTGTTACTACTATTGTTACTTGCTCGTTATAAATTATCTTGCTACCAAACTACTCCGCTACTTACAATTTTAGCACTTGCAGACATTACCTTGCTGAAAACCACTTGTCATTTCCTTCTGCTCCTCTTTGGGTTCAACACTCTTACTTATTGAAACGATCTACAATTGACCCCATACACCTGTGGGTCATCAAGGCAATTTTCTAGCGCCATTGCCGGGGAGTGAAGCGCCTTTGGTAAGTGGAATTCGGTAAGGAAACATTTATATAGTGTGCTGAAATTTATTGTCACTTGTTACCATGGAAAACAATCCTTTGAGGGGTTTGTTTAGGGTATCTTCACCTCGTCCGGAACCACAATTAGTTACTCCTCAACCTACTGCACCTACTGAAAATATTGAGTATGAAATCCCTTCGGGTATGATAGAACAACTGCTAGCTAATCCTTATTCAGGAGATGGAACTGAACATCCTGATATGCACTTGATACACGTGGAACAAATTTGTGGATTGTTTAAGCTTGCAGGTTTACCTAGGGACGAAGTGATGAATAAGGTTTTCCCTTTATATTTGAAGGGAAAAGCATTAGCACGGTATAGGCCATGCGATGATATTGGATCATGGAATTGGAATCGTTTGAAATTGGAGTTCCATCAAAAATTTATCCTATGCATCTAGTTCATCATGATCGGAATTATATATATAATTTTTGGCCTCACGAAGGAGAAAGTATCGCTCTAGCTTGGGGGAGGCTTAAGTCAATGTCATATTCATGCCCCAATCATGAGCTCTCAAGAGAAATTATTATTCAGAATTTTTATGCTCGGCTTTCTCGTATTGGTCAAACCATGCTGGATACTTCTTGTGCCGGTTCTTTTTTGAAGAAAACTATTGAATTCCGGTGGGATCTTCTGGAAAGAATTAAACGCAACTCTGAAGATTGGGAACTCGATGAAGGTAAAGAGTCGGGTATGAATCTTGAGCATGATTGTGTTAAATCTTTTATGGATACCGATGCTTTTCAAAAGTTTAGCACTAAATATGGACTTGACTCTGATATAGTAGCCTCCTTTTGTGAATCATTTGCTACTCATGTTGAACTTCCTAAAGAGAAGTTGTTTAAATATCACCCACCTATTAAAAAGAACCAATACTAGTTAAGGAAGAAACTATACTTTGTAATGTTGATCATGTTGTTCCTTCTGCTTATATTGAGAAACCACCTTTCCCTGTTAGGATAAAAGAACATGCTAAAGTTTCAACTGTGGTTAACAAAAGCTATGTTAGAACACCTAAACCTTATGAACAAATTAAAGTAGAACCTATCAATGCTATGGTTAAAGAACTCTTGGAAGAAGATACGGATGGGCATGTTATTTACTTCTCTAAAGAAGATGCTAGAATTGCTAAACCTGATGGAAAAGATAAACATAGACCTGCTGTTGGCATGCCTATTATTTGAGTTAAAATAGGAGATCACTGTTATCATGGTTTATGTGACATGGGTGCTAGTGTGAGTGCTATTCCCCACTCCTTATATGAAGAAATTAGAGATGAAATAGCACCTGCTGAAATAGAAGACATATATGTTACTATTAAACTTGCTAATAGAGATACTATATCACCAATTGGGATTCTCAGAGATGTTGAAGTCTTGTGTGGGAAGATAAAATACCCTACTGATTTTCTTGTTCTTACCATCCCACAAGATAAATTTCGTCCCATTATATTTGGTAGACCTTTCTTGAAGACCGTCAATGCTAAAATAGATTGTTAGAAACAAACTGTCGGTGTTAGCTTTGGTGATGAATCTCATGAGTTTAATTTTTCCAAGTTTAGTAGAAATCATCATGAAAAAGAATTGCCTAGTAAGGATGAATTAATTGGTCTTGCTTCTATTGCTATGCCACCTACTGATCCTTTAGAGCAATACTTGCTAGACCATGAGAATGATTTACATATGCATGAAAGAAATGAAATAGATAAGATCTTCTTTGAACAACATCCTCTGCTTAAACACAATTTGCCTATTGAAACTCTTTGAGGTCCTCCTCCACCTAAGGGTGACCCTGTGTTTGAATTAAAACAATTGCCAGACACTTGGGAATATGCTTATCTTGATGAAAATAAGATATATCATGTTATTATTAGTGCTAACCTTTCAGAACATGAAGAAGAAAGATTATTGAAAGTTCTAAGGAAGCACTGAGCTGCTATTGGATATACTCTTGATGATTTAAAGGGCATTAGTCCCACTCTATGTCAGCACAAAATTAATATGGAACCTGATGCTAAACCAGTTGTTGATCATCGACGTCGGTTAAATCCGAAGATGAAAGAAGTGGTAAGAACAGAAATATTAAAACTTCTGGAAGCAGGTATAATCTATCCTATAGCTGATAGTATATGGGTAAGTCCTATTCATTGTGTCCCTAAGAAGGGAGGTATTACTGTTGTTCCTAATGAGAAGAATGAGCTTATTCCACAAAGAATTGTTACAGGCTATCGAATGGTAATTGATTATAGAAAATTAAATAAAGCTACTAGAAAAGATCATTACCCACTGCCTTTTATTGATCAAATGTTAGAAAGACTATCTAAGCACACACATTTTTGCTTCCTTGATGGATACTCTGGCTTTTCACAAATACCTGTTTTACAATCTGACTAAGAAAACACCATTTTTACTTGTCCTTTTGGAACATTTGCTTATAGACATATGCCTTTCGGTTTACGTAATGCACCTGCCACCTTTCAAAGATGTATGACTACTATATTCTCTGACTTTTGTGAAAAGATTGTTAAGGTTTTCATGGATGACTTTTCTGTTTATGGGAAGTCCTTTGATGATTGTTTAAGCAATCTTGAGCGAGTTTTGCAGAGATGTGAACAAAAGAATCTTGTCTTGAATTGGGAGAAGTGCCACTTTATGGTTAATGAGGGAATTGTTTTGGGTCATAAAATTTCTGAAAGAGGTATTGAAGTGGACTAAGCTAAGGTTGATGCAATTGAGAAAATTCCATGTCCTAAGGACATCAAAGGTATTCATAGTTTCCTAGGTCATGCTGGTTTCTATAGGAGATTTATTAAAGACTTCTCTAAAATTTCTAGGCCTCTCACTAGTCTTTTGCAAAAGGATGTTCCTTTTGTTTTTGATGATGATTGTTTATAAGACTTTAAAAAAATCAAGAAATCCTCAATTTCTGCACCTATTGTTCAACCACTTGATTGGAGCTTGCCTTTTGAAATTATGTGTGATGCTAGTGATTATGCTGTTGGTGTTGTTCTAGGACAAAGAGTTGATAAGAAATTGAATGTTATTCATTATGCTAGTAAAACTCTAGACAGTGCTCAAAGAAATTATGCTACTACTAAAAAGGAATTTTTTGCAGTGGTGTTTGCTTGTGATAAATTTAGACCTTATATTGTTGATTCCAAAGTAACTGCTCACACAGACCATGCTGCTATTAAATATCTTATGGAAAATAAAGATGCTAAACCTAGACTTATTCATTGGGTTCTCTTGTTACAAGAATTTGATTCACATATTATTGATAGAAAAGGAGCTGAGAACCCCGTAGTTGATAACTTGTCTAGGCTTGAAAATGTGCTTGATGACCCACTACCTATTGATGATAGTTTTCCTGATGAGCAGTTAGCTGCAATAAATGTTGCTAATAGTACTCCTTGGTATGCTGATTATGCTAATTACATTGTTGCTAAATATTTACCTCCTAGCTTTACATACCAACAAAAGAAACAATTCTTCTATGATTTAATACATTACTTTTGGGATGACCCACATCTTTATAAAGAAGGAGTAGATGGTATTATTAGACATTGTGTACCTGAGCATGAACAGGGACAAATCCTGCGGAAATGTCACCCTGAGGCCTATGGAGGGCATCATGCTGGAGATAGAACTGCTCACAAGGTATTGCAATCTAGATTTTATTGGCCAACTCTCTTCAAGGATGCCCGTAAGTTTGTCTCATCTTGTAATGAATGCCAAAGAATAGGTAATATTGGCAAGAATCAAGAAATGCCTATGAATTATTCACTTGTTGTTGAACCGTTTGATGTTTGGGGATTTGATTACATGGGACCTTTTCCTACCTCTAATGGGTATACACATATTTTGGTTGATGTTGATTATGTTCCTAAATGGGAAGAAGCTATTCCAACTAGTAGTGCTGATCACAACACCTCTATTAAAATGCTTAAGGAAGTTATTTTCCCAAGGTTTGGAGTCCCTAGATATTTAATGACTGATGGTGGTTCACACTTTATTCATGGTGCTTTTCGTAAAAATGCTTGCCAAGTATGATGTTAACCATAGAATCGCATCACCTTATCATCCTCAGTCTAGTGGTCAAGTTGAACTTAGCAATAGGGAAATAAAATTAATTTTGCAAAAGACAGTCAGTAGGTCCAGGAAGAATTGGTCTAAGAACTTAGATGATGCACTTTGGGCTTATAGAACAACATATAAAAATCCTATGGGTATGTCTCCTTATAAAATGGTTTATGGAAAAACTTATCATTTGCCTCTTGAGTTAGACATAAAGCATACTGGGCAGTTAAAGAACTCAATTATGATTTCAAACTTGCTGGTGAAAGAGGTTATTTGATATTATCTCTTTAGATGAATGGAGAAGCCATGCTTATGAAAATGCAAAATTATTCAAAGAGAATGTTAAAAGATGGCATGACAAAAAAATCCAAAAGCGTGAGTTCAAAGTAGGAGAATATGTTCTTTTGTACAACTCTTGTTTTAGATTTTTTGCAGGAAAGCTCCTCTCGAAATGGGAAGAACCATATGTCATCGAGGAGGTTTACTGGTCTGGAACTATCAAAATAAATAATTTCAAAGGCACTAGTCCAAAGGTTGTTAACGGGTAAAGAATAAAGCATTATATCGCTGCTACGCTTATCAACGTTGAAAGTAATATTATCCAAACTTTAACATCGGAAGAACACATAAAAGAGTCCTTCCGAACACCCCAGAATCGTCAAAATAAGGAGGTACGAGATACGGTAAGTAAACGATCTCCGATAAACCCGCAAAAATATTTTTTGTTAGTTTTGGAGTATTTTAGAATTTTGGAAATAAAGAAACTCCTAGGATACGTCCCCTAGTGGGCATAAGACACCAGGGTGCGCTAGGCATGCCTGGCGCACCCAGGTGGGTTGTACCCACCTGGGGCACCTTCCAGACTCTATTTTTCTTCTGTATACTTGTACTGCAAGATAAAAAAATTATATATACTTCCTGAACCTGTTAACCACCATATCACAAAGAAATCCTCTGTTTTCTTTTCTTGTTGTTCCTGGTTAGATTTATCAAGCCAGGCATCACGTCTTCCTGCTCCCCAAACAACATGGAAGAAGATGCTTGGCTGATGAAGATCGAGACAAAGAGGGAGGAGCTTACGGATGCTGTCAAGGGAGGCAAGGGAAAGTAAGCTACCATTAATCCATCCACGGTGACAGCACAAGCACTGCTGGCCGAGGAGGAGGAAGAAGCTTCTTCACCACCAAAGGAGAACTGAGTATCGGGTATGGGCACTCCCTTGGCTTCCGCCAAGCTTGGGGGAGGTGCCCCGGTATTGTATCATCCCACTATCATTTTGTTTTTACTTATCTTAGTTCGATCCTTTTGCTTTTGATAAAATAAAGTTAGTTCGATCCTTTCTTATTTGAGAGTCTGCTTAGTGATCTATCCTCATAATCGTGTGCAAGTTATATAATAAAGTTAGTCTAAGTTTTGCTTTCTTTACTTTCATGTTGCAAATAAAGAAAAGAAATAAGAAAGGAAAAAAAATATAAATAAAGGAAATAAATCAATAAGATCATATACTAATCCTATGGTAGGTTATAGCACCACATAAGCAAAAAGTATAAGTAGGAAATTTTATTAGAGATTGACAAACAGAGCATTAGTCAATGATGCAACTCATGAAAGAATTAATAAGGGAAGAGAAGATTCACATATCAATATGCTATCCTAGAAATCTTTTGTGATTTTGAGCCCTCATCAAAATATTATATGACAAAATTGTTGACATTGGACAAGGAAGACAACTTAGTGATTTATATATATTTATATTCACATAGAAGTCATATTGTCATAGATCCTTTAACATGTGATGCTTGCCCCCTATCTTTGCTAGCCAAAAATTCCGCACCAAGTAGAGATACTACTTGTGCATCCAAAACCCTTAAACCCAAATCTTTTTCAAGTGTCCACCATACCTACCTATAGATTGAGCAAGATCCATCAAGTAGGTTGTCATCGATGCAAAAAGGCAATAAAAATAGCTTCTAAATATGTGAGATCATTTAGTAAGAGAAAATTGAGCGTTGTATGAACTTGGATGACAAAGAATAAAAGCGACAGACTACATAATAAAGGTTGTCATCTTAAGGGGCAATACAATGTGACGTTCTCTTGCACTAAGGGATTGAGCATGCAAACAAATAAGCAATGGCAACCTCTGCTTCCCTCTACGAAGGGCCTATCTTTTACTTTTATGTATTTACTTTTATGCAAAGAGTGAAAGTTTTCCTTCTATTCCTTTTTATTTTCTCTTTTGGCAAGCATCATGTGGTGAGGAAATATCTAGGCACATATGTCCAGTTGAATATAGATAGCATAAGTTATTATTGTTGACATCACCCTTGAGGTGAGTATGTTGGGAGGTGAAACTATGAGCTCCTATCTTTCTATGTGTCCGGTTGAAATGTTTTGCTCATGGGTACGAGGTGAGTGTTAGCAATCATAGAAGACTACGGACTTGCTAAAAGGCTCCGACTCGTGACTCTTCCTGAAAAGATGATGAATTGTAGTTGCAAAGTTGACTGAGAACATAATTTATTGGTTTTTAATAGAGTTTTTCCTTTATATTTTGATTATGTGATGAACTGTTACTTATTCATGGGAAGTATATGATGCAAGTTCAATGATAAAATTCCTACGTTCAATTTTGTTGTTGTTATAATAATCAAAATGATGCTTCTATGTCCGTATTTTTGTTTTTATCGACACCTCTCTCTCTCTCTCTCTCAAAACATGTGGACATGTTTTTCGATTTCGGTTTTCGCTTGAGGACAAGCGAGGTCTAAGCTTGGGGGAGTTGATGCGTCTATTTTGCATCATGTTTTCTTACTATTATTTACAATGTTTTTATCCATAATAATGCTTTTTGGAGTAATTCCAATGCCTTTTGTCTCATAAATTGCAAGGTACACACCAAGAGGGAGAATGCTGGCAGCTGGAAATCTTGACTTGAAAAAGCTACGTCAGGCTACCTATTCTGCACAACTCCAAACAAGCTAAAACCTCACGGAGAATTTTTTATGGAATATTTAAGAAATATTGGAGAAAAATAACTACCAGAGGGGTCCCACCAGGTGGGCACAATATAGCATGAAACATGTGGATCCAAATCAGCCCCTTATGAAGCAACTCATAAACTAGGGTTTAAGCTTCTGTCACTCTAGCAACCCATCATCTACTTATTACTTCCCAATGCCTTCCTCTAGGCCCAAAAAATGGTGAAGTGTCATGTAGTCGACGTTCACATCACACTACTAGAGGAGAGACAACATACATCTCATCAAAATATCGAACGAATACCAAATTCACATCACTACTAATAGCAAGACTTCCATGTCCTCAGGAACAAACGTAACTACTCACAAAGCATATTCATGTTCATAATCAGAGGAGTATTAATATGCATAA
This sequence comes from Triticum aestivum, assembly GCF_018294505.1. Taxonomy (NCBI): domain Eukaryota; kingdom Viridiplantae; phylum Streptophyta; class Magnoliopsida; order Poales; family Poaceae; genus Triticum; species Triticum aestivum. Next base: position 519,528,500 of record NC_057798.1, on the reverse strand, counting down.
AGGATCTGAACATATGATCTTCCACCAAATAAACCAACTAGCATCAACTACAAGCAGTAATCAACACTACTAGCAACCCACAGGTACCAATATGAGGTTCTGGTACAAAGATTAGATACAAGAGATGAACTAGGGTTTGAGAGAAGATGGTGCTGGTGAAGATGTTGATGGAGATTGACCCCCTCCCGATGAGAGGATCATTGGTGATGACGATGGTGATGATTTCCCCCTCCCGGAGGGAAGTTTCCCCGGCAAAACAGCTCCGCCGGAGCCCTAGATTGGTTCCGCCAAGGTTCCGCCTCGTGGCGGTGGAGTTTCGTCCCGAAAGCTTGCTTATGATTTTTTCCAGGGTAAAAGACTTCATGTAGCAGAAGATGGGCACCGGAGGGCTGCCAAGTGGCCCATGAGGAAGGGGGCGCGCCTCGTGGCCAGGGTGTGGGCCCCCTCAGGTATTTCTTCCGCTCAATATTTTTTATTAATTCCAAAAATGACTTTCGTGGAGTTTCAGGACTTTTGGAGCTATGCAGAATAGGTCTCTAATATTTGCTGCTTTTCCAGCCCAGAATCCCAGCTGCTGGCATTCTCTCTCTTTATGTAAACCTTGTAAAATAAGAGAGAATAGCCATAAGTATTGTGACATAACGTGTAATAACAGCCCATAATGCAATAAATATCGATATAAAAGCATGATTCAAAATGGACGTATCAACTCCCCCAAGCTTAGACCTCGCTTGTCCTCAAGCGGAAGCCGATATCGAAAAATATGTCCACATGTTTAGAGATAGAGGTGTCGATAAAATAAAATACGGACATGAGGGCATCATGATCATTCTTATAACAACAATATATATATATATTGTCATATGATTTCTTATGCTCAAGTAAAAATCTATTCACAATGTCAAGTATGATTCAGGAACTTCATTGAGAACTAACAAACTAGGATCTCGGTTATTGAAGAAATTGCCATTTATCATAACATAGGAAAGAGTCATCATCAGAGATTTTCAGCAATTCCACATAGTCAACTATCATTTAGTCTTTCACAATTGCCAACACTCACGCAATACTTATGGTTATGGAGTCTCAATCGGACGCAGAGAAAGATAGGGGCTTATAGTGTTGCCTCCCAACCTTTTACCTCAAGGGTAATGTCAAAAATAGTAGTTCATGCTAACTTACATCCAATTGGATATATATATCAGGATCTTTCCAACACGAGGTGCTTGCCATAGGATAATATGTAAAACAGAAAGGTGAAGATCACCTTGAATCTTGCATAATGTAAAAGATAGGCCCTTCGCAGAGGGAAGCAGAGGTTGTCATGTGCTTTTATGGTTGGATGCACAAAATCTTAATACAAAAGAACGTCACTTTATATTGTCACTTGTGATATGAACCTTTATTATGCAGTCCGTCGCTTTTATTACTTCCATATCACAAGATCGTACAAAGCTTATTTTCTCTGCACTAATAAGTCATACATATTTAGAAAGCAATTTTTATTGCATGTGACATGACAACTTACTTGAAGGATCTTACTCAATCCATAGGTTTCTCTACTTGGTGCAAGGAATTTGGCTAGCATGAGGGGGAAAGGCAAGCTCAACATGTTGGATGATCCATGACAACATACTTTAACTGAGATGTGAGAAAACATAACCCATTACATTGTCTTCCTTGTCCAACATCAACTCTTTAGCATGTCATACTTTAATGAGTGCTCACAATCATAAAAGATGTCCAAGATAGTGTATTTATATGTGAGAACCTCTCTTTCTTTATTACTTCCTATTAATTGCAACGATGACCAAAACTATGTTTGCTAACTCTCAACAACTTTTAATCATCATACTCTTTATATGTGAAGTCATTACTATCCATAAGATCAATATGGTCTCTTTTATTTCTTTTATTCTTTTATTTATTTATTCCCTCAAGATCATAGCAAGATAGCAAAGCCCTTGACTCAACACTAATCTTTATTATATATAGCTCACGGACTCGATTACATAGAGGGATCACAAAGCAAAACTCAAAACTAATTCATACCAAAACTTTATTCTACTAGATCAAGATATTACCAAAAGGATCGAACTAAGTAAAACGTTAAAGATAGGAGTGTGATGGTGATACGATACCGGGGCACCTCCCCCAAGCTTGGCAGTTGCCAAGGGGAGTGCCCATACCCATGTGATTATGTCTCCTTCTTTGGAGTTGGTGGTGTGATCTTCTTGGCGATGATGCCCCTCAGGATACAATTCTCCTCCTCGAGCTTATTGATTTGGTGCTTGAGGTCCATGTTTTCATTGCAGAGCTTACCCATGACGGCTAAAGCTCCTTTTACCCAGGGATGTTGCACAGCTGCTGGAGAACAAGTGACACTCTTTTTCATATTTTCATAAGAAAGAAATTTAACATTGGAGGGGATGACCGAGTTTGGAATAGCTGAGCTCTGTAGTTCCCCCATCGTGAATCCTGCTTGGAAGCGAGAGGTAACTTCTTGATCCTCCTCCATGGCATCTATCCTTTTCAAGTCGGCCTCCATCTCATCCTCCGTTGATGGACCAAAGTGATAAGCATCGCTGTTTGCTCCTGGACCTGGCGTTGGGTGAGACACCCGACTCTCACTGACTGACTCTTGAGAAGACTCTTGCTCTAAATCTGCGACAGAAACAGCTCAAAACAAAAACAGAGGATATTTGTGTGATACGGTGGTCAAAACCTTCAAGAGATTATATAACGAATTTTTACCGACCGAAAGAAGTATCGTGCAAGAAAACGGAGTCCGGAGAGCACACGAGGTGTCCACGAGGCAGGGGGCGCGCCCAGGGGGTAGGGCGCGCCCTCCACCCTCGTGGACGCCTCGTGTCCTTCCCGGACTACTTCTTATTTTCCTATTTTCTTAAATATTCCAAAACGGAGAAAAATTGTTGTTAGAATTGTTTTGGAGTCGGTTTACTTATCGTACCACATACCTATTCCTTTTCGGAGTCAGAAACGTTTTGGAAAGTGTCTCTTATGTATTCCTCTAGGGTTACGGTTTCAATAACATTAGTTTCAACATTTATAGGATTACCTGAGATATAATGTTTGATCCTTTGACCGTTCACCACCTTTGGATTTGTGCCTTCGAAGTTGTTAATTTTTATGGCACCGAAATGATAGAGCTCCTCGATTACTTAAGGGCCTTCCCATTTAGAGAAGTTTTCCTGCAAACAATCTTAAACGAGAGTTGTATAGCAACACATATTCACCTACATTAAACTCACGCTTTTGTATCCTCTTGTCATGCCATCTTTTAACTATTTCTTTAAACAGTTTGGCATTCTCATAGGCTTGGGTTCTCCATTCATCAAGTGAGCTAATGTCAAATAACCTCTTCTCACCAGCAAGTTTGAAATCATAATTGAGCTCTTTAATGGCCCAATATGCCTTATGTTCTAGTTCGAGAGGTAAGTGACATGCCTTTCCTTAAACCATTTTGTATGGAGACATACCCATAGGATTTTTATATGCAGTTATGTAAGCCCATAATGCATCATCAAGTTTCTTGGACCAATTCTTTCTAGATCCATTAACAGTATTTTGCAAAATTAATTTGAGCTCTCTGTTACTCCATTCTACTTGACCACTAGACTATGGGTGATATGGAGATGCAATTCTATGATTAATGTCATACTTAGCAAACATTTTATGAAAAGTACCATGAATAAAATGTGAACCACCATCAGTCATTAAGTATCTAGGGACTCCAAACCTCGGAAAAATAACTTCTTTAAAAATCTTAATAGAGGTGTTATGATCAGCACTACTAGTTGGAATAGCTTCGACTCACTTAGTAATGTAATCAACAGCAACTAAAATATGTGTATGTCAATTAGAGGCAGGAAACGGTCCCATATAATCAAAGCCCCAAACATCAAATGGTTTAATAACAAGAGAATAATTCATAGGAATTTCTTGACGTCTACTAATATTACCAATTCTTTGACATTCATCACAAGACAAGACAAACTTACGAGCATCTTTGAAGAGAGTAGGCCAATAAAAACCGGATTGCAATACCTTATGTGCAGTTCTATCTCCAGCGTGGTGTCCTCCATATGCCTCGGAGTGACACTTGCGTAGGATCCAAATCAGCCCCTTACGAAGCAACTCATAAGCTAGGGTTTAAGCTTCTGTCACTCTAGCAACCCGTCATCTACTTATTACTTCCCAATGCCTTCCTCTAGGCCCAAACAATGCTGAAGTGTCATGTAGTCGACATTCACATAACACCACTAGAGGAGAGACAACATACATCTCATCAAAATATCGAACGAATACCAAATTCACATGACTACTAATAGCAAGACTTCACCCATGTCCTCAGGAAGAAACGTAACTACTCACAAAGCGTATTCATGTTCATAATCAGAGGAGTATTAATATGCATTAAGGATCTGAACATATGATCTTCCACCAAATAAACCAACTAGCATGAACTACAAGGAGTAATCAACACTACTAGCAACCCACAGGTACCAATCTGAGGTTTTGGTACAGAGATTGGATACAAGAGATGAACTAGGGTTTGAGAGAAGATAGTGCTGGTGAAGATGCTGATGGAGATTGACCCCCTCCTGATGAGAGGATCGTTGGTGATGACGATGGTGATGATTTCCCCCTCCCGGAGGGAAGTTTCCCCGGCAGAACAGCTCCGCCGGAGGCCTAGATTGGTTCCGCCAAGGTTCGGCCTCGTGGCGGCGGAGTTTCGTCTTGAAAGCTTGCTTATGATTTTTCTAACGTAAAAGACTTCATATAGCAGAAGATGGGCACCGGAGGGTTGCCAGGTGTCCCACGAGGCAGGGGCGCGCCCAGGGGGGTAGGGCGTGCCCCCCTGCCTCGTGGCCAGGGTGTGGGCCCCCTCAGGTATTTCTTTCGCTCAATATTTTTTATTAATTCCAAAAATAACTTTCGTGGAGTTTCAGGACTTTTGGAGCTGTGCAGAATAGGTCTCTAATATTTGCTCCTTTTCCAGCCCAGAATCCCAACCGCCGGCATTCTCCCTCTTTATGTAAACCTTGTAAAATAAGTGAGAATAGCCGTAAGTGTTGTGAAATAACGTGTAATACTAGCCCATAATGAAATAAATATCGATATAAAAGCATGATGCAAAATGGACGTATCTTGCATTCCATTGCCTCCCCATGAACACGACGACAATGCAGTTTCTCCGTTCCGACCCAGCCATGTACACGAGCCCTGGCCGTGCGTATGCGTGATTAGGCATTCGAGACCCCACCCGTATGTACGTATGTGGCCGTATTTTCTTTCTTGCACCCTGGCCGTTGTCTGTACGTGTACATGCTACGTGCGCGCCTCTACTACGACAGGTGCGCGCCTCTACTATGACACGTGCCCTTCCTTACACAGTCGATCGTATGTACGTGCACATTCGTGACTAGAATGACAACGCTATGTACGCTTCGACCAGGTGGGTCCCGACTGTCAAGCACTTCCTTCCGTGCGAAGAAGTAGCTGGTGGGTCCCAGCAGTTAGGGGGCGAATCAATTTTTTCCCCATAATATGGACGCACTTCCTTGCGTGCGAAGATGTAGCTAGTAGGTCCCAGCAGTCAGGGGGAAACGTTTTTTTCGCGAAATATGGTGGCCCGTCCAGTGGGTCCCTGCTCTCAGGTGGAGGAATCATGATTTTCCATGTAATAAGGAGGCACTTCCTTGCTGTGTTCGTGGACCCAGCTGTCAGCTTTTCCACGTACAATACTCTTCTGATGGAAGTAAGTCGTTGACCACATTGACCACGCTGCGCCGAGAGCAACAAGGCAGTGGATGACGGCGAGGCCTAGGAAGGGGCGACACGGAGCCGGGGAACACGCGATAATGGATGCCCACGCGGAGAGGAGTACGAGGGTTCATTGGTTCGGCTACGGTGTGAGGCTGTCGCCGCCGCAGAATAACAGGGGGTGTCAGTGAGTGGAGGGATGACCTGGCCAATGGTGGGAGTAGTAGGGGGCGGTGAGGCCTCCGCGGCAGCACAGCCAGCCACAGGAGGCAAGAGAAGGCGGCACGACCAGTGCTGCTTTGGGCGGCTGGAGCAAGAAGACCAGAGGTTGAAGAAGCACGACGACCGTTGGATGGACATCGTACAGTCACTCCAGCTAGAATCGTTTATATTGACTAAGTTGACAATGCCCTTGGTACGTGTCAAGTTAGTAGGCCCACAGGTCAGCTTCCGAAACGGTGCGCCCCAGATGTCAGGGGTAGGAATCATTTTTTGGGAGGGTGAAGCTAGAATATCTGAGATTAACGAAGAAGCACGACACCCGATGGATGGACATCCAACGGCCACTGCTGCTAGAACCATGTGTTGACCATAAGTTGACAAAGCCTTGCATACGCGTCAACTTATTTTTTTTAGGGGACGCGTCAACTTAGTAGGCCCACAAGTGTTTGGCAGAGAACTTATAGCCCATTTGAGATTTGTAACAATGTACAACCCATTTTTGAATTCTAATGGAATTTACTACAGCCCATTTACAGTTTGTTAAAAGTACAACCCATTTTCTAGCTATGACAACAATTAATAATTTCAACCAACCGTTCAAAACAGAATTCAATAAAATTTCCCACATTTTGATGGGATCCGAAATATTTTTATCCCAAAATTTCTAGTTGGATTAAGTACAATTTCAATATAAATTTGTATTACGTAAAAATCCAATGAAACATTGCGCGCGCAACAATTAATGAAATTAAAAATTTCAAAATCCAAAAATAATATTTTATAAAGTAATTACGTGTTTGGTGCATTTTTTTATAATTACTGCCTAATTTTTATAATTACATCCCATTTATTATTTCTTAAAGCCCATTTTCTTCTTAAGCCTAATGCATCCCTCCTAGGAAAGATTTGCAGCCCAGCGGGGCGGAGAGTAAGAAGTTGACCTTGCCTGAGTATTCCTCAAAAAAAGTATAGTTGGGCTAGCCATTTTCAGCTTGAAAAAAATTAATATCTAGGCTGGATATCTGGCCCGGGCTAGACGGGCCACAGCCTGCCCAGTTAATACCCTGCTCTCCTCTGAACAACAATGAAAACATCGCTCAAGAAAAATTTTGTAGTGCTCACACCTCAAACACACAAATACTGCTCGAGCTGCTTGGTCCCAGCTGTTGGCCGCTCCTTGTGAAATTCTCTCGTTTATTGACTACATAGGTTGAAAATGGTGTGGGACCGTGATGTCAGGAAACCAGGAGGAAGCAAAAAAAAATATAGTTGTATATAATAAGGAGGCACTTGCGTACGTGCGGCTATGGCCCTGGTGGGTCCCCACTGTCATCCTCTCCAAGTAAAGTCATCTCCTCATTCCTCATGTCTGTTGACTATGTTGACAACGCAAGAAAACGGAGCCACGACGAGCGCAACAACTCGAAGGACGACGGAGAGGGCCTCGCGGGCCCTATAGATGGTCTGATACAGCGCCCGCTACGCATTTGGGAAGCCAGGATCATAGGGCCACATGTCCGCGACGGCATTGTCATTCGCTTGTTTACCGGTGCTCGTTGAGGAGACAGAGGTTGTAGCACAAGTCCTCCTATGCTGGTAGCTCTTCCGCCATTAGGGCGTCAAAGTGCGGCCGCACCTGCTCTATGGTGAACACGACATGAACCGGCTTGGACAGTGGCGTCGGCTCCTGGTTGGAAGCTACGTCTATCGTCTGATTATCGTCGCTCAGCTCGGCGAGCTCGCTGGTGAGCCAGCATGTCCGCCTGCTGGACCGACCCGCTGCCAAGCGCGAGTTTGACTGCCCTGGCCCACCTAGACTGCCTCCCTCGCTCGCGCGTGATTTCTGTCTGAAACGGTCAGTGCCCCTTGCCCCGCTTCCCGGTGCAGGTGATTGCTCCGCCTTCAAACGACACAAGTGACGTCCGTTCGTCCGTCTGCCGCACACATTAATGATACGTGGTTGCCGAGCGGCTACTCCGACGCCACACGTCCATCCCTCCACCGCCTACCATTGCTATATAAACTGCTGCGCCGGCCATAGCCGTAGCCATCCGCCTCCATTCCCTTTCTCCTGTCCACACCACTACTGCCAACCATGGCTTCCTCGCACTTCAGTGCTCTTCAGGATGGGCGGACAATGGGCCACAAGGAGATGGCATCCATTGTTGTGACTGACTGGACGGCAGGCAACCGAAGAATGACGACGTCCCAATGGAGAACATGGTAGTCGACGATCCGGCGCCAACCCCCTCCTCCACGCCATCCTCGTTGGTGCATTGCACAATGATCATGGGCGAGGCACGTGCCCAATACATGGACACAGTGAGCCAGTAGCGTCAGGAGCAGTTCTGGGAGGCGCAGGCCGATGCCGCCTACAACCACCATCTCTTCCAAGAGCACCTGCAGGCAGAGAAGCAGATCACCGCGGAGCGGGCGGGGCAGGAGGCGCTGCTCGACTCGTACCGCTCCACCCGCGAGGGCTGCCTCGAGCGCTGGCGGTACCACATGCGTAGCGGAGGCTGCGGCTGCCTACAAAGAGGGCGATGAAGTGGGCGAGGCGCTATTTGGCGAGACCGAGGATGAGGCAGAGGACAATGTCGGCTCCAACGAGTCCCCACTCTGCTAGCGTCGACGAGGCCCTACTTCGCCGAGGCCCCGCGGCGCCAACAACGAGGCAGAGGACCCGGCCCCGCCCCACCGGCACTGAGGCGGAGGCCCTACTCCATAGAGGCCCCGCCCCGCCAACAACGAGGCATAGGGCATTTCCGGCTCAGCCAAGGCTCCACCCTGCCGGCAACGAGGGGGAGGATTTCCCCCGCTCCGCCAAGGCGCCGCCCCGCCGGCAACGAGATAGAGGACATCGCCGGCTCTGCCGAGGCCCCGCACCGCCAGCATCGAGGCGGAGGCCCTGCTCTGCCGAGGCCCCGCCCCGCCAACAATGAGGCAGAGGACATCACCAGCTCGGCCAAGGCCCCACCCTGCCGGCAACGAGGGGAGGATTCCCCCGCTCTGCCGAGGCACTGCCCCGCTGGCAACGAGACAGAGGACATCGCCGACTCCGTTGAGGCCCCGCCCCGCTGCCAACGAGGCCGCGCCACATAGAAAATGAGGAAGAGTAGAACACGGTAGGTCGCCACCGCTCGGGTCTAAGTAAGGCCACCGCTGATACCCTCCGGTTGAAACCAAGCTAGGCGGGTTGACCATTGATGGCCGATTATCTTCTTCGCGTCGACATGGAGTCGGAGAGCTATGTTGGAGAAGGATGCTGCTTCTACTTAACTGCTGGTGCATTTGGCTGACTGACACGTGGGCCCAACAGGCATCTGGGCCACATATCAATTACGCAAGTGCACCTGCAGTTAAGTCACTGAAGCTCAATCCACTGGAGAAGAAGCTTCTGTTCGGCTCAGCCGGACACACATGGGTAGCTTTGGTTAATTAATTATACCTCCAACGCACCCCTTTTTAGTTGAAGAATGTATGAAATGTAATGAAATCCGACATGTTTATATGAAATCCGATCGTGTATGAATGAATTTAGTTTGATTAGTTCGAATTCTTGTATCACTGGCATTGGATGAACATGCAAAACAATACGTACTATCATTATTCCCAAGGTGATCACCTCGTTTGCATCAGTTTCACATGTACTCCCTTCGGTCCTTTTTAGTCTGCATACAAGTTTTGTCTGTAGTCAAAGTATCTCTACTTTGACCAATCTTATAGAAAAAGTATGAATTTTCACAGTGTGTGAAGTAAAAAGGAACAGAGGGAGTACAAAGAGTTTGAGCAACTTTTTTAGCGTTCCCGTACACTGCAATCAAACACACAGGCCTGGCAATTCATAGAGAACATTCAAAACAATTGATGATTATGCATCTCAGCAATTCACATGTCAGAGCCAATATTTACTTCACAACTAAAGAATAAAGAAAAATCGATGGACGCTGCTGACAGCAAAGGGCGTCCCATTCAAAAATATCAAACGCATGTCTTCTTGCTAACATCAATGAGCAAAATTTGACAAGGTTGTCCCATTCCAAAATATCAAATGCCTGCGATTGTGGAATGGGCAGGGTTTGCCATTAGTTCGGACATTGACATGGCACCTTGTGCTAAATAAACCAACTGTTCTTTTTGTGAAGTTCCACCAAAATCAACCAAATTCGCACGTAGCTTGTATGATTTCGCCCTTATATGTTGGAACACCTTGAACTTATCGGCACCTCCTTTCTTGTGGTGGAAATGAATGATTCGATGAATTCATGAACATTTTGTGCAGTTCCCATTGAAATCAAGCTGAGCAATCCTATTTGCACAAATACAAAAAAAAGTGATTAGTATAAAGCAAACAATACTATGAATTGACAGTTTAAACAGGCACCTACATGGTCCATGTAGAGCACACTTTTAAAAAGATGGAACTCACCGGAAAGAATCCTAGAACAACATTGTACTTGCGCATCACAACAACAAAATGGAGATTTGTTAGTCCTTCTGAGCAGAAGTTAGTTTGGTCTTGTGGGGAGTAATGTAACCATCCTTCAACTGCTCCTTCTGATGAGGAGATAGATAATGCTTCTTCATACTGGCATAATTGCAACTAGTCACTTCATGTACTCCATATTCTTCTTCAGAGGAGGACGATCCTGTTGTGCAAAGACAAGAGGACATCTAAATGCTAGCATCCCTATTTGCTCAAAAAAAGGAAAGGAAATATTTAAAACAACACAGATGAAGCACTTTTCAAGGACAATACCACTTTCTCATGATAGTATCTAAACAGTAGCACAACACCAACAGAGATGACAAAGCTCAATCATATGGATGAAATCCATGGGCGAGTACCAACCTTTGTTAGGAGGCTTATTGTGTAGAGCATATAGATCAAGCACTTCTCCGGAACCATCTGTTGCTATCTACTGTGGTTACCATGCTTACTATATACTAGTTTAATGTTTCCAACATCTTCTTGTGCAGTTCCACTAAAATATATGGTATCTTCAAAGAAGATCCCTGTTTCCACAAGTAGAGATAATTACATATTACATTAAGAGTGCCATCAAATCAGTGGCAAAAAAATTGCTCGTTCCAGCCATAGCAATAAAGTTGGTGCATCGTTGGTTTGGTCACACGCGGTCCGACATGTTCTAGTGTTTCTAGCAAGATGCCCGCGCGTTGCACGAAGTTGATGGAAAAGGTAGGCACAACTTATAAATTGATGGATGGAGTACTAGTTACAGTGATGCATATAATTAAGCAAAGGGATCGCACATGTCGGTATTGACTGGAACGAGAATGCAACAGCACAATAAGAATTAAGGCCACGATGATGTGATCGTAGTGGTGGTTACAGAAGGCAAGAAGAAAGATGGATCCATCAACGTACGACTACGACCTCCTCCTCCTCAACTTAGTGCGTCGGGCCACCGACTGGCGGCTAAGGAGCGGCGGCTTTTGTGGCGAGGTCGAGGTGCTTCTCAGCAAAGGCATCCAAGGCTTCCAGCCGGTTGAGGAAGGCCAACGTCGTAGCGTCCTCATTAGCCTTGTAGATACCTATGTACACGATTTGCTCGTACACGTGGATGTGTAGGTCGACGAATTCGTGCAGGGCGAGGCACCTCGTGGCGAGCGCGACCTCTAGGTGGACATTCTTCATGGCGTCGGTGGGCAGTCGCAGGGCCACAAGTGCTTGAAAGAGGTTCCGGCTATGGAGACCGATTAGGGTGGCAGGCAATGAGGAGCCCAGGCGCGCGGGTTGGAGGAGTACGGCGATGTCGTCCGCGAGCTTCTTGAGGACGGTGAACTTGTTGCTGGTGGCAACGATCATCTGGTCCAACTGAGAGTCATAGTTGGCATCGACGGCGGCCATCCACCAGACGGTCTCCAACACCGTCTGGAGACGATCCTCGGTGCCATGCCGCAGGACGGCGTCATGGACCATGTGGCACAGCTGCTGGACGCTCGCGCACATCTCCGCCATGGGTCTGGAGTGAGCTCTTTTATGCTTAGTGTAGGTTCTTAGGCAAGTGCTTAGGTGCGTACGATGTGGTAGATGCATTGGAATGGAGGGGCGCCTTTATATGAGGGCAAACTGCGTTGCATTCACATCGTGCAGCCTCTTTTCCCATACCTCCTCCCATTACTTCCCTCATCCATTAATTGAAGGAGGATGCATTGGCTGTTCAACATTTTGGGAACTGCCACTCCCTCCCTCGTCTGCATTAAAGTCGTATCGATAACTGCGCTGCCCGCTGTCAAATCAAATACTCCCTCCGTCTAGGTGAGTAAGTCATCTCACGAAAACCAAATAGTAAACACATAGGCGCGGTGCATTAACTCACACATTGTTTCTTATTTTTTGACATAAATAGAGGAATCAACCAATAAGAGATGTGGGGCTTGTATGCTTTTAATGACTTGAGACTATCAAACATGACATGCAGTGGTCAGTTCGTTGCACGCAATGATATTAATAATGCCTAGTATCATATATTAGTATCATGTACTCCCTCCATTCCTAAATAATTGTCTTTTTAGTGATTTCAAATGAACTACTACATACGGATGTATATAGACATATTTTACAGTGTAGATTCACTCTTTTTGCTCCGTATGTAGTCACTTGTTGAAATCTCTAGAAAGACAAATATTTAGGAATGGAGGAAGTACTGCTTTATTTATTGCCATGTATGACACATAGTAGCATAGCATTTATTATGTATGGTATCATGATATGATACTCAACTCTCACTTTCTTCATTTAATTCTACGACACCTCATCAAAATTGCCTAGTTGGCATGCATGATACTAGCTATGATACTACCATTACAACCAGCCTTAGCAAACAAACATTAAGTTCTATCGTTTTCCTCCCCACCTTGGTCACCTAGACGAAGGGAGTATACTGTAGTACTCCCTCCATCACCTAAGCCAGATTGGCACCGCTTAGTTCATGTAAATGTAATGAAATCCATCATGTTTATATGAAGACCCGGCTTTTTTATATGAAATCCTTAATGCTTATATGAAATCAGTCCGTGTTTGCACGGATTTCATCTGGTTTGTTAGAGTTGTGAAAATGTATGCCGCTGGCGTTTGATGTCGTCCTCCATGGAAGGAAGCGGGAGGAAATTTGCCGGCTACCGTTGGAGATGCTCTTATGCTGGAAATAATAGAGTGACTTCCAATCCATTTGAGTTAATTGCCTGTATGATTGTCCCTCTATAAAAAGTTAATTGCATTTATAGTGTACACGTGACTTGCAGGGTGGCTACAGCTTCGTACAGAAAGTTAAAAAGAAACAAGCCCATCCTTAATCGTGTATTCTAAGTACTCAAATCTAAAGTTAAAAGACAGAATACAAACTCATGTCATCGCGTTGCGAGTATCCAGCGCTAACCAGTCCAACACATTTTTGTTGTAGACGATGCTGGAGATATATCTCCATGTCTACTCTTCCATTCATTCCTAAATATTTGTCTTTTTCAGATTTCAAATGGACTACCACATACGGATGTGTATGTAGACATATTTTAGAGTGTAGATTCACTCATTTTGCTCCGTATGTCTTTTTAAGAAGGGGTCGGATTTCTCCTTCATTTATTTATGAGGTATCCAGATGGCACTACACTGCCAAGAAAAGAGGGTAACATCAAAATTATGGACTACTTTTTTGTGTATGTTGGTAAGGTCCGGTCATAGTCACTTGTTGAAATCTCTAAAAAGAAAAATACTCCCTCCGTCCGGAAATACTTGTCATCAAAATGGATAAAAGGAAATGTATCTAGATGTATTTTAGTTTTAGATACATCTCTTTTTATCCATTTTGATGACAAGTATTTTCGGACGGAGGGAGTATTTAGGAACGGAGGGAGTAGAAAACAGAGTTGGTGATGATGGTGTGCGTGCCATCCTGCAATATAGGCCGTCGGATTTATATCTGACGGATAGGAAAGAAACTATGGCAATTTTGCAAAAATATACCCACACGCCTCTCCATGTTGGCAAAAAAGGCCTTCCCTTGTTCAACCTTTAAAGCTAAACTACTCATAGAAATGCATCTTGATGTTCCATGCAACGCACAGACAGCTAGCTAGTTTCTTTTAAAATAGTTGCTGCGATAATTGGTTGAAGTGATATATTTTATGTCCGCCCCGAATGATTTCAGATTCATTAGTAGTAATAAAGAAAAGGTTGCCTTGTTAATTAACAAAAAACAGGGTAAAAACTATCACATGGGGCCGGTAAAAACAAGGCACACTGGGTTTAGCGTCATCGTCACTACAACTGTGCACGCGCGAGAAGTCTACATATCGAGGGGGCTACTGAGCGAGGCACAGAGACACAATGTTTGAGAGAGAAACAAATTGACAGATTATGATCAGATCGAATTGTCACCCTTCTGTTGTCATTGTTGGGGTGGGGGAGGGGGAGGGAGAGAAAAACGTATCGAGAGTGTGCACGGTAGGCACAGAGGCACAACTAGCGAGTGTGTGTGTATGTGTGTGTGTGTGTGATTGAAAGAGGAGTAGATAGATTACTATCAAGATCGAGGTGCCACCCTACTCCTTCGGTGTAGGTAGTGTGTGTGTGTGTGTGTGTTTGAGAGAGAAGCCAGTCGATAGATTAGTATCAAGATTGAGGTGTCACCCTACTCCTTCGGTGTTGGGAAGTGAGTGTGTGTGGGTGTGGGGGGGGGCAGTGACACTCACATATCTCTACTCTTATAAAAAACAGAGTTGGCGATGATGGTGTTCCTGCCATCCTGCAATATAGGCCATCCGATTTATATCCGAGGGATAGGAACGAAACTACGGCAATTTTTCAAAAAGATACCCACACCCCTCTCCGCATTTGCAAATAAGGCATTCCCTCATTCATCCTTTTCTCCCACAAGATAAACTACTCATACAAATGCATCTTGATGTTCCGTGCAACGCATGGGCATCTTGCTAGTAGGGAGAAGAAGTTTGTGTGACACATATCTAGCTATATTAAGGGATAGGTAGATAGCATTTGTGCGAGGCATACTTAAAGCATCACGAAGATAAACGAACAGTGTGCATGCAAGTGCCGGAAAAATGAAGCGAGAAACAATGTTCGTGCGTGCTTGTGTGTGTGTGTGAGAGAGAGAGAGTGAGAGAGAGAGAGAAATCTCAAAACAAAAGGTGATCTGTTGGAATCCCATTGTATGTATTCATATGGTTCCGGAACTCGAGCTAACCTTAGGAATATGTGTGAGAGACATTATTATACTTTGAGACATTAGTGGTTGTGGGTGGGCGGAATTAAAGGGGTGGGCGTGTTAGATAGAGAGAGCATATGTGTTTCTGTGTGAGAGACATGTAGGACGGGGTAGAAAGACGAATTTAACCTTGACGGAGGGAGAGAAATACACGAAGTGCGCGTGTGTGATTCCGATGCCCACAGGGAAATGAGATATGTATGCGTGTGAGAGAGAATGCACAATTCATTCATGTATCACTATCTAGCGATCGTGGACGTGCATTGCTTGAACATAAATCAATATCTACTTTGTATCGTGGACAAAGGTACAATATCGATTCAATGCTATAAAGATTGGACACTCACATATCACATTTTTTTTCTATTTAAATAAACCTTTTCAGTTGTGCATGCTAAAGTTACAGTGATGTTTCTTCAAACAACCAATGTAGCTATCATGTACATGCACCATTGTTACTCTTGCATTCAAATTCATTAGTCTTGGATGATTTAAGTTTCTATTTTGAAGTAATATATGTAATATTCATATATGAATTCAAAGGGTACGCAATTAATGAAATGGAGGCTATGTAATCATATGAGGTAACACTTTTAAGTGGCGGGCTACAATATCCATTCTTTTTGTGCGCCTCTACACTAACATGTCAATGCATTATGTTTAAAGTAAATAACCAATGGCACTAAATTATCTATTTACACGAGAAATACATAGGCTGAGCGTTTGATCCCTTTTTGTGAACACGCAACTACACCCGTACGATTTGCCACGCCCGTGTGAACGTCCAAGTTATCGGCGCATCATCCCGAGTTATTGTCTTTTTTTCTGGGGTGAACTTCACACCAGTTATTAACTGCTGACGTGTGCCCCGTGTACACAGTCTAGCATGACCTTCCCACTAGCATGGTCTAAAATTAGTTGAAACTGGATACGAATGATCTCGCGGGCAGCAAAATCTCCTGCCTCCTTCTAAATTTTTCGCCACCTTAGTCTTTAGCATGCGAAATTCCCCTTTTGTTCATGGTGCACGGAGACGAACAGTTACAATACCGCCCTCATCTACATAATAGGTCGGGGCTGCTTTGGTAACTTCCGGTTCCCCCCACTACATGGCACCCCCATTTCCTCTCCCCCTCCCGAAAAAACGACTAACTCACAGCACCATAGCATCTTACATCACGCCGTCCGTACTTCATCTGCATGTCTCCCTGTTGGAAATAATAAAATGATTATTATTATATTTCCTTGTTCATGATAATTGTCTATTGTTCATGCTATAATTGTGTTATCCGGAAGTCGTAATACATGTGTGAATACATAGACCACAACATGTCCCTAGTGAGCCTCTAGTTGACTAGATTGTTGCTCAATGGATGGTTACGATTTCCTGACCATGGACATTGGATGTCGTTGATAATGGGATCACATCATTGGGAGAATGATGTGATGGACAAGACCCAATCCCAAGCATAGCACAAGATCATGTAGTTCGCTTGCTAGAGCTTTTCTAATGTCAAGTATCATTTCCTTAGACCATGAGATCGTGTAACTCCCGGATACCGTAGGAGTGCTTTGGGTGTACCAAACGTCACAACGTAACTACGTGGCTATAAAGGTATACTACAGGTATCTCCGAAAGTGTCTGTTGGGTTGTGTCGGTGTCAAAACCGGCGGATCTCGGGTAGGGGGTCCCAAACTATGCATCTAGGCGGATGGTAACAGGAGACAAGGGACATGATGTTTTTACCCAGGTTCGGGCCCTCTCGATGGAGGTAAAACCCTACTCCTTCTTGATTGATATTGATGATATGGGTAGTACAAGAGTGGATCTACCACGAGATCAAGGAGGCTAAACCCTAAAAGCTAGCCTATGGTATGATTGTTGTAATGGTTGTTGTGTCCTACGGACTAAAACCCTTCGGTTTATATAGACACCAGAGAGGGCTAGGGTTACACAGAGTCGGTTACAGTGGTAGGAGATCTACTTATCCATATCGCCAAGCTTGCCTTCCACGCCAAGGAAAGCCCCATCCAGACACGGGACGAAGTCTTCAATCTTGTATTATCATTGTCTTGGAGTCCGGCTGACGATGATAGTCCGGCTGTCCGGACACCCCCTAGTCCAGGATTCCCTCAGTAGCCCCTGAACCAGGCTTCAATGACGATGAGTCCGGCGTGCATATTGTTCGGCATTGCAAGGCGGGTTCCTCCTCCGAATAATTCATAGAAGATTGTGAACGCCAGGATAGTGTCCGGCTCTGCAAAATAAATTCCACATTCCACCGTAGAGAGAATAATATGTACACAAGTTCAATCTGCTGACGTATTTTGTGGCATGACATCATACCACCACCAAGCCTTTACTTGAATTGTTTTTTATTATACCACCTCAGCGCGTTTAGCAAAGCGGTTTCCTTGGCACGTCTTGTCGAAGCAGAGATCGTGTTCCCCTTATTCCGGGATTCCCATCAATACGGACGTGGGTAACCCAACCGCGCCCGTCGCCACGCCCCCTCTATCGGAGGCGAGTCCCGAACGGTCACGGGGACGGCTCTTGGTATTCTCCTTCTTTATAATGGGACCAAGGCTCGTTTCTTTTCTTCAATCCTCCATCGAATCCTCTCCTTGCCCCGAGTTCCAACACCCAGAGCCCCAGATTCGAGCGCTTCGAACCTTCAACAATGTCCAGCTCCGGCCTACAGGGCCGGTGGATGCCCTCCTCTGTCACGGAAGAAGACGTGCTAAAGCTGCGAGAGGCCAAGTACCTGTCTTACGAGATTTCGCATAGGTTGCCCGCCGAAGGGCAAGTCATCCCCACCCCGAGCCCGGCAAGTACGTCGTTTTTGTATCCCACCTCCGTCGGGGTTTAGGCTTCCCGATGGATCCTTTTGTGAGAGGGCTCATGTTTTACTATGGGTTGGAATTCCACGACTTGGCTCCGGAGTCCATCCTCCATATTTCCACATTTATTGTCGTCTGCGAAGCCTTCCTCCGCATCACCCCTCACTTCGGCTTGTGGCTTAAGACCTTCGACGTGAAGCCGAAGATGATCGAGGGGCGTCAAGCAGAGTGCGGCGGGGAGGCTGTGAGCAGAAGGGCCGACGCTCCATGGCCCGAGGGCTCTTTCCAGGAGGAGCTCAGCTTTTGGCAGCAGGAGTGGTTCTACATAACCGCTCCCAGGGGCAGCAGGCAGAAGCCGCCGCCCATCTTCCGCCCAGGCCCTCCACAGCGGCTGATGTCATGGGTCAGCCAAGGGCTCAACTGGGGGTTACCAAGGGACGTGCCCCTATTGCAGGGCCGGATTCGAGACCTCCAAGCGAGGGAGATCGATCTGGTCGTGGTGATGCAGGTCATGCTGATTAGGCGTCTCCTACCCTGCAAACGCCGCCCTCTCCGGTTGTGGGAGTTTAATCCGGAGGGACCATGAATTCTCCAACACTTCATGGGTACGACACCCGTGGAGATGTACAAATTGTTCTTCGGATCACAAGAGGTGTGTCCGGAATTGACCGAGGATGCCGGACTGAGCTGCAATCGCCTGGATACACAAGTAAGTAGCTCCCTGTCCGGACATACCGTTTGTTTGCCTTTCTATGATTCGCTTTTTGACCAATTTCCCTCTAAACAGGAGTGGATAGCGCAAGCAAAACTGATATGGTGTCCGGCTCCCCTCCCAGAGACTGCGCCGGATCCTGTGCTGGTCAGGATGCTGGAGGTTGCGCCTTCAGAGGAAGGCGAAGGGGAGAACAGAGGAACTACCGCCTCAACCAAGGAGGCTTTTGAGGAAGGGGGGATCGAGAATCCCTCCTTCCAAGGGGAGAAGAGGACCGCCTCCGAAAACCCGGAGGCCAAAGCCCCGAAGCGGGGGAAGAGATCTTCACCGGAGGGTCCTGCGTCCGGAGAGACTCCGGCCGCACAGTCTCCCCTAAAGAATCAGCCCTCCAGCGAGCCGTAAGTAGAAAAAAGGGAGTTTTGTAATAATGGACATCCCTATTTGCGCTTCTGAGGATAACTTTGGTTTTTACCTTGTAGTTCGAATATTCGTCCTTCTCAGATGAGCTCGTCTTCGGGGGAACTCCGTCCGGAGATGATGGAGAGCGAGACGCCTCCATCCGCCGCACCATCGGATAGGGCGGACGAGCCTGAAGTGTCGTCATGGAGGGTATCCCCGAGTCCGGCAGGGCCGAATAGTTCGGCACCAACTGGTGTGCGGTCGGGGGAGCTGAAGGATCTGCTTGAGAGGGCATCCATCTCAGAAGGTCACCGTACCCTGATGAGCACGGTGATTGAAAGAATTTCATCCGCCGAAGGCGGATTGCGTGATGCCGTCAGGAGTTTGCTGGCGGGATTTGAGGTACGCAAAAATGACATACCCTTTAACAGTTTTACACATAAAGTGCGCCCTATATAGATAGTAGCCCCTGAGACTCGGTAGGGTGTCGAGAACGACAGCTTGCCGAGGATCAAAATCCCAGGTATTGATTTTGGCCTTTCCTGTGCAGGTGGCGGATAGTTCGGTGGCTAACCGGACTGATGGAGTTGCCGAACTAAAGCGGCAGCTCGACGTTGCGAATGCGGAGATCGCGCTGGTCAATAAACGACTTGACGAGTCGCAAGGTAGGTTTTTTCTCCGTGGTCACCTAGTAAGGGAGCCAAAGCCCACTCCTTACAACATGTGTGCTAAATGCAGATGGTGCCGCTGCTGTGGAGAGCCTTCGGGCAGAACTTGCTCAAGCCAAGGAGCAAGCCAGAAGGAGTGATGCGGCTGCCTTGAGGGCGGCCGAAGAGCTAGAAGCCGAAAGGGCTGCACACTACCGAAGCAGGGAGGAGATGGCCGAGATGGCCGTGAAGTTAAAAGATGCTATCAACCGCAATGAGGTTCTTGAAAAGGAGCGCCTGGCGGAGCGAGAAGACCTGGGGAAGGCCACCGCCGAAGCCAAGGATGCCCGTTCTGCAATGCGGGCTATAAAGGAGGAGCTGCGCCAGGCCGGAGACATCATGGCTGGCAAGCCCTTTTTGCTGTGCCGAAGGTTTACAGATCCAAAGTATGCTCAGCTTGGCCAGCTGTGGGGTCCGATCCTTACATGGACTTAGCGGCGAGTGCGGCGGATGCCGTTATGCACTTGCGAAGTCAGAAGGATCACAAGACGGAAGAGCTGTTTTGGTCTCAATTCCATAGTCCGGAGCGTTCACTTCCGCTGACCGATCGGTTGGCCGAGTGGGCTGAGCTGAATAGATTGTCCGGACTTGCCATGACGGATATCGTGACTCATGTCTGGCCGGATAGGCCCAAGCCGAAGAGTTATTTTGGCTTATTGCAGCAATTTCTTGGGGCGGTGCCGCATATTAAGGCGATGAAGCGGTCGGCCTGCATAGAGGGTGCACGGATGGCCCTCGCCCATGTGAAGGCACATTCGACAGATATGGATGCCACCGCTGTTGCGACCCAGGGTTCGGACGAGAGCCGGTTACCTGCTGAGCACTATTTTGTGAAGTTCTGCGTGGTGCTCGTGTAATAGAGTTGCAGTGCTCGAAAAATGTCACGTTCAAATGAACGTTTTGGTTTGTAAAACGATGTTTATGATGTAAGCGCTTTTTGTACTTGTGCGTTCAAGTATTAAAATATCTCCTGTGCGGCCGTTTATGTATAAGTTTGTATAACCTGAAAGATGGCAGTCGTCAGCTTCAGCCCCCACGCACAAGGTGCGGGGGTGTTTGCAAAAATAGCGCATTTTCACACTTGATCCGACGTCTCGGTCCTGTGAAGGACGTGGTAGTGTAGCAGACGAGGCAACCGGACTATAATGCTTTATCACTTTCACTTAGCCATAGGAGTTCGAGGGTGGGGCTACGATATAGCCCCTAGGGGCACCGCGCTCTCCAAATTCGGGGCGCGTATGTGCCTGACCGGGAAACGGTCCTTCGTCAAAGCGGAGGAATTCTAAACATTCCGGTAGTCGATCGAGTGGTTGACCAGTCTCTCGCTATATCATGACAGTCAGTTTTCGGCTTTCTCTACTGAGGTGCTCGCCCGGCCGAATCGGGGCACAATCGCAGTAGTTCTCCTGGTGCCACGTTAGCCGATGATACGGAACATAAGGCAGCAAAACACAGGAGCCGGGAAAACCCAACATTTGACCAAAGACATGATTCGGAGCTGATGCATATAAGGCCTAACTCGAGACGACGAACACTCCCTAAGGTATTCGGTCTTTATGATATCGGGCAGAACAATGCCCTAAGCCCCTAGTGTCTAGGTACACGCAAGGTCCTCTGATGCGGCCTATGCCAAAACGTCAGTTTCCTCTCTGGTTATAATGAGAAACCAGGGGATATATAGCAACAAGAGACAGTAAAAAAGGTTTACGCAGGGTCTTAATCTGAAAAGAATCCTTGCAACGGGTCCCTACTGCACGTCTGCGCCTGTGTCTCCGTTGTGCTGTATCCTGGACGGGTGTAACACGCTGTTCATCTATAAAAGAGAGGAACTTAGTTTGAAAAGTAATATTGCAAAAAATTAATTGAAAATCGAAATATGAATGAATGGATAAAGCTGAGCTTATATTAGCTCATACTCACAGCCCCTTGTAAAGGGGTGTGCGGCTAGGGAGCCCCTAGATTATTTTATGCCGGACTCGTCTAGCCGTGTCCGGGGTCTTGAATGACCTTTTAATGAGATGATGTCGCGTGGACCGGGAATTTTAAGTGTAAGAGACGCGTAGTGTGGTATTGCATTAAAGCGGACAAAAGCTTCACGTCCCAATAGTGCTTGATGGCTACTTTTGAATGGGGCGACATGAAAGATTAGCTTTTCACGTCGGAAGTTGTCGGGTGACCCGAACACAACTTCTAGTAGTAAGGAGCCCGTGCACTTGGCGCAAGGGCCTGGCGTCACTCCTTTGAAGGAAGTGTGGCTATGTCGAATTTTATTACGGTCTATCCCCAACTTGCAGATTATGTCCGGATATAGCAGGTTTAAATCGCTGCCGCCGTCCATCAGGACTTGTGTAAATTGTAGTCCGTCGATTATAGGTTCCAATATCAGAGCAGTCCATCCTGCGTTTCGAATACTTCTGGAATATTCCAGGTGATCGAACATGATTGGTTTTAACATCCAACCTCGAGGTTCCGCTGGGGTGGACCGTGCGATTCCTACTTTGGCGGGTGCCGCACTGTTGTTTCGTACTATCACATGAACTGAGTTTACTATTTTGACTTCTTGTGGGAAAGTCTTTTGTTTTCCGGCGCTCTGCTGGTGGGGTTCGTCATCATCCTCGCTTGGCGCGTTGAGCCACTTGTGTTCAGCATTGAGTCGACCGGACTGTTTGAAAACCCAACAATCTCGGTGGGTGTGGTTTGCAGGCCTTCCGGGAGTACTGTGGATTTGACATATCCGATCCAAAATTTTGTGTAAGTTGGATAGCTCGTCACTGTTGTCCTTAAGAGGCAGTGTTTTGTTGTTCGGCCGCGAGCTTTTGAATCCAGCGTTGACCACCGTGTTCTTTGGGCTTTTTTCTTTATTTCGGCGCTGATCCTTTCTGCGCCGTGATTTTCCGTTTCCATCTCTGATCTCGGATGTACTCGGGTCGCTGGTGATGCATCTTGCTAGCCAGCTGTCTTCCCCCGCGCAAAAGCGGGTCATGAGGCTTGTTAGCGCGGCCATTGTTCTCGGCTTCTCTTGGCCGAGGTGTCTGGCGAGCCATTCGTCTCGGACATTATGTTTAAAAGCTGCTAAGGGTTCGGCGTCCAGACAGTCGACTATTTGATTCTTTTTGGTAAGGAACCTGTTCCAGAATTTGCGCGCCGATTCTCCGGGCTGTTGAGTTATGTGACTTAAATCGTCTGCATCCGGAGGGCGGACATAAGTCCCTTGAAAATTTTCTCTAAGCACGTCCTCGAGCTCTTCCCAACTTCCAATAGTATTTTCTAGGAGGCTTTTGAGCCAATGCCGAGCTGCCCTTTGAGCTTGAGGGGTAGATATTTTATGGCGTGGAGATCATCTCCTCTGGCCATGTGTATGTGGAGGATGTAATCCTCAATCCAGACTCCAGGGTCTGTTGTTCTGTCGTATGCCTCTATGTTTATGGGTTTAAACCCCGCTGGAAATTCATGATTCAGCACCTCATCGGTGAAACATAGTGGGTGTGCGGCGCCCCTGTATTTGGGTGTGCCGTTGTCTTCGAACACTCGGCGTGTCGTGTTGCTTCCTGGGGCCCTCTTTTTTGGCCCATAAATGGACCTGACCGGGCCGTCTATTTTCCGAGGATCATGAGTCGGATTGTGTGCGCCGCCGCTTATCTCTTTTGGCCTGTCATCTGGTCGTCTATCCGGCCAGGCGGCCTCTTTGCTTTTTGACTATGGGGACTCTATGGCCTCCTCGTCGAATTCTGGCAGCAGCTTGCGCTTCGGGTAGCTCTTCGTTTGGTGGCCATTGCCATGTTTGTCCGCGGTCTTGAGTACTTTGCTCCATCTCATTCTGAGTATGTATTCCGCTGTTTTGAGCTTCTGTTTTTCCTTCTTCAGGCTTCTTGCAGTGGCGACAAGTCTTTTGTGGAGATTCTTATGCTCCGGTGGTGTGTTCGGCATGAGATCGTCTGGGCTATTGTTTTCGCCGGGCTTGGATTGGTTATCTGATTCGTCCACTGGTTTGCCCTGCTCTATTGCTGGGTCATTAGGAGTGTTGTTTTTGTCGAGGCGGGACTTAGGGCGGCGTCTGCATCGCCGTTTTGGTTGTTTGTCGGCGGAATTATCCTTTGCCGTGTCCCGTTGTTCCTCGTTATAGCTTCCTTTTGGGGTGTCCACCATATATACATCATGGGTTGGGGTGGCCTTCCAGTGCTCGATAAGCGCTGGTTCTTGGTAGTCTCCGGCATCCTCGTCCATACCGTCGATGTCTTCGGAGTCGTAGTCTAGCATGTCGGTTAGATCATCGACAGTGGCTAAAAAGTGGGTGGTGGGTGGGCTTTGAATTTCTTCGTCGTCCGAATCCCAACCATCCTGACTGCAATCCGGCCCGGGTTCTCCTAATAACGAGAGATGCTTTAGCGAATTTAGGATGTCGCCAAAGGGTGAGTGCTGAAAGATGTCCGCGGCGGTGAACTCCATGATCGGCGCCCAATCAGATTCGATTGGCAGGGGCGCAGGAGGTTCGGAGTCCAGCAAGGAGTTCGGCACCTTGGAGTCACGAGCTTTATAAGGGACAAGGTCAGTATTCGGCTCCATCACCGTAGAAGTTGCAGCTCCCGAGGCAGTGTCCAGCCACCTGTCCTCGATCTGCGCGGTCTGCTCCGAACTGTGGGTCAGAGCGGACTCGTGTGCGGCCTCCAGGGCACTGTCCGGCAGAGCTAAATCATGCCCATCGTAACAGCGCGGCACACTTGGTTGTGGCTCGGATCTGTCGAAGATCAAGTCTCCGCGGATGTCGGCCGTGAAGTTTAGGCTTCCAAACCTGACCTGATGGCCAGAGGCGTAGCTTTCGATCTGCTCCAGATGGCCAAGCGAATTGGTCCGCAGTGCGAAGCCGCCGAACACGAAGATTTGTCCGGGGAGAAAATTCTCACCCCGGACTGCGTTGTTGTTGATTGAAGGAGCCATCAAGCTTATCGGTGACGACACAGAGTAACTCTCAATGAAAGCACCAATGTCGGTGTCAAAACCGGCGGATCTCGGGTAGGGGGTCCCGAACTGTGCGTCTAGGCGGATGGTAACAGGAGACAAGGGACACGATGTTTTTACCCAGGTTCGGGCCCTCTCGATGGAGATAAAACCCTACTCCTGCTTGATTGATATTTATGATATGGGTAGTACAAGAGTGGATCTACCACGAGATCAAGGAGGCTAAACCCTAGAAGCTAGCCTATGGTATGATTGTTGTAATGGTTGTTGTGTCCTACGGACTAAAACCCTCCGGTTTATATAGACACCGGAGAGGGCTAGGGTTACACGGAGTCGGTTACAATGGTAGGAGATCTACTTATCCGTATCGCCAAGCTTGCCTTCCACGCCAAGGAAAGTCCCATCCGGACACGGGACGAAGTCTTCAATCTTGTATCTTCCTAGTCTTGGAGTCCGGCTGACGATGATAGTCCGGCTGTCCGGACACCCCCTAGTCCAGGATTCCCTCAGGTTGACACGGATCGAGACTGGGATTTGTCACTCCGTATGACGGTGAGGTATCTCTGGGCCCACTCGGTAATGCATCATCATAATGAGCTCAATGTGACCAAGTGGTTGGTCACGGGATCATGCATTACGGTACGAGTAATGTGAATTGCCGGTAACGAGATTGAACGAGGTATTGGGATACCGACGATCGAATCTCGGGCAGGTAATGTACCGATTGACAAAGGGAATTGTATACGGGATTACTTAAATCCTCAACATCGTGGTTCATTCGATGAGATCATCGTGGAACATGTGGGATCAAACATGGGTATCCAGATCCCGCTATTGGTTATTGGTCGGAGAGCTGTCTTGGTCATGTCTGCGTGATTCCCGAACCCGTAGGGTCTACACACTTAAGGTTCGGTGACGCTAGGGTTATTCGGAAGACTTGTAAGTGATTACCGAATGTTGTACGAAGTCCTGGATGAGATCCCGAACGTCACGAGGAGTTCTGGAATGGTCCGGAGGTGAAGATTTATATGTGGGAAGTTGTCATACGGTCATGGGAAAAGTTCGGGGGCATATCGGTATTGTACCGGGGCCACCAGAGGGGTTCCGGGGGTCCACCGGGAGGGGCTACCTCTCTCAGAGGGCCTCATGGGCCGTAGTGGGCAGGGAACCAGCCCCTGGAGGGCTGGGCGCACCCCCCTTGGTCCCATGCGCCTAGGGTTTGGGGGGAACCCTAGAGGGGGCGCCCCCCTTGCTTAGGGGGCAAGCCCCCTCCCCTTGGCCCCCCCTCTAGATCTCATCTAGAGGGGGCCGGACCCCTTCCCCCTTCCCCTATAAATAGAGGGGCGAGGGGAGGGCTGCACACCACATCCAAGGCGCAGCCCCTCCCCTCCCCAGCACCTCTCCTCCTCCGTTAAGAGCTTGGCGAAGCCCTGCCGGAGTACTGCCTCTCCACCACCACCACGCTGTTGTGCTGCTGTTGGAGCTCTCTTCCTCAACCTCTCCCTCCTCCTTGCTGGATCAAGGTGTGGGAGACGTCTCCACTCCGTACGTGTGTTGAACACGGAGGTGCCGTCCGTTCGGCGCTAGGATCATTGGTGATTTGGATCACGATGAGTACGACTCCATCAACCATGTTCTCTTGAACGCTTCCGCTCGCGATCTACAAGAGTATGTAGATGCACTCCTCTCTCTCTCGTTGCTAGATGACTCCATAGATTGATCTTGGTGATGCGTAGAAATTTTTTTATTTTCTGCAACGATCCCCAACATTGGTATTAGAGCTAGGTGTATGCGTAGTTTCTATGCATGAGTAGAACACTATTTTGTTGTGGGCGTAGATGTTGTCAATTTTCTTGCCACTACTAGTCTTATCTTGTTTCGGCAGCATCGTGGGATGAAGCGGCCCAGACTGACCTTACACGTACACTTACGTGAGACAGGTTCCACCGACTGACATGCACTAGTTGCATAAGGTGGCTAGCGGGTGTCTGTCTCTCCCACTTTAGTCGGATCGGATTCGATGAAAAGGGTCCTTATGAAGGGTAAATAGAAATTGGCAAATCATGTTGTGGTTTTGGCGTAGGTAAGAAACGTTCTTGCTAGAACCCAATTGCAGCCACGTAAAAACATGCAACAAAAATTAGAGGACGTCTAACTTGTATTTGCAGCATATGCCTTGTGATGTGATGTGGCCAAAAGGATGTGATGAATGAAATATATGTGATGTATGAGATTGATCATGTTCTTGTAATAGGAATCACGACTTGCATGTCGATGACTATGACAACCGGCAGGAGCCATAGGAGTTGTCTTTATTTTTGTATGACCTGTGTGTCATTGAATAACGCCATGTCATTACTTTACTTTATTGCTAAACCGTTAGACATAGTAGTAGAAGTAATCGTTGGCGTGACAACTTCATGAAGACACGATGATGGAGATCATGGTGTCATGCCGGTGACGATGATGATCATGGCGCGCCAAGGATGGAGATCAAAAGGAGCAAAATGATATTGGCCATATCATGTCACTATTTGATTGCATGTGATGTTTATCATGTTTTTGCATCTTATTTGCTTAGAACGACGGTAGTAAATAAGATGATCCCTCATAATAATTTCAAGAAAGTGTTCCCGCTAACTGTGCGACGTTGCGAAAGTTCGTTGTCTCGAAGCACCACGTGATGATCGGGTGTGATAGATTCTAACATTCACATACAACGGGTGTAAGCCAGATTTACACATGCAAAACACTTAGCTTGACTTGACAAGCCTAGCATGTACAGACATGGCCTCGGAACACAAGAGACCGAAAGGTCGAACATGAGTCATATAAAAGATACGATCAACATGAAGATGTTCACCGATGATGACTAGTCCGTCTCACGTGATGATCGGACACGGCCTAGTTGACTCGGATCATGTATCACTTAGATGACTAGAGGGATGTCTATCTGAGTGGGAGTTCATTATAAAATTTGATTAGATGAACTTAATTATCATGAACTTAGTCTAAAATCTTTGCAATATGTCTTGTAGATCAAATGGCCCACGCTAATGTTTCCCTCAACTTCAACGCGTTCCTAGAGAAAACCAAGCTGAAAGACGATGGCAGCAACTATACGGACTGGGTCTGGAACTTGAGGATCATCCTCATAGCTGCCAAGAAAGCATATGTCCTAGATGCACCGCTAGGTGAAGCACCCGTTTTCCCAGCAACTCAAGACGTTATGAACACCTGGCAGTCGCGTAGTGATGATTACTCCCTGGTTCAGTGCGGCATGCTCTACAGCTTAGAACCGGGGCTGCAAAAGCATTTCGAGCAGCATGGAGCATATGAGATGTTCCAAGAGCTGAAAATGGTTTTCCAAGCTCATGCCCGGGTCGAGAGATATGAAGTCTCCGACAAGTTCTATAGTTGTAAGATGGAGGAAAATGGTTCTGTCAGCGAGCACATACTGAAAATGTCTTGGTTGCACAACCGCTTGTCTCAACTGGGAGTTAATCTGCCGGATGACGCGATCATTAACAGAATCCTCCAGTCGCTCCCACCTAGCTACAAGAGCTTTGTGATGAACTACAATATGCAGGGGATGGTGAAAACCATTCCTGAGGTATTTTCAATGCTGAAATCAGCGGAGGTGGAGATCAAAAAGGAACGTCAAGTGTTTATGGTCAATAAAACCACTAGTTTCAAGAAAGCCAAGGGTAAGAAGAACTTCAAGAAGGACGGCAAGGGAGTTGCCGCGCCCGGTAAGCCAGTTGCCGGGAAGAAGCCAAAGCATGGAACCAAACCTAAGACTGAGTGCTTTTATTGCAAGGGAAGTGGACACTGGAAGCGGAACTGCCCCAAGTACTTAGCGGACAAGAAGGCCGGCAACACCAAAGGTATATGTGATATACATGTAATTGATGTGTACCTCCAGTACTCGTAGTAGCTCCTGGGTATTTGATACCAGTGCGGTTGCTCATATTTGTAACTCAAAACAGGAGCTACGGAATAAGCGGAGACTGGCGAAGGACGAGGTGACGATGCGCGTCGGAAATGGTTCCAAGGTCGATGTGATCGCCGTCGGCATGCTACCTCTACATTTACCTACGGGATTAGTTTTAAACCTCAATAATTGTTATTTAGTGCTAGCTTTGAGCATGAACATTGTATCTGGATCTCGTTTAATACGAGATGGCTACTCATTTAAATCCGAGAATAATGGTTGTTCTATTTATATGAGAGATATGTTTTATGGTCATGCCCCGCTGGTCAATGGTTTATTCTTAATGAATCTCGAATGTGATGTTACACATATTCATAGTGTGAATACCAAAAGATGTAAGGTTGATAACGATAGTCCCACATACTTGTGGCACTGCCGCCTTGGTCATATTGGTGTCAAACGCATGAAGAAGCTCCATGCTGATGGACTTTTGGAGTCTCTTGATTACGAATCATTTGACACATGCGAACCATGCCTCATGGGCAAAATGACCAAGACTCCGTTCTCCAGAACAATGGAGCGAGCAACCACCTTATTGGGAATCATACATACTGATGTGTGCGGTTCAATGAGCATTGAGGCTCGCGGAGGCTATCGTTATGTTCTCACTCTCACTAATGACTTAAGTAGATATGGGTATGTCTACTTGATAAAACACAAGTCTGAGACCTTTGAAAAGTTCAAGGAATTTCAGAATGAGGTAGAGAATCAACATGACCGGAAAATAAAGTTCTTCCAATCAGATCATGGGGGAGAATATTTAAGTCACTAATTTGGTACGCATTTAAGGAAATGTGGAATAGTTTCACAACTCACGCCGCCTGGAACACCTCAGCGTAATGGTGTGTCCAAACGTCGTAATCGCACTCTATTGGATATGGTGCGATCTATGATGTCACTCACCGATTTACCGCTATCATTTTGGGGATACGCTCTAGAGACAGCTACATTCACTTTAAATAGGGAACCGTCTAAATCCGTTGAGACGACACCGTATGAATTATGGTTTGGGAAGAAATCTAAGCTGTCGTTTCTAAAAGTTTGGGGATGCGATGCTTATGTCAAGAAACTTCAACCTGAAAAGCTCGAACCCATGTCGGAAAAATTCATCTTCATAGGATACTCGAAGGAAACCATTGGGTACACCTTCTACCTTAAATCCGAAGGCAAGATCTTTGTTGCCAAGAACGGATCCTTTCTGGAGAAAGAGTTTCTCTCGAAAGAAATAAGTGGGAGGAAAGTAGAAATCGATGAAGTACTGCCACTTGAACCGAAACGTAGCGCAGCTCAGGAAGATGTTCATGTGGTGCCTGCACCAACCAGAGAGGAAGTTAATGATGATGATCAAGGTACCTCGGATCAAGTTGCTACTGAACTTCGAAAGTCCACAAGGACACGTTCCACACCAGAATGGTATGGTAACCCTGTCCTGGAAATCATGTTGTTAGACAACGGTGAACCTTCGAATTATGAAGAAGTGATGGCGGGCCCAGATTCCAACATATGGCTTGAAGCCATGCAATCTGAGATAGGATCCATGTATGAAAACAAAGTATGGACTTTGACAGACTTGCCCGATGATCGGTGAGTGATAGAAAATAAATGGATCTTTAAGAAGAAGACGGACACGGATGGTAATGTTACCATCTATAAAGCTCGACTTGTCGCTAAGGGTTATCGACAAGTTCAAGGGGTTGACTACGATGAGACCTTCTCACCCGTAGCGAAGCTAAAGTCCGTACGAATCATGTTAGCAATTGGCGCATTCTACGATTATGAGCTATGGAAAATGGACGTCAAAACGGCATTCCTTAACGGCTTCCTTAAGGAATAATTGTATATGATGCAGCCAGAAGGTTTTGTCGATCCTAAGAATGCTAACAAGGTATGCAAGCTCCAGGGCTCCATCTATGGACTGGTGCAAGCATCTCGGAGTTGGAACATTCGCTTTGATGAAATGATCAAAGCGTTTGGGTGTATGCAGACTTATGGAGAAGCCTGCGTTTACAAGAAAGTGAGTGGGAGCTCTGTAGCATTTCTCATATTATATGTAGATGACATACTTTTGATGGGAAATGATATAGAACTTTTGGACAGCATTAAGGCCTACTTGAATAAGTGTTTTTCAATGAAGGACCTTGGAGAAGCTGCTTACATATTAGGCATCAAGATCTATAGAGATAGATCGAGACGCCTCATAGGTCTTTCACAAAGCACATACCTTGATAAGATATTGAAGAAGTTCAATATGGATCAGTCCAAGAAGGGGTTCTTGCCTGTGTTGCAAGGTGTGAAATTGAGCTCGGCACAATGCCCGACCATGGCAGAAGATAGAGAAAAGATGAGTGTCATCCCCAATACCTCGGCCATAGGGTCTATTATGTATGCCATTTTGTGTACCAGACCTGATGTAAACCTTGCCGTAAGTTTGGTAGGAAGATACCAAAGTAATCCCGGCATGGAACACTGGACAGCGGTCAAGAATATCCTGAAGTACCTGAAAAGGACTAAGGATATGTTTCTCGTTTATGAAGGTGACGAAGAGGTCGTCGTAAAGGGTTACGTCAACGCTAGCTTTGACACGGATCTGGATGACTCTAAGTCACAAACCAGATACGTGTATATTTTGAATGGTGGGGCAGTAAGCTGGTGCAGTTGCAAGCAAAGCGTCGTGGCGGGATCTACATGTGAAGCAGAATACATGGCAGCCTCGGAGGCAGCACATGAAGCAATCTGGATGAAGGAGTTCATTACCGGCCTAGGAGTTATTCCCAATGCGTCGGGGCCGATGACTCTCTTCTGTGACAACACTGGAGCCATTGCCTTTGCCAAGGAGCCCAGGTTTCACAAGAAGACCAGGCATATCAAGCGTCGCTTCAACTCCATTCGTGAAAATGTTCAAGATGGAGACATAGATATTTGCAAAGTGCATACCGATCTGAATGTCGCAGATCCGTTGACTAAACCTCTTCCACGAGCAAAACATGATCAACACCAGAACTCTATGGGTGTTCGATTCATCACAATGTAACTAGATTATTAACTCTAGTGCAAGTGGGATACTGTTGGAAATATGCCCTAGAGGCAATAATAAAATGATTATTATTATATTTCCTTGTTCATGATAATTGTCTATTGTTCATGCTATAATTGTGTTATCCGGAAATCGTAATACATGTGTGAATGCATAGACCACAACATGTCCCTAGTGAGCCTCTAGTTAACTAGCTCGTTGATCAATGGATGGTTACAATTTCCTGACCATGGACATTGGATGTCGTTGATAAGGGGATCACATCATTGGGAGAATGATGTGATGGACAAGACCCAATCCCAAGCATAGCACAAGATCGTGTAGTTCGTTTGCTAGAGCTTTTCTAATGTCAAGTATCATTTCCTTAGACCATGAGATCGTGTAACTCCCGGATACCGTAGGAGTGCTTTGGGTGTACCAAACGTCACAACATAACTAGGTGGCTATAAAGGTATACTACAGGTATCTCCGAAAGTGTCTGTTGGGTTGACACGGATCAAGACTGGGATTTGTCACTCCGTATGACGGAGAGGTATCTATGGGCCCACTCGGTAATGCATCATCATAATGAGCTCAATGTGACCAAGTGGTTGGTCACGGGATCATGCATTACGGTTTGAGTAAAGTGACTTGCCGGTAACGAGATTGAACAAGGTATTGGGATACCGACGATCGAATCTCAGGCAAGTTACGTACCGATTGACAAAGGGAATTGTATACGGGATTACTTGAATCCTCGACATCGTGGTTCATTCGATGAGATCATCGTGGAACATGTGGGAGCCAACATGGGTATCCAGATCCCGCTGTTGGTTATTGGCCGGAGAGCTGTCTTGGTCATGTCTGCGTGATTCCTGAACCCGTAGGGTCTACACACTTAAGGTTCGGTGACGCTAGCTAGGGTTATTCGGAAGACTTGTAAGTTATTACCGAATGTTGTTCGGAGTCTCAAATGAGATCCTGGACGTCACGAGGAGTTCCGGAATGGTCCGGAGGTGAAGATTTATATGTGAGAAGTTGTCATACGGTCACCGAAAAAGTTCGGGGGCATATCGGTATTGTACCGGGGCCACCGGAGGGGTTCTGGGGGTCCACCGGGAGGGGCTACCTCTCTCGGAGAGCCTCATGGGCCTTAGTGGGCAGGGAACCAGCCTCTAGAGGGCTGGGCGCACCCCCCCTTGGGACCATGCACCTAGGGTTTGGGGGGAACCCTAGAGGGGGCGCCCCCCTTGCTTGGGGGGCAAGTCCCCTCCCCTTGGTCGCCGCCCCCCCCCCTCTAGATCTCATATAGAGGGGGCCGGTCCCCTTCCCCCTTCCCCTATAAATAGAGGGGCAAGGGGAGGGCTGCACACCACATCCAAGGTGCAGCCCCTCCCCTCCCCGACACCTCTCCTCCTCCGTTAAGAGCTTGGCGAAGCCCTGCCGGAGTACTGCCTCTCCACCACCACCATGCCGTCGTGCTGCTGTTAGAGCTCTCTTCCTCAACCTATCCCTCCTCCTTGCTGGATCAAGGTGCAGGAGATGTCTCCAATCCGTACGTGTGTTGAACGCGGAGGTGCCGTCCGTTCGGCGCTAGGATCATCGGTGATTTGGATCACGACGAGTACGACTCCATCAACCCCGTTCTCTTGAACGCTTTCGCCCGCGGTCTACAAGGGTATGTAGATGCACTCCTCTCTCTCTTGTTGCTGGATGACTCCATAGATTGATCTTGGTGATGCGTAGAAAAATTTCTATTTTCTGCAACGATCCCCAACACTCCCTTCCCCTCTCGAAACCCTAGACTGCTCATTCACCTGCGTACCATAGCCAATTCGCTGCCAGCGGCATAAACCTCGTCGGATCTACTTCTGCGGCCGCATCTACCCCTCCCACCTCCCATAGAAACAAGTAGACTGCTCATCCACCACTGTACCGTAGTCCATTCAGTGCCGACCTTGTCCACGGCGCCGGATCTGCTTCATTGGTACTCTCGTCAACCGTCGCGCATCCGCAGCGGCTCATTCATACTCCCCACCGGAGACGCTTCGTCCACACACCCCGGAGCCGCCCCACCGACGCCCCCGTCGACGGCTTCTGATCCTCTTTGCCGACACTTTCTTCAACCCTACCGGAGCCGCTTCGCTAACACCATCGTCAACCCTACCGGAGTAGCTTTGCCTATACCATTCTCAACCCTACCGGGGCCGCTTTGCCAACTCACAAGTCCACGGCCTCAGATCCGCTTCCTCGCACCCTCATCCAACCTACCGGAGCAGCTTCTGACGCCCCGTCCATGGCCATACATCCGCATCGCCGACACCATCCTTAACCCAACCACCAGAGCAGCTTCTAACGCCTTGTCCACGGCCGTAGATCCGCATCGTCGACACCATCCTTAACCCAACCACCGGAGCAGCTTCTGACGCCCCGTCCATGGCCGTAGATCCGCATCGTCGACACCATCCTTAACCCAACCACCGGAGCAGCTTCACCTATGCCCTCATTCATGGCCGCAGATCCGCATCATTGACACCATCCTTAACCCGACCACCGGAGCAGCTTCACCTACACCCTCGTCCACGGCCACAAATCCGCTTCGCCCACACCGTAGTCCACCCTACTGGAGCCGCTCCACAAACACCCTACTCAACGGTTCTAGATCTCCTTACCGGACCCCGACAGCTAGCGCAGCATCATCACCCTTGACGTTTCTAACCTGATTCCCACCATCTGGAGAGATGCCAAGCACCCGCCACGGCCTAGGTACTTGTCACCTTTAAACCCGTCCAGCATCACCTGCCCGATGTACTTCAAATATACTAATAGGTCGCTGTTACCTGTTATGCAGCTGGCAAAAACTACAAGGACGGTGTTTCTTCTGGATCTAACAGCTTGGCCAACCAAGATCCTAGACTGAGGCATTGCTATGATATTGTAAGTGTGTCTCTCTCTCTTGTATTATTCTGTGCCTGCCAGCGTGCTTTGCTAGGATTTTTGACCAGTAATCCCTTTGTGCAGACAATGATTTCTACTATTGGCTACTAAATTAGATGTGTAGATGTTATACATGATACTACCTCGTACCTCCGTTCCTAAATATAAGTCTTTCTAGAGATTCCACTATAGGCTACAAATGGAGCAAAATGAGTGAATCTACACTTGAAAATGCATCTATATACATCTGTATGTGGTATATACTGGAATCTCTACAAAGACATATATTTAGGAACAGAGGCAGTACATTACACAAAATCGTAGGTGGCATGTAGGAATTCTAGTGCACTACATTAGGCTCCCTTAGAGTGCCTGCTAGTCCAGCACACAGAGTCATGGCTAGTTTATGCTATGCACACAATCATTAATTGGTGGTTTAAATATGCGCAAGGGATATGCAATGTAGTACCATGTAGAGATGTCTGAAATTAGCCGTGTCAACTTGCAGATAGGGTTACACAATGAAAAAGTACAAGATGTATGTG
The DNA here is from genome assembly GCF_018294505.1 of Triticum aestivum. NCBI lineage: Eukaryota > Viridiplantae > Streptophyta > Magnoliopsida > Poales > Poaceae > Triticum > Triticum aestivum. The sequence continues at coordinate 519,493,139 of NC_057798.1, read as the reverse complement.
GAAATTTCATGGAACATCGCAAAAAAAGGAGAGGCAGCGGTGAGCCTATACAGTGTGCTATAGTACGTCACTCCTCCATTGCAATCATCGTAACATGTTATTTGTATGTCAGTTCTATTGGCCAAGTTTCTTAGGGACAGTTATTACGAGTTATCCTAAGAAAATAAGCACTTGTGAATATAAGCTCCATGTAATAAGCCAACCAGTTCTTTTCATTGTGTTTTCAGCTTATCTTTGGTATGATCAGTGAAAAGTCTATATTGCATTATAATTTTTCATTTTGTTGCCCATATGAAAATTAATTTGAATTGCAAACAACACAAATTGCACCAACTGTAGTAATTAATTTGATAGGAAAATAGACCATCACTATTTGCTCAAAATGCAAATACAAAGATACCATCTACTTGGCACAATCTACTTTGGTCAATGTTTTCCATAGAGATCACATTGCCTAATTTAAACGAGGAACACATGACCCACATTTAAATGAAGAACAATTATTTATTGAAATTCAATGGTCCAAGTGGCTGGTTATTATCATATTGCAGCACCAACTGAAAGCATCATATAGCAGCAGCAGCAGCTCATAGCAACTCATCATACAACAGGAGAAGTGTGCAATTGATCATATACCAGCAGCAGCTCATAGCAATTCATCATATAGCAGCAGCAGGAGCAGCTCATAGCAATTCATCATATAGTAGCAGCAGGAGCAACTCATAGCAATTCATCATATAGCATCAGCAGGAGCAGCTTATAGCAACTCATCATATAGCAGCAGCAGCAGTTCATAGCAATTCATCATATAGCAGCAACAGCTCATAGAAATTCATCATATAGCAGCAGCAGGAGCAGCTCATAGCAATGCATCATATAGCAGCAGCAGAAGTAGCTCATAGCAGTTCATCGTATAGTGGATCAGAATGAAAATTTGGCAAAAAAATCAGAGGAGAACCTCACCTTGTTGGATGAGCTCATCCTTCAACAGCACCTCAAGGACATGGCCTGGGAGGAGGGGAGGGGGAATTAGGTGCCTTCTGCCGCAGTGTGGCATCAGCCGTAGTTGTGCAACGCCCGCCGGAGTAGTGCGTTGGACGAACCACAGTGGAGCAGTTGCTGGAGACCATGAGAATGAGGGGCGGAGCCGGAGGGAGGAGCATCCAGGGTGATTTGCCCCTACCTGCTGGCCATGTAGCCTAGCTGGATAGAGCATCGTCGAGGACCAGGCCAGATGGGACCAGTGGCGGCGGCTCGCTGGAGGTACCCTAGTGCTGCAGGCAGGGGATCAAGGTAGAGGGAAAGGGGAGAGGAGATGCAAGCGGGCAGAGCAATGATCGCTTGCGTGTTTGTTTTTACTTGAGGGTCAGGTGTGACACGAGCGTCAACAGTTGCATTTTGAGTGCAATATAGGCAAACAACAGAGTCATTTCACTATTCCCCTTCCCTTCAATTTTTAGTGACGTTCTACCCGAAACACCCCCCTCCAAAGCAAAATTAGTTAAGCCCAAGCCCATAACTCAAAAATGACTTCTTTATATCTTTTATGGCTTATTTTGACAATAAGCCCTGAAAAGGCAAAATCAAACTGACCCTTAACCTGCAATTCAATTGTGCGTGCAATAATGAATCACTCTTGCCTGCTATAGTGTACATTTAGGCATCATCATACATGGCATAACCTAATACATGTGCATTCCATTGTAGAATCTGGAATATGCAATGTTTATGTTAGTTCATACGTTGCACATGATGTTTAAATGCCCCTTAAATCTGGTCAGTCATGTGATGGTCTTTAAGCCTCCTTCTTTGCTTCTTTTCTTGATATGTAAGATTTTCTCACACATCTGTTCAATTGCTTGTTTGCATCACCCGGCCATACTAGGACTGTTTGCTTTGATTACTTGTTGTTCTTGACCTAACACTCTAACAAAGCTTGTCAATGATTTAAACACTAAGGGCTGTTGTAGTGGGGCCTTGTCTAACTCATAGTGACATAAAGGTTTGGCTGTACACTAAAGTAGGCTCTCCAAGAGTACCTGGAGATCCAGTTCGAAGGTATGCCTAGATATTACATAGTGCAGACATAGTAAATGCTCATTTTATTGTGTGCAACTTCAAGAGATGAGGCATGTTTCATTATGTGGTGTTGTTTTGTTATAATCTCATCTTTTTGTGTTCACAGACTGGAAAGTATGCATATTTATCTTAAGAGGATACGAGTAACTAGTTTGTGTCACCTTGCAGAGGGGGTGCAATGAAGTTAAGATTGAGGATTTCCAAGTACAAGATGTTAGGAATGAGCCTTGCAAGAGAAGTAGGAGCTGCGCTGAGCCTCTTCAACCTGTTAAGGTAAGTCACTGTATCCAACTCAATAGTTCAATTCCTTGTTTGTTTCAGGCATAGTTAATTTGCTCTTTTCAATTGCTTTATTTGTCCTCAGTTAATGAGATGCCCAAAGAATGATGCCTGATGTTGGGTACTTGTATAAATATTAGTTGACATAATTAAACGCTTTACCATTTAATTACTGTGCGGAAGTGTGCCTCAAGCTTTGAAGTCTATTAACCAACTATTATTGCATGAGGCTCACAATCTAGTTTATACTAGGCTAATGATTGCATAGTTTTGCTTGTTGTAGTATGTTTGTATGAAACCCTCTGCAGTTCATTATGCTCCCTAAGACTTTAATTGAGCTACAAAATGGCCAACCGGTTGCTTACTTATACGCAACGTGTTGTCTAAATTTGTAATTTGTCTGTGTTTTGGATTGGGCCCCAACATCATGCTCCTCTAGTGAGCAAGAGAGATTTATGTATGCAGGCTGCACAGACTATCTTTTTTATAATTTTTAAAATATCACCTGCTTATGCTTCATGACGTGTAACATTATTGTTAGTCCTGTTTTGCCATGTAGTACAAAATATTGTCTTGCTCGCTTCACTGTTGTAACTATATTTTTGCCCTAGTCATGTGTACTTACAGAAACATTTCAGGATGAAGTGACATCAACACAAGGATCTGTGAGTAGTGCTGCATGGCCGTTACCGAATGATTATGGATTGGAATTGGAATGTGCTGATGTTCTTGAGCATCAACTAGAGGTGGCAAGACAACATGTACATGATTCTCAACGTACAATCAACAAGTTGAGACTGGACATGCAGGTATTAGATGCAAGAGTCAAAAAAATGAAACAAGACACTGAGGTAACCACGAAGGAATTGGAGATGGCAGACTAAAATTTGTGCTATCTGAATCTGGCCAATCCTATTTTCTGAAGAGATTATAGTTCAAATGGAGTTAAGTTGATGTGCGTCCATGATGTATGAGCTGTATTTGCCCAATGTATGTAATTTGCTGTTTGTGTATGCTTTATTATCACCGGTGCCGAACCATAATGCCCAGTGGGTATAATCGGCTGTAATTTCTTTATTGTATACTGTAGGATTATTCTACGTTTCTATGTCTTGGTCTCTTTGTTGTATTGTGTATGTTTTTTAGATGTGATAGTACAGAGTAGGATAATTCTTTGAATATGCTATATCGTTCAAACGGGGGCCAACTCTCCCAAACGTTGTAGTGACCATGGCCTTTCACGGGCCGTACGATCCATGGGCCATCTACGGGACGGATGATCCATGTGCCTTCAATGGGCCGTCGCATCCATGGGCCTTCAATGGGCCTGATACTTCTCCGTCGTATCTATAATTTTTGATTGTTCCATGCCAATATTCTCAAACTTTTATATACTTTTGGCAACCTTTTATACTATTTTTTGGGACTAACATATTGATCCAGTGCCCAGTGCCAGTTCCTGTCTGTTGCATGTTTTTTGTTTCGCAGAAACCCAATATCAAACGGAGTCCAAACGGGATAAAAACGGACGGAGATTTTTTTTGGAATATTTATGATTTTTGGGAAGTGAAATCAACGCGAAACGGTGTCCGGGGTGGTCACGAGGTAGGGGGGCGCACCCTACCCCCCAGGCACGCCCCTGACCCTCGTGGTCCACCTGTAAGGCGGTTGATGCTCTTCTTTTGGCGCAAGAAATCTAATTTTATGAGAAAGATCTGGGCGAAAGATTCACCCCAATCGGAGTTACGGATCTCCAGATATAAAGGAAACGGTGAAGGGGTAGAATTAGAGAACGCAGAAACAGAGAGATAGATCCAATCTCGGAGGGGCTCTCACCCCTCCCAAGCCATGGGAGCCAAGTACCAGAGGGCAAACCCTTCTCCCATCTAGGGAGAAGGTCAAGGAAGAAGAAGAAGAATGGGGGCTCTCCCCCCTTGCTTCCGGTGGCGCCGGAACGCCTCCGGGGGCCATCATCATCATCGAGATCTTCACCAACACCTCCGCCATCTTCACCAACATCTCCATCACCTTCCCCCTTCTATCTACAGAGGTCCACTCTCTCGCAACCCGCTGTACCCTCTACTTGAACATGGTGCTTTATGCTTCATATTATTATCCAATGATGTGTTGCCATCCTATGATGTCTGAGTAGATTTCCATTGTCCTATCAATGATTGATGAATTGCTATGATTGGTTTGAGTTGCATAATTTATTGGTGTTGTCCTATTGTGCCCTCCGTGTCGCGCAAGCGTGAGGGATTCCTGCTGTAGGGTTTACAATATGTTTATGATTTGCTTATGGTGGGTGGCGTGGGTGACAGAAGCACAGACCCGAGTAAGTAGGTTGTTTGCGTATGGGATAAAGGGGACTTGATGCTTAATGCTATGGTTGGGTTTTACCTTAATGAATCTTTAGTAGTTGTGGATGCTTACTAGAGTTCCAATCATAAGTGCATATGATCCAAGTAGAGAAAGTATGTTAGCTTATGCCTCTCCCTCAAATAGAATTGCAATAGTGATTACCGGTCTAGTAACATAGTCAATTGCTTAGGGACAATTCCACATATCCTACCACCACTTTTCCACACTCACTATATTTACTTTAGTTGTTTCTTTATCTAACCAGCCCCTAGTTTATGTTTACGTGCTCTTTATTATCTTGCAAACCTAGCCTTTCACACCTACAAAGTACTTCTAGTTTCATACTTGTTCTAGGTAAAGCGAACGTCAAGCGTGCGTAGATTTGTATCGCTGGTCGATAGAACTTGAGGGAATATTTATTCTACCTTTAGCTCCTCGTTGGGTTCGACACTCTTACTTATCGAAAACTGTTGCGATCCCGTATACTTGCGGGTTATCAAGACCTTGTTCTAGCGCCATTGTCGGGGAGTCATAGCGTGGGGTGGATATTCTCGTGTGTGCTTGTTTGCTTTATCACTAAATAATTTTTATTTGTTGTTCTTAGTTGTTCTCTATCTTTAGTTATGGATATGGAACACAAAATACCAAAAAAATTAGGTGTACTTGCTACTCATGAGGATGGGGTAACTCCTAAAACCCTCGATTCTTATCATGAGAAAAATATTTTGTACTACTTTGATAATCCTGAGAAAACCCCATTCAACTTTATAATGGGAGTAACGTTGGATCAACGTGAATACTTTAGGGATTATCACTCGACACAAAAAGGGAAACTATTATGGGATCAAATTAATATATTGAAGTGGTATGCTAGACAACTATGCTCGGAATATGATTATACTTGTTGCTCTAGGATGAATGCTCCACACCTCCCCTTTTCATGCAAATTTAATGATAATGAAACCTTGGATTCTTATGCTAGAGGTATATATGATTACTATGATGTGGAACAAATAAAAGAATTTGTTGCTTTTATAGGTGCTTATGAAATTGAATCCATGTTTAAAGAGTTTGAGGATTTTGATGATGCTTGTTATAGATCTGAAAATTTAGCTATCCTTAAATATTGTTATGAGAATTATGAATATAATTCCTATATTAATGCACTTATTAAGAAAGTCTCCGCTGTCCAAGAAGAGACTAATATTTTGCAGGAATCTATGGAAGAAGAAATTGATGAAACTATGAGCTCATTGGATGAAAAATATGAAGAGGAAAGCGAAGAACAAAAGGAGGAAGAGCGGATTGATCACCCGTGCCCACCTTCTAATGAGAGTAACTCTTCAACTCATACATTGTTTAATTCCCCTTCGTGCTTACCGAAGGATGATTGCTATGATCCCGTTGATTCTATTGAAATATCCCTTTTAATGATGCTTGCTATGCTTGTGGCCAAGATGCCAATATGAATTATGCTTATGGAGATGAACTTGCTATAGTTCCTTATGTTAAACATGAGATTGTTGCTATTGCACCCATGCATGATAGTCCTATTATCTTTTTGAATTCTCCCGACTACACTATATCAGAGAAGTTTGCGCTTAGTAAGGATTATATTGATGGGTTGCCTTTTACCGTTGCACATGATGATTTTGATGAATATAATATGCATGTGCTTGCTGCTCCTACTTGCAATTATTATGAGAGAGGAACTACATCTCTGCCTCTTTATGTTTCCAACACGATAGAATTGCAAGAAACTTCTTATACTATGCATTGGCCTTTACTTGGTGTGCATGAATTGTTCTTTTATGACATGCCGATGCATAGGAAGAGAGTTAGACTTTGTCATTACATGATTTATGTTACTTTGTGCTCATTACTAAATTACAAATCATTGTTAATTAAAATTGGCTTTGATATACCTTGGGATCCGGGTGGATTCATTACTTGAGCACTAAATGCCTAGCTTAATGGCTTTAAAGAAAGCGCTGCCAGGGAGACAACCCGGAAGTTTTAGAGAGTCATTTATTTCTGTTGAGTGCTTTCATATAGTTTAAAAACAAAGAAATAAAGAGGGGAACCCCAAAACTTTTCAAAAAGGAAAGTGGAAGTGAGAAAGACAAGCATTGTTGAAGTAGGAGCCAGCCTTGAACTTTGTTCATACTCACGGAAACTTTGTGAATCTTGATTTCAGAAACTTTTCAACAAAAATAATTATCCCTTGTACAATTCCATTGTATTATAAAAAAATGTGCTAAGGTTTGCCTTTAGGATGTTTACAATGCTTGTTGGTTTGTACGGTGCAGGACAGAAACTTTAGCTGTAGTGCGTGATTTTACATTTTTATCTGGAACGTCAATTGGTTCTGATTCCTTTTGCACTGTCTTTCTGTACAACCAGTTTATTTTTCGTAATTCTGGTAGAATTTTTGGAGTAATAGAAGTATGGTGGATGTTCAGATTGCTACAGACTGTTCTGTTTTTGACAGATTCTATTTTTGATGCATAGTTTGCTTGTTTTGATGAATCTATCAATTTATATTAGTGGACTAAGCCATGGAAAAGTTATATTACAGTAGAAACAATGCAAAAAGAATATGAATTGATTTGCGATAGTACTTAGAGTGGTGATTTGCGTTATTATACTAACGGATCTTACCAAGTTTTCTGTTGAAGTTTTGTGTGGATGTAGTGTCTAATCGAGGATGTTCCGATGTGAGAAGAAGGAAGAGAGGCAAGAGCTCAAGCTTGGGGATGCCCGAGGCACCCCAAGTAAATATTCAAGGAGACTCAAGCGTCTAAGCTTGGGGATGCCGGGAAGGCATCCCCTCTTTCTTCAACAAATATCGGTATGTTTTCGAATTCGTTTCATTCATGTGATATGTGCAAATCTTGGAGCATCTTTTGCAATTAGGTTTTTATTTTTCTTTTATGCACCATGCTGGTATGAGATGGTCCTTAGTCGATTTGTAGAATGCTCATTGCACTTCACTTATATCTTTTGAGTATGGCTTTATAGAATGCTTCATGTGCTTCACTTATATCATTTGAAGTTTGGATTGCCTGTTTCTCTTCACATAGAAAACCGCCATTTGTAGAATGCTCTTTTGCTTCACTTAGATTTGTTACAGCGTGGGCATATCTTTTATAGAAAGAATTAAACTCTCTAGCTTCACTTATATCTATTTAGAGAGATGACGGGAGTGGTCATTCACATGGTTAGTCATAAAATCCTACATAAACTTGTAGATCGCTGAATATGATATGTTTGATTCCTTGCAATAGTTTTGTGATATAAAGGTGGTGATATTAGAGTCATGATAGTGGGTGGTTGTGGATTGTAGAGACACTTGTGCTAAGGTTTGTGATTCCCGTAGCATGCACGTATGGTGAACCGCTTTGTGATGAAGTTGGAGCACAATTTTATCTACTGATTGTCTTCCTTATGAGTGGCGGTCGGGGACGAACGATGGTCTTTTCCAACCAATCTATCCCCCTAGGAGCATGCGCATAGTACTTTGTTTTCAATGGCTTCTAGATTTTTGCAATAAGTATGTGAGTTCTTTATGACTAATGTTGAGTCCATGGATTATACGCACTCTCACCCTTCCATCATTGCTAGCCTCTTCGATACCGTGCATTGCCCTTTCTCACCTCGAGAGTTGGTGCAAACTTCGCCGGTGCATCCAAACCCCGTGATACTATATGCTCTGTCACACATAAGCCTCATTATATCTTCCTCAAAACAGCCACCATACCTACCTATCATGGCATTTCCATAGCCATTCCGAGATATATTGCCATGCAACTTCCATCATCATCATATACATGACTTTACATTTATTGTCATATTGCTTTGCATGATCGTAAGATAGCTAGCATAATGTTTTCATGGCTTGTCTGTTTTTTTATGTCATTGCTACGCTAGATCATTACACATCCCGGTACACCACCGGAGGCATTCATATAGAGTCATATCTTTGTTCTAGATATCGAGTTGTAATATTGAGTTGTAAGTAAATAAAAGTGTGATGATCATCATTATTAGAGCATTGCCCCAGTGAGGAAAGGATGATGGAGACTATGATTCCCCCACAAGTCAGGATGAGACTCCGGACGAAAAAAATATAAAAAAAAGGGGAGAAAGGCCAAAAAAAGGAGAAGGCCCAAAAAAGAGAGAAAAAGAGAGAAGGGGCAATGTTACTATCCTTTTACCACACTTGTGCTTCAAAGTAGCACCATGTTCTTCATAGAGAGAGTATCCTATGCTTTCATTTTAATATACTAGTGGGAATTTTCATTATAGAACTTGGCTTGTATATTCCGATGATGGGCTTCCTCAAATGCCCGAGGTCTTCATGAGCACGCAAGTTGGATGCACACCCACTTAGTTTTCAGTTTGAGCTTTCATACACTTATAGCTCTAGTGCATCTGTTGCATGGCAATCCCTACTCCTCGCATTGAAAAAGTTTGAGAACATCAAAAGTATGAAACAATTGCTTGGCTTGTCATCGGGGTTGTGCATGATTAAATACTTTGTTTGATGAAGATAGAGCAACAGCCAGACTATATGATTTTGTAGGGATAACTTTCTTTGGCCATGTTGTTTTGAAAAGACATGATTGCTTTATTGGTACGCTCGAAGTATTATTGTTTTTATGTCAAATGATAGACTATTGCTTTGAATCACTCGTGTCTTAATATTCATGCCATGATTAGACATATGATCAAGATTATGCTAGGTAGCATTCCACATCAAAAATTATCTTTTTTATCATTTATCTACTCAAGGACAAGCAGGAATTAAGCTTGGGGATGCTGATACGTCTCTGTCGTATCTCTAATTTTTGATTGTTTCATGCCAATATTCTCCAACTTTTATATACTTTTGGCAACCTTTTATACTATTTTTTCGGACTAACATATTGATCCAGTGCCCAGTGCCAGTTCTTGTCTGTTGCATGTTTTTTGTTTCGCAGAAACCCAATATCAAACAGAGTCCAAACGGGATAAAAACGGAGGGAGATTTTTTTGGAATATTTATGATTTTGGGGAAGTGAAATCAACGCGAAACGGTGTCCGGGGTGGTCATGAGGTAGGGGGAGCGCCCTACCCCCCAGGCGCGCCCCTGACCCTCGTGGTCCACCCGTAAGGCGGTTGACGCTCTTCTTTTGGCGCAAGAAAGCTAATTTTATAAGAAAGATCTGGGCGAATGATTCACCCCAACCGGAGTTATGGATCTCCAGATATAAAGGAAACGGTGAAGGGGTAGAATCAGAGAATGCAGAAACAGAGAGATAGATCCAATCTCGGAGGGGCTCTCGCCCCTCCCAGGCCATGGGAGCCAAGGACCAGAGGTGAAACCCTTCTCCCATCTAGGGAGAAGGTCAAGGAAGAAGAAGAAGAAGGGGGGCTCTCTCCCCTTGCTTCCGGTGGCGCCGTAACACCGCCGGGGGCCATCATCATCACCACGATCTTCACCAACACCTCCGCCAGCTTCACCAACATCTCCATCACCTTCCCCCTTCTATCTACAGCGGTCCACTCTCCCGCAACCCATTGTACCCTCTACTTGAATATGGTGCTTTATGCTTCATATTATTATCCAATGATGTGTTGCCATCCTATGATGTCTGAGTAGATTTCCATTGTCCTATCGGTGATTGATGAATTGCTATGATTGGTTTGAGTTGCATATTTTGTTGGTGCTGTCCTATTGTGCCCTCCGTGTCGCGCAAGCGTGAGGGATTCCCGCTGTAGGGTTTGCAATATGTTTATGATTTGCTTATGGTGGGTGGCGTGAGTGACAGAAGCACAGACCCGAGTAAGTAGGTTGTTTGCGTATGGGATAAAGGGGACTTGATGCTTAATGCTATGGTTGGGTTTTACCTTAATGAATCTTTAGTAGTTGCGGATGCTTGCTAGAATTCCAATCATAAGTGCATATGATCCAAGTAGAGAAGGTATGTTAGCTTATGCCTCTCGCTCAAATAGAATTACAATAGTGATTACCGGTCTAGTAACATAGTCAATTTCTTAGGGACAATTCCACATCTCCTACCACCACTTTTCAACACTTGCTACATTTACTTTAGTTGTTTCTTTATCTAACTAGCCCCTAGTTTATATTTACGTGCTCTTTATTATCTTGCAAACCTAGCCTTTGACACCTACAAAGTACTTCTAGTTTCATACTTGTTCTAGGTAAAGCGAACGTCAAGCGTGCGTAGAGTTGTATCGGTGGTCGATAGAACTTGAGGGAATATTTATTATACCTTTAGCTCCTCATTGGGTTCGACACTCCTACTTATCGAAAACTATTTCGATCCCGTATACTTGCGGATTATCAGGGTCGTCAGATCCATGGGCCTTCAATGGACCGTCGGATCCATGGGCCTTCTACGTCCCGTAGGATCCATGGGCCTTGTACGTGCCGACTCATCTATGGGCCTTGTACGTGCCGGGCCTTGTACGGGCCTTTAATGGGCTATAAACGGGCTAGAGTGGAAATCGTACGTTTTATGGGCTGACCATAACGGGCCATTAATAGGCTGTATTTGATGATGCTGTGAAAATGGCCCAACAGATTAACGGGCCACAAACGGGCCGACTGTATCCACGGGCTAAATTTGGCCCACAAGCAGAAAAGGCCAGTAACAGGCCGTAAGTAACTGAATGCTAGAAATGAGCCCAAGAATAAATGGGCCCTGACAAGGCCGAAAGGTAACATGGGATGGAAACGACCCAATGGAATAATGGGCCGCTAATGGGTATAAAGTGATACAATGTTCATTACGGGACGGTTTTACCACGGGCCGTTAATGGGCCAAGAGTTACAAAGGGACTCGTATGGGCCGAAAGATGTCATGGGCCATACACGGGCCGGAAGTTACAACGGGCTGGAATCATATTGGACGGCCTAGATGACGCTGCTGGGCCTAATACCGTTAGGCCGGAACAGGCCGTGAGTTAGCGGGCTGTAAATGGGCCATATGCGAACATGCCGTTAATAGTCTTTCATTGGGCCGGTCCGCCACCTTTTGACCAGGTCAAATGGGCCGGCCTTTTCACAGGAATGGGCCTCTTTTGGGCCGTGCCATGTGTCGACGTATCATAGGCGCCTTGGGTCCAATGAGTGGATGACATCTGTCCCAACGGTGAGCCGACATGTGTTTCCTACGGCCAATGAAGATTTTACACGTGGAATATCCCCATTGGTCGGGGCTGGTAATGGGTTATCGGATCCAAAACCAGACCCGATAGCTTAACAGCATTCCATTACGATGGATGCCATGTGTCCGTCACCCTTGACGAAAGCACTTCTGTGATGCGCGATTTATCGTCATGGAAGTGGACACTTCCATGATGATAATTTTGGTAATGTCATGGAACACTTCTACGACAGCACAGGTATGACTATCTTGATTCTGTCATAAAATCGTCATGGATGTACATGCATGACAAAAAAATGCGACCTACTGTGACAAACACGTATCATCACGGAAGTGTATTTTTTTTGTAGTGCATACCGATGACAAAGGGAACAACCTATGTTGTTATGCGGTTTGACCGATAAAGATCTTCGTAGAATATGTAGGAGTCAATATGAGCATCCAGGTTCCACTATTGGTTATCGATCGGAGATGTGTCTCGGTCATGTCTACATAGTTCTCGAACCCATAGGGTCCGCACGCTTAACGTTCGATGACGATTTGTATTACGAGTTATGTGTTTTGATAACCGAAGTTTGTTCGGAGTCCCGGATGAGACATGACGTGGAGTCTCGAAATTGTCGAGACATAAAGATTGATATATTGGATGGCTATATTCGGACACCGGAAGTGTTCCGGAGAAATTTCGGATAAAACCGGAGTGCCGGAGGGTTATCGAAACCCCCGGGGGAACTAATGGGCCACATGGGCCTTGGTGAAGAGAGAGAGAGAGAGAGAGAGAGAGAGAGAGAGAGAGAGAGGCAGCCAGGGCAGGCCGCACGCCCCCTCCCTCTTGGGTCCGAATTGGACTAGGGAAGGGGGGCGGCACCCCCCTTTTCTTCTCCCTCTCCCTCTCCTTCCTTCTCCCCTCTCCCTCTTGGTGGAATCCTACTAGGATTGGTAGTCCTAGTAGGACTTCCCTTGTGGGGCGCGCCCTAGGAGGGCCGGCCGGCCTCCCCCTTTCTCCTTTATATACGGAGGCAGGGAGCACCCTAGAACACACAAGTTGATCTTTTAGACGTGTGTGGTGTCCCCCTCCATAGTTACACACATCGGTCATGTCGTCGTAGTGCTTAGGCGAAGCCCTGCGCTGGTAATTTCATCATCACCATCACCACACTGTCATGCTGACGAAACTCTCCCTCGCCCTCAACTGGATCAAGAGTACGAGGTACGTCATCGAGCTGAACGTGTGCTGAACATGGAGGTGTCGTACATTCGGTACCTGGATCAGTTGGATCGCGAAGACGTTTGACTACATCAACCGCGTTAACTAACGCTTCCGCTTTCGGGCTACGAGGGTACGTGGACACACTCTCCCCTCTCGTTTCTATGCATATCCTAGATAGATCTTGCGTGATCGTAGGAATTTTTTGAAATTACTGCGTTCGTAACAGATATCTTATCACTTATATGTGATCAATCATGTTTGCCTTGGTGATGAGTGCATGGTACTTATATTCTATCATTTTGAGCGCTCCACCAAGATGTATGTGACATGGAAGAGTAACCCATGATCCTAATCGATTGTGCATTTGCATTCAAAAGCAATTTTTAAATAATGCACAAATTTAGGGGGAGCTCTTGCTTATCACATACTTCTCAAAGCAACGATGTAATTACTTGATATTATCATTTGTCGAAACTTTGATATATATGTTGTCATCAATTACCAAAAAGGGTGAGATTGAAAGTGCAACTTATCCCCTGGTGGTTTTGGTAATTCATAACAACATATAGCTCATTGAACTAATAGCCATTCAAGTTCAATGATTGGCATGGCATGGACTAGAGATGTGGACCCCTCAAAATGCTAAGGACACATATTGGCAAAAGCTCAAGACTCTTCATTTCTATTTTAGTGATCCAAGACCACATTGAGTCCATAGGAAAAGTCAATACTATTAAAAGGGGATGAGGTGTTGCTTAATGGCCTACTTGCTCAAAATGCTTAGTAATATTCTCCAAAACCTCTCAACCACTTTCTCATTTCCACATATGTCTGAAACCTAAAGTCAAACTCTGCGCCACCGATTTGATCTATTCGGCGCCACCAAGTTCACTTGACATAGCCATAGCGAGAAAACCTAATCAGTTCGGTGTCACCGATAGGGATCACGATCATCGAGATGGGATTGCAAACTCTATATTTCCCGTCATAACGTTTTGGTCATACCAAGATGGGCGACCAGTCCCACTGAGTTCGCAATGCAAACTTTCTGTTTCCTTTTCATAACGTTTCGGTCTCACCAAAATGAGCGATCGGTGCCAACGAGTTTTCTTGACCAAGTATCTATTTGCTTATTGCTGAAATTGGTCTCACCAAGTTCATGCGATCGGTCTCACCGAGATGAGGTTTTACCCTAACCCTAACGCATCAGTCCCACCGGGTAGATCTCGTTGGTCCCACCGAAAACCCTAACGTTCAAATTTTGAACTAGATCGGTCCCACCGAGTTTCTCTATTTGGTCTGACCGTGTTTGGTATATTGTGTGTAACGATTAGATTTTACGTGGAGGCTAGATATACCCCTCCACCCCCTTCTCCATTTGTGAGAGAGCCATCAGAACGTTCCTACACTTCCACTACTTATTTTCTGAGAGAGAACCACCTACTCATGTGTTGTGACCAAGATATTCCAATCCAACCACAAGAATCTTGATCTCTAGCCTTTCCCAAGTTGCTTTCCACTCAAGTCATCTTTCCACCATATCCAAATCTGTGAGAGAGAGTTGAGTGTTGGGGAGACTATCATTTGAATCACAAGAGCAAGGAGTCCATCATCAACACACCATCTATTACCTTTTGGAGAGTGGTGTCTCCTAGATTGGTTAGGTGTCACTTGGGAGCCTCCGTCAAGATTGTGGAGTTGAACCAAGGAGTTTGTAAGGGCAAGGATATCGCCTACTTCGTGAAGATCTACCCAAGTGAGGCAAGTCCTTCGTGGGCGATGGCCATGGTGGGATAGACAATGTTGCTTCTTCGTGGACCCTTCGTGGGTGGAGCCCTCCGTGGACTCATGCAACCGTTACCCTTCATGGGTTGAAGTCTCCATCAACTTGGATGTACGATAGCACCACCTGTGGGAACCACGCCAAAAATCTATGTGTCTATATTGCGTTTGCCCTCTCCAAACCCTTCCCTTTTACCTTCGTATGCAATGTTTTACGTTCCGCTGCTACACTCTTAGAATTACATGTGTAGGTTGATTGTTTGACTTGTGTTAAGTTTCTAAAATCTGTCAAAACTTAAAATTGGGAAAATGCTAGATTTTTATTTGGTCAAGTAGTCTAATCACGCCCCCCTCTAGACGTACTTTCGATCCTACACCTCTATCACCCATGTCCTTGTCAACCTTGCTTGTATCACCCAAGTTTTCGCCGTCATTGCCTTTATCATCCATGTCGTTATGCTACCAACAAAAACAGGCAGTCAATGTTATAGATGGATAGCATACATAATAATTATGCACTACTCTGCTTAAATAATTGATTTAATTTTTCATATCGGATTCATGTACCTAACTCAGTCCTTCAAAAGCTGTAAGTAAGTATAAAATATGCCTCGACTAAATCCAGAAATATTTAATTGATTGTACTTGGTGTAACTGATGATCTCCTAAATAAATCCAAAGACCATGAATCAATTATCTCCAAACTCCATTCAAAATTATCTCCTAACTAAATCAAAAATTATCACCTAACTAAATCCAAATTATCTCCTAACTAAATCCAAAATGTCTTCAAAAGTATCGCCTAACTAAATCCAAAATAACTTTCTTTGAATCCAAATATGCTGAAAACTTTATCATGCTAGATAGCCCTAACTAAGTCCTTCAATATGTCCTAGCTAAATCCGACTTACACTTCATTTCAATCGAATTCTCATCACAACTTTCTGAAACCATAAACCTTAAACCTCACATGACATATCCTAAACCCTAATCAAACCCGACCCCTATTGGTACTATATGCAGAAGGGACCAGAAAAGATTTGAGATCGCTAGGCACTTACAGCAAAGATCCGGCGTGAAAAAGTTGATGCGCATTACTGAGGATGATGTGGCCTCTCGGGTTGGGGAAGGTGGCGTCGTGTCATGCCCAATATGCGATACTATCCTAAAGAGACTCGAAGGTCCCACCAAGGATAGAACCGCATATTGAAATGCTTTTGCAAGGTGGATATCATTACATCAACATTACATAATAGATGGGGATACATACAAAAGGCATACAATGCCACACGAATACAACACCATCTTACATAAGAGCACCATCCGACTGCGGATGAAACACAAACAGAAACTCAAACGACATCCACCCTGCTAGCCCAGGCTGCCGACCTGGAACCTATCCCCTGATCGAGGAAGAAGCAGAAGAAGAACTCCAAAACAAGCAAACATCGCTCTCGCGTCATGATCATCGCATAACCTGTACCTGCAACTATTGTTGTAGTAATCTGTGAGCCACGAGGACTCAGCAATCCCATTACTATGGGTATCTAGACTAGCAATGCTTAAAGGGTAAGGAAGGGGTAAAGTGGTGAGGTTGCAGCAGCGACTAAGCATATATGGTGGCTAACATATGCAAATAAGAGCGAGAAGAGAGCAAATGGAATGGTCGTGAAGCTAGCAATGACCAAGAGGTGATCCTGAACTCCTACTTACGTCAAACATAACCCAAAACCGTGTTCACTTCCCGGACTCCGCCGAGAAGAGACCATCACGGCTACACACGCTGTAACATCCCAAATTTTCAATTTGGAATGCTATACATAGATCATCCATGCATATCATATTTTATTGCATTTCCGTTCCGAAATCCTCGAAATCCTAAGCAACTCAAGGACCCTCATAGAGAGTTGGGGATTTCCTGATTTTTCATATTTGATTTTATGTCAAATAGTGAAACGAGGATTTATGATTTTAATTACTTTTCTCTCCGAAAAATATTTCTTACAAAAATATATGAGAGGGGATAATATGACTTCTCCAAAACAATTGAAATATTGGAGAAAAAAATGTTAAAATCATTTGTTAGATTTCATTTGAGTTTATTTAAATTTTATTTGCATTAGAAAAATATGCACGTTTTTAAAATTGCATTTAGGGGCCAAAAAATGTTCATCTCGTTCTAAATATTTTATTTAGACGGTGAAAATTTGTTTTGGCATTTTTAAGTTTTTATTTTATTTTATAGGATTTCTTTTCTGCCGGTGAAATTATTTAAAAAAAACTTTCCCCGCCCAACTGGGCCTAAGGCCCAGTCGAGCAGGCCGGCCCAGCCGCCGCTGCCTCCCGTGCGCACGCGCCCGCCCCGCCGCCGCTCGGACCGGAGTCCGAGCCGGACTCCGCCTCCTCCGCGCCTTGGCCCCTCCTCCAAGTCGCCCCCCCCCCTTTATATACGCCGCCACCCCGCCCCCAAACCGCCACCACCACCAACCCCGCCGCACCGAGCCGAGCGGCATCGCCGCACTCGCCGCCGCCGCCTCCGCGCCTTGCCGCCGCCGCAGCCGAGCGCCGCCGCCGCCGTAGCTTGCCGCCCCGCGGCCGCCAAGCCCCGCCGCCCCGAGAACCGCTGCCCCACCGCCCAACCCCACCTCGCCGGAGCCACCTCGTCAAGGTACCGCGCCGAACCATCGCCGCCGGTTTTTTAAAAAAATCGTTCAATTTTTTTTGAAACCCTAGATCGTTTTTTTTAGATTTGGTTCGCCGGTTTTCTCGGTTCTTAATTTAACAGACGTTCGTCCGTACGTTCGTTTAAACGAATGGTTTTCTTCCGTTAGTTACAGATAATGAACGCTCGTTCGTTAGTCTATTCGTCATACTTCTTTTATCGGAGTTATCCGCGATTATTTTTCAGTCGCGATTTCTGATCCGATCTTAGATTCTGTTTTTCTTCGCGCTCGTTAGTCGGAATCAGGTGATTCAAACGCCTAGAGTTTCGTCTCGAGACCCTCTTTCTGTTTAATCAACTTAAACAAAGTTTTGGTATTGTAAAATTTGACCTTAGTCCAGATTAGTAAACGGATCTTGTTTCTTTCGCCGTTTGAGTTTAGTTGCTCCGTTTGGTTTGATTCTTTTTGCAAACCGGAGTTCTTAAGTTGAAATTTTTGGTCAATCTCTTTTATTTGGAGATTTACTTGTGCATCTTTGCTAGTTGCTTATGTAAGTTATTGTTTGTTTGCGATAGAATTCCCGGAGTGCGAAGCGTGTTACTACGAGTCTCTAGGATTCACGGATCATGAGCGAGGCAAGTAACACATTGATCATACTCTTTCCATACCCAGTTTTCATTGCATTAGTTCAATCCTCAAACATTGCATTATTAGGATGTCTTTAACTTGTGGGTTGGGAAGTAGTTGATGAGGTAGAACCTATTGCCCTGTTTATTATCAAACCCTTGGGAGTTACTTCTACGCGTTGCTTATATTGCCATGCTATGCTCGTAGACGTGGATTGGGTTTGAGTGTATCCATGACAGATGTGAGATTATTAATTAATGGTTTACTTAAGGTCGCAACTTAAATACACATCTGAGTGGATTGAGGCACCTGGGGAATCCAGTGTTGTCTGTTTTATATTTTGGAAATCCCGGGGTATCCGTGTGATCTTCCTATGGACCTCCACCCAGGCTCAAAGGGAACTGAGATTATTCATGCTAGAAACTTCCGTGTGCAGCCACAAGCTATTATGGGCTCTAGCATAGTTGAGTAAGGTACGTGAAGCTCTTGAAGAGGTAGATCAGCAGGTAGTGGGTTTTGTAGGTTTGGTATGGTCTACCCGGAGTAGAGAGTTAATGTTTCTGAAAGACTGTGTCTCGGCCATCCGTTTCTCAAATGCCATGTAGTGCGAGAAATCTAACGGAGGTGATCGAGTCTTGTGGGGAAAAGTGCGCAAACCTCTGCAGAGTGTACAAACTAAGCATGGTTAGCCGTGTCCCCGGTTATGGACAATTTGAGTATCTAGTACTTGAGTATTCACATGTATCTCAACACTCTTAATTAATATTGTTGGGTTGTTAATGACTTTAATTGGGGATTGAGAGGGGGTTTACCTTCTCAATATTTTATCAACCAACTTTGAGTTAAATAAAATATGTTCCTTTGATGTAGGGAAAAATTTGCTTTCCCAAAACTATAACCCTAGAGCTTTCCACTAGCCACATATGCATGTAGTGATAGCATTATTTTTTTTCCACTCTACTGTGTTATATTGCCAGCATATTCCATGTGCTGACCTGTTTTCGGGCTTTTCAGACGAGGAGTAAGGTTCGTTAAGTCGTTGCCGTGCAGCTCAGCTATGTCGTTGGAGTTGATGGACTCACTTTATGTCAGGACCCCGACTCAATGCCACATCGATCTAGCATGTAACACCTCATATCACTTTGCGGCCTCACGCACGGTATTCCCACGGGTGTCGCCTTACCTTTGCCCGGGACCGTTTGCGCCTTTTGGCACACGTATATGATAGTGTCGCTAGCATCCATATGATAAGGAGCCCGGGCTGACATGGCTAGTCGTAAACCCAAAGTGGCACAGACTTACAGGGACAGGCATCCATGACCCAGCATCGAACATGTCGGTCATCAGTGAGTGAATCCAGGCTGTAGCACTGGGATAGCAGGACTCCGGTGAACCGGGTTGTAGCGGGCTAACAGGACTCCGGTATTCATCGCGTGACATTTCCCCGAAGGGACAGACACAGGAACGAAGAAGGACACATGCCGGCCAGCCTAAGTGTTCCGGAGCAGTAGCAAGCTACCATGGCTCGGTGGAAACACTAGGAGACATTTCCCCGTAAGAGAGGCTACTAAAGATAAACAACTAGATGGTCAGATCCCACACATACCAAGCATTTCAATAACATACACACAATATGCTCGATATGTGCAAATACAACATGGCATCACAACATGACTCTACGACTCAAGTAATTTATTCAATAGGCTCCGAGGAGCGAGATATTACAAACATGGGTCTCATGACCCAACAATCAGAGCATACAAGTCAAAGCACAAGCGGAAGCTATCATGTCTGAGTACAGACATCTATAAATGAAAAAGGCTGAGAAGCCTGACTATCTATCAAATCCTGCCGAGGGCACAAGATCGTAGCTGAGGTAACAAGCTAAACGTCGAAGTCCACGCTAAACTACTAGTGAGACCAAAGTCTCTCTGCAAAAACATAAAATAGGCAAACGTGAGTACAAATGTACCCAGCAAGACTTACATCAGAACTAACTACATATGCATCATTATCAACAAAGGGGTGGTGGGGTTTAACTGCAGCAAGCCAGCTTTGACCCGGTGGCTATCCTAAACTACGACTGCAAGTAACTCTTTGAGGTGGCGCACACGAGTCCACATATTCACCATATCAATACACCACTATGGATTCGCTCCCGTCTCCCTACGAGAACGCCATCCATAGCACTCACGCTTATCTTGCGTATTTTAGAGTATCCACTTTCACTTGTCTATGAACTGTACAAGGGGTCCACGTTTCCATATCCGAGGAATCCGGCTATTCGAATAGATAATGATAACCCTGCAGGGGTGTACTTCTTCACACACGCTTTCGCCACTTATCGCCCTGTACACGTCATGTACCTCGGCAACCTTCAAGCGGAAGCCGGGCGAGGGAGTCGGCCACGACCTGACTAACCGAACAAGTCTCTAGTCCAGGTTTATCGCCTATTCAGGTTCCATCCGCAAGGAGATCCGGCCGGGGTGTCGCTTACGGCCCCAAACGATGTGAGCAGGGTTCCCAAGCCCACCATCCGGGTGCCACTTGGTACACCGGGCCACTGTGCCTAGTCTGTCCCAAGCCCACCTGTACCGGGTGCCACTTGGTAGACTACTAACACTACCTACAAACACCAGAAACTAGTTGCAACTCCTGGACAGAGATCATGTTGATTAATAAGCCGAGAGAGCTTGGAGCGCCCGGAGCCCAATGTGTGGTAGTAACTGATCATGGATCACAAACACAGAACTCAGTTCCTGAGGACGGCTGCAATGAGACAACCCACCATGTACTCCTACATGGCCTCTCACCGCTACCTTTACCAAATCGTGTTCACACACTTAGCTCACACACAGTAGGACATGTTCACACGCCTCTGATTCATCCCCGATGAATCAGACCTGACTCAACTCTAAGCAGTAGCAGGCATGACAAACAAGCATGAATGAGTAGGCACATCAAGGCTCAAACAACTCCTACTCATGGTAGTGGGTTTCATCTATTTACTGTGGCAATGACAGGTCATGCAAAGGATAAAGGGGTTCAGCTACCGTAGCAAGTAACAGTTGAATTGTTGTTGTCCTAATGCAGTAAAAGAGAGCAGGAGCGAGAGAATGGGATTTTATCGGAATGAACAAGAGGGTTTTGCTTGCCTGGCACTTCTGAAGATAACATTGAGTCTTCATCAGTGTCAACGATCACATCATCGGTATCACGTCTATCGAGAGGGGACAAATACCGGCAACACAGAAGGGAACACAATCAATGCAATGCACAATATGATGCATGATCATGACATGGAAAAATGAATGTGTTTTGGCTAATGCAACTAGCAACAGATTAAATGAAGTTGGTTTGAATACAAGATTCAAATTCAAACTCCATATGTGATTATTTAAATGCCCTTTATATGATTTGTGCTAAACAGCAGTTATAAGTTGTTCTAACATGCATGAAAATGGTACAGATGGATTCCTTGAATTTTTCTGATAATTTTTCATATATAATTTATTTAATTTGGAGTTACGGTTAATTTTCTATGATTTATTGAAGTTTTAGGCATTTTCTGGAATTAATAAATCATTTAAGAATTATCTAAATTCCAGAAACATTTGCTGCGTCAGCAGAGCGTCACCATGACGTCAGCAAGTCAACAGGGGTCGGTCAGGGTCAAACCTGACGTGTGGGGTCCACACGTCAGTGTCTCAGTCAACTAACCAGGTTAGTTAACCCTAACTAACTTAGTTAGCCGGGCGGGGCCCGCATGTCAGTGGCCTACCTAATTAACTAAGTTAGTTAACACTAACTAACTTAGCACTAACTAAGCAGGCGCCTGGGCCCACACGTCAGGGGGTCAAACCCCGGGTCAAACCCGCCGGAGTTGACCCGCGGCTTGTCGCCGGCGACGCCAGCAACGGCGGAGGGCGTCGGAAACGCTCCTTCGGCGACCAAAACGGCGACTGAGGGGCTCTACGCATAGCTGGGAGTCGCGCGCGTCTGGTAGTGCAAGTGGGAAGAGCTGGGGTGGAGCGGGGTCGCCGGAGTGGAGCCCGAGGCGGCGGCCGGAGCTCGGCCATGTACGGGGTTGGCGTTAGGGGGCACGGGAGGGGAAGCTAGTGGCGGCTACGGGCTCCTGGAGACGTGTTGAGTGCGGTGGTGTGCTCGGTTTCGAGCTGCAACGGCTCCAGCCACGGTGGTGACGAGGCACGGCGGCGGCGAGCTCTCGGGTCCGGCGGAAGAAGGAGCTAGGGGACGAAATCAGGTGCGGGGAGTGAGGGGAAGAGAAGAGGAGCTCACGGGGAGTCGGACGAGACGCTAGGTGGGCTCGGGGACGTCCTGTCAGCGGCGAATCGAACGGCGGCGAGCTTCGGTGGCCGGCAACGGAACGGCGATGGTGGCGGCGTTGCGGGGCTTCCGGAGGGCTGTGGATTGGTGGGGAGGAAGAGGTGGTCGGGGCGGATCTCCTGGGTACTTCGGGTGGCAGTGAGGAGCACGGTGGCTACGGCGAACGGCGTTGGCGACGACGAGCTCCGCTCGGGCGCGTGCAGGGAGAGAGCAGAGGAGGGAACGGGGTCCAGGGGAAGAGAGGGAGGGCTGGACGGCTCCGGGCGGCTGCGTGGCGTCTCCACGCATGGATAGGCTTGAAGGGGAGGCCTCCAGCGCGAAGCAGGAGGTGGCCGGCGTCGACGCGCGCCACGCCTCGCCTCTGCCTACTGGCAGAGGAAGAAGAGGACAAGGGGGGGAGGTGGGCTGGGCCAGCGGGAGGAGCTGGGCCAGCTCTGGTGGGCTGCACGGTGAGGCCAGGTAAGCTCTGTTCTTTTTATTTTTTTCTGTTCTGTTTGTTTTATTTAATATCTTTTGCCACTGTTTTCAAATCCAAAATAATTTCATACAGTGCCAAAACATTCTGAAATATTTTATGTTACTTCTCTGGACTATTCCAAAAGTACATAAAACATTTCAAAGCATTTGAAAATATATTCATTATATATTATGAATATATCCCCAAATTCAAATAGATTATTGATTTAAATTCAGAGACCAAATAATTCCTTAAAAATATTCCAGAATTTTGGTTTGATATATAACTCTTGCCAAAATTCACAAAACTATTTTTAGGGCATTTTGGATTCACAGAATGCAATTTAAAGGGTGCTTGCCCTTCTTTTAATTAGGGTTTTGAGGCTTCTGAATTCCTCAGTTCAAATTTCATTTGAATTTAAACATGATGCAAACATCAGGCAGCAACAGAGGCTAGGGATGTGACAACTCACCCCCACTAAACAAGAATCTCGTCTCGAGATTCAAGCGTAGGGTAAGGTGAAGGGAAACGCAACTAGTATAATCTTCACGATCCAGGTTGCACTTCATAGGAACGTTGATTCATTCACCATCTTTGTCTTGTCGTCTTGCTCTGAGAAATCCTGTCAACATGACATGGAGGGAAGAAGGAGACTCTAGAAGGGTCGATCTTCTCGAAGATCGAACAACTCACGGAATGAGACATAGGACCAGCTCTCGGGTTGAGACACGAGATACACATCAAGAGGGGTGGAAAGAAACGGATGACGAAGGTTCACTGGGTAGACAACAATTTCACGCTTAAGAAGGTGGTAATCGATTGTCAACGTAGCGAGGAGTTGAGTTGCCATGAAACCACAACGAGACACCTTCGGAACCGTGACTCGTAGATATCTCCCCTTAAGTGGCAAAAAGAATTTACCTTTGATTCAGAGATCATTGAAACTCTTTAAACCAGCCTAAGACAATTCTCGAGCGATCGTTTGGAGGGGGTCAGTAGAATGGCATACTCAGACTTGGATGATGTGGATTACCTTGTTGAAGACAACGCAATGGATGAATTTGCTTATCACCGGAAATGGAAGAGACCCATGGTAGAATGACACATTGGCGGTGCAAGCTGGGAACAAAATGCAAATGATGGGAATGATTCTGGTAACTAGGGAAGAACCCAACAATAGAGAGTGGATTCACTGTTTGAAAAGGTCATAGCATTGCCGAGGAAACCGAGAGGAATCCCTGTTAGAGCCGATGATAACACGTAGCGCTTGTGCGTGCTCTCAAGAACTTGAGCATTTCCATAATCATCAAGGTTTTATCAACATCCGTGTCAAGGGTGCTGACAACACAACATACTACCATGATGAATGGCGATGGACGATGCAGATGCAAAGGAAGACAACACCTTCTCAGATTTCACCTTAGCGAAGCCAAGGAACAAAATCTGGATGATCGACCGAGAGACATTTAGCACTCCGCTTCTAATGTTCTCCTTGATGTGCTAGTGTAACCCATTCATAGACATGGTTTGATATCTAAAACATCAAGTAAAAAGGTTGGACTTCGGGAACACAAAATCCATAGGGGCAACTAGGGAGTAAACCCTACGAAATCCCTATGGGGAGGTGGCCAACTTCATCAATCAAGATATTATAATAACAGGTCTTCCGGCTGGGTGTGTTGGCCACGACATCCACTTTACCGGTTATTTCGCGACCAATATTATAATTCTTGGGAAATATTCCAACCATCATATCTGCCTGAGATTCATATCCGGTTGGTGTCAGGATATTCCAGACTCATCGAGTCTAGGAAGAAAAATGAAAGTTTGCAACACAAATCGACGAGATGACGTTGCGAGATTCTCGGGAAATGAACTACGATAGTAAGCTCCAAAACATGAGCTGGTTCTGCTACAAACATGTGAACACGTTGTCCCAGACAAACATGACCACGTGGTAGTCTTATGATAAAACACTACCGAGTTCAGGAGGGGGAACCATCAGCGAGGATATCGAAGTCTCCACGCGTGGAAGTCCAAAGAGTTCACCTTGGACAGACTCCTTTATCTTTGAACAACTCAATCAGTGGCTTGGTGTGCTAGGATATACATATAGAATGGAGGTTGCAAATCTCCAGACCACAGAATACTTCGCACGTATGCATGACTGACTTGGGATGATTCCAGAGGAAGCAAAACTAACTTTCTCAAATTCACGGCGGCAACTTTCGCCAAATGCACGTGTATAAGAGGAAGTCACTCCTTTCATCAAACAAATACTTCATGAGCTAGCATGAAGAAGATGCTTTCAAAAGTTTCCAACATTAGCTTAATGTCCAACAAAATCATGGAGGAGATAAGGATGTTGTCAATGGGCTCAACAACAATTCATCTGGGTTTCCTTTTAAAAGGAATTCCATAGTTAAGTGAACACGGTGATAGCATTGGTCAGACCAAAGATGTAATGGGGTATGCTCGAGGGATCAACCACGAATAAGACGACATTACGAGCATCGTTGGTACTGATTTGATTTGACGATAGCCCACACTCAAATCAAAGGATTGATAAGACAATAGGTCCAGCAACTGATCACAGGGACCAATCGATGAGGATATCATCTTTCTTCAACACACACTACACAAGAATATCCCTTTGGAACGAACTAAGTCAGGCAAGCTTCTATCTTCCAACTCTCCAAGTTGTTGTCTAGCTTAACCAACTAGCTCAGGGATATCTAACACCGATTCTTGGAGAGAAAGGTGGTTCATAAGAAACCAATTTGATCACGAGCTCAACATAACAGTCAGGGAACAACCTGGTAATACTTCCGAGAAGATATTCGGAAAATCACAAACCGCCGGTATGTTACTAAGCTCGAGAACAATCTCGCTTTTGAGGGCAAGGCGATATGATCAAATGAGTGAGGACTTGACAAGATCCTAACTCATCAATCGAAGGGTGCACCGAAATAAGGACTAGGTAGCACGATCAGTCTTAGAAGGATAATTCAAAAACCAACATGCTAAGAATGAAATTATTGTCCTTTAACTACCCAGCAACAAGGTTGCTAGGGGTATTGATTTCACACGCCATGATTCATTTGTCGGCATTCCGGTTACAATAACACAGAAACCGAGGAATGAACAATGATGGCAAGAAGTATCACTGCACCAAGAGTTCATGGGATGGTGTGCAATTCCTATAACAATCTCGATATAAAATATGTAATACTCCAAGGTAGAGCAGAACAAAAGCTGGATTAGCAATTTGATCTGCGGAGCACAACTTCCTTGACCCCATCCTGGATAGGGAAGAGGTACTGGAGTTTGTTTCTCCTAGTCATTCCGCGATAGAATGGCTTAACGGACCACAAGAGTAATAGGTATCGATGAACGATTGCACGCATACTCTTGACTATCAATTGATAGACGAGGGTCAGAATGCAACTAAAGAGAACAACTCAAAGGAACATATAACTTTCTGAGTTGTGGATGCATAGATTAGTATGTCGAACCAAGTTCAACATATTTCTTCCGGATAACCCATGCAGAAAGGTAGAACTGGCAGAGTCACGATTTATGAGTTGAGATCTCCTCAAGAGTACTCTAATTGTGATCTTTTAATCCAGAAGAACTCCTGCCAAGAGTGGTTCATGGTAATTGGAAGAAGGAAATACCACGGACCTCGAGGACTATCACAAGGATACTAATATCCTAAAGGAGCTAGCAATTACTAACAACATGAAGTAGGTAGAGTGAATCTCGGGTTCAAGAACCCAGGAGCAGAATACCTACTACTAAGTGGCATCACGGGATGCTTTCGAGAATGATGGCCAGAATCATCACACTGGAAACACAAATCCTGGCTAATTACTAGATGATCCCCTAAGACACCTAGGGTCACAATAATATCTCCAACATATATGTCAAGGTAACGAAGTACCTCAACTCACTGATTAGTGTGGTTAATCTGGCCCATGGGAACATTGAAACGGGAAGAAAGGATTTGCAATTGCATCAGACTATTTAGAAACCTGGGATGACTCGGACAGCATAACGGCTGTAAATGCTCAGAAAAGATTTGAGACATTCACAAAAATGGTGGCATAACCACTCAGAAGCACAATATCAAGGTTTCGAGATCAACAATTAACACACGGGAGTAGTAGGAACTGAACTGAGACTTAAGTCCAACAATCTTATAAGTCTACGGATTAGTAACACGTGATCCTGATAGAAAGAAGAGATAGCCTAGTTCTTAATCCCCGTAGAAGAGAAGATGATGACTCAGATCAGAAGGCCATGAGGTATAAGGAGTAAAAGAGCCTTACGTTCCATCCCACAATCAATTCCCTTATATAACTAAAGAATTTCTAGACTCAACTTCGACCAGTTTGGCTTGGTAATCCTACAGGCAGTCAAGCTCTGATACCAACGCTGTCAGGACCCCGACTCAATGCCACATCGATCTAGCATGTAACACCTCATATCACTTTGCGGCCTCACGCACGGTATTCCCACGGGTGTCGCCTTACCTTTGCCCGGGACCGTTTGCGCCTTTTGGCACACGTATATGATAGTGTCGCTAGCATCCATATGATAAGGAGCCCGGGCTGACATGGCTAGTCATAAACCCAAAGTGGCACAGACTTACAGGGACAGGCATCCATGACCCAGCATCGAACGTGTCGGTCATCAGCGAGTGAATCCAGGCTGTAGCACTGGGCTAGCAGGACTCCGGTGAACCGGGCTGTAGCGGGCTAACAGGACTCCGGTATTCATCGCGTGACATTTCCCCGAAGGGACAGACACAGGAACGAAGAAGGACACATGCCGGCCAGCCTAAGTGTTCCGGAGCAGTAGCAAGCTACCATGGCTCGGTGGAAACACTAGGAGACATTTCCCCGTAAGAGAGGCTACTAAAGATAAACAACTAGATGGTCAGATCCCACACATACCAAGCATTTCAATAACATACACACAATATGCTCGATATGTGCAAATACAACATGGCATCACAACATGACTCTACGACTCAAGTAATTTATTCAATAGGCTCCGAGGAGCGAGATATTACAAACATGGGTCTCATGACCCAACAATCAGAGCATACAAGTCAAAGCACAAGCGGAAGCTATCATGTCTGAGTACAGACATCTATAAATGAAAAAGGCTGAGAAGCCTGACTATCTATCAGATCCTGCCGAGGGCACAAGATCGTAGCTGAGGTAACAAGCTAAACGTCGAAGTCCACGCTAAACTACTAGTGAGACCAAAGTCTCTCTGCAAAAACATAAAATAGGCAAACGTGAGTACAAATGTACCCAGCAAGACTTACATCAGAACTAACTACATATGCATCATTATCAACAAAGGGGTGGTGGGGTTTAACTGCAGCAAGCCAGCTTTGACCCGGTGGCTATCCTAAACTACACTGCAAGTAACTCTTTGAGGTGGCGCACACGAGTCCACATATTCACCATATCAATACACCACTATGGATTCGCTCCCGTCTCCCTACGAGAACGCCATCCATAGCACTCACGCTTATCTTGCGTATTTTAGAGTATCCACTTTCACTTGTCTATGAACTGTACAAGGGGTCCACGTTTCCATATCCGAGGAATCCGGCTATTCGAATAGATAATGATAACCCTGCAGGGGTGTACTTCTTCACACACGCTTTCGCCACTTATCGCCCTGTACACGTCATGTACCTCGGCAACCTTCAAGCGGAAGCCGGGCGAGGGAGTCGGCCACGACCTGACTAACCGAACAAGTCTCTAGTCCAGGTTTATCGCCTATTCAGGTTCCATCCGCAAGGAGATCCGGCCGGGGTGTCGCTTACGGCCCCAAACGATGTGAGCAGGGTTCCCAAGCCCACCATCCGGGTGCCACTTGGTACACCGGGCCACTGTGCCTAGTCTGTCCCAAGCCCACCTGTACCGGGTGCCACTTGGTAGACTACTAACACTACGTACAAACACCAGAAACTAGTTGCAACTCCTGGACAGAGATCATGTTGATTAATAAGCCGAGAGAGCTTGGAGCGCCCGGAGCCCAATGTGTGGTAGTAACTGATCATGGATCACAAACACAGAACTCAGTTCCTGAGGACGGCTGCAATGAGACAACCCACCATGTACTCCTACATGGCCTCTCACCGCTACCTTTACCAAATCGTGTTCACACACTTAGCTCACACACAGTAGGACATGTTCACACGCCTCTGATTCATCCCCGATGAATCAGACCTGACTCAACTCTAAGCAGTAGCAGGCATGACAAACAAGCATGAATGAGTAGGCACATCAAGGCTCAAACAACTCCTACTCATGCTAGTGGGTTTCATCTATTTACTGTGGCAATGACAGGTCATGCAAAGGATAAAGGGGTTCAGCTACCATAGCAAGTAACAGTTGAATTGTTGTTGTCCTAATGCAGTAAAAGAGAGCAGGAGCGAGAGAATGGGATTTTATCGGAATGAACAAGAGGGTTTTGCTTGCCTGGCACTTCTGAAGATAACATTGAGTCTTCATCAGTGTCAACGATCACATCATCGGTATCACGTCTATCGAGAGGGGACAAATACCGGCAACACAGAAGGGAACACAATCAATGCAATGCACAATATGATGCATGATCATGACATGGCAAAATGAATGTGTTTTGGCTAATGCAACTAGCAACAGATTAAATGAAGTTGGTTTGAATACAAGATTC
The DNA here is from genome assembly GCF_018294505.1 of Triticum aestivum. Classification (NCBI taxonomy): domain Eukaryota; kingdom Viridiplantae; phylum Streptophyta; class Magnoliopsida; order Poales; family Poaceae; genus Triticum; species Triticum aestivum. The sequence goes on along the minus strand of NC_057798.1, from coordinate 519,463,436 downwards.
AAATTCAAACTCCATATGTGATTATTTAAATGCCCTTTATATGATTTGTGCTAAACAGCAGTTATAAGTTGTTCTAACATGCATGAAAATGGTACAGATGGATTCCTTGAATTTTTCTGATAATTTTTCATATATAATTTATTTAATTTGGAGTTACGGTTAATTTTCTATGATTTATTGAAGTTTTAGGCATTTTCTGGAATTAATAAATCATTTAAGAATTATCTAAATTCCAGAAACATTTGCTGCGTCAGCAGAGCGTCACCATGACGTCAGCAAGTCAACAGGGGTCGGTCAGGGTCAAACCTGACGTGTGGGGTCCACACGTCAGTGTCTCAGTCAACTAACCAGGTTAGTTAACCCTAACTAACTTAGTTAGCCGGGCGGGGCCCGCATGTCAGTGGCCTACCTAATTAACTAAGTTAGTTAACACTAACTAACTTAGCACTAACTAAGCAGGCGCCTGGGCCCACACGTCAGGGGGTCAAACCCCGGGTCAAACCCGCCGGAGTTGACCCGCGGCTTGTCGCCGGCGACGCCAGCAACGGCGGAGGGCGTCGGAAACGCTCCTTCGGCGACCAAAACGGCGACTGAGGGGCTCTACGCGTAGCTGGGAGTCGCGCGCGTCTGGTAGTGCAAGTGGGAAGAGCTGGGGTGGAGCGGGCTCGCCGGAGTGGAGCCCGAGGCGGCGGCCGGAGCTTGGCCATGTACGGGGTTGGCGTTAGGGGGCACGGGAGGGGAAGCTAGTGGCGGCTACGGGCTCCTGGAGACGTGTTGAGTGCGGTGGTGTGCTCGGTTTCGAGCTGCAACGGCTCCAGCCACGGTGGTGACGAGGCACGGCGGCGGCGAGCTCTCGGGTCCGGCGGAAGAAGGAGCTAGGGAACGAAATCAGGTGCGGGGAGTGAGGGGAAGAGAAGAGGAGCTCACGGGGAGTCGGACGAGACGCTAGGTGGGCTCGGGGACGTCCTGTCGGCGGCGAATCGAACGGCGGCGAGCTTCGGTGGCCGGCAACGGAACGACGATGGTGGCGGCGTTGCGGGGCTTCCGGAGGGCTGTGGATTGGTGGGGAGGAAGAGGTGGTCGGGGCGGATCTCCTGGGTACTTCGGGTGGCAGTGAGGAGCACGGTGGCTACGGCGAACGGCGTTGGCGACGACGAGCTCCGCTCGGGCGCATGCAGGGAGAGAGCAGAGGAGGGAACGGGGTCCAGGGGAAGAGAGGGAGGGCTGGACGGCTCCGGGCGGCTGCGTGGCGTCTCCACGCATGGATAGGCTCGAAGGGGAGGCCTCCAGCGCGAAGCAGGAGGTGGCCGGCGTCGACGCGCGCCACGCCTCGCCTCTGCCTACTGGCAGAGGAAGAAGAGGACAAGGGGGGGAGGTGGGCTGGGCCAGCGGGAGGAGCTGGGCCAGCTCTGGTGGGCTGCACGGTGAGGCCAGGTAAGCTCTGTTCTTTTTATTTTTTTCTGTTCTGTTTGTTTTATTTAATATCTTTTGCCACTGTTTTCAAATCCAAAATAATTTCATACAGTGCCAAAACATTCTGAAATATTTTATGTTACTTCTCTGGACTATTCCAAAAGTACATAAAACATTTCAAAGCATTTGAAAATATATTCATTATATATTATGAATATATCCCCAAATTCAAATAGATTATTGATTTAAATTCAGAGACCAAATAATTCCTTAAAAATATTCCAGAATTTTGGTTTGATATATAACTCTTGCCAAAATTCACAAAACTATTTTTAGGGCATTTTGGATTCACAGAATGCAATTTAAAGGGTGCTTGCCCTTCTTTTAATTAGGGTTTTGAGGCTTCTGAATTCCTCAGTTCAAATTTCATTTGAATTTAAACATGATGCAAACATCAGGCAGCAACAGAGGCTAGGGATGTGACACTTTATCTTCCAAGCCTTCCGCTGTTATCGCATTAGATGGCCTTAAGCCATATTATTGTAATAAGTTCTCTTTTGAGACATTCAATGTAATAAGTGTGTGATTGCTACTCTGTTATAAATCCTTCGAGTACTGTGTGTGTCAGCATTACTGATCCAGGGATAACACTGAGGCACAGAGACTTGACCATTTGAGGTCGGGTCGCTACACACGCGGTTGATGCATTTTAATTCGTATCTGGTGTCAAGTTATCTACAACCGGACATTAAAAAATTCCCATCTGCCACATAACCGCGGGCACGGCTCTCAAAAGTTTATACCCTGCAAGGGTGTCCCAACTTTGCCCATGATAAGCTCTCATGATCAACGAAGGATATTCCTTCTCCCAGGAAGACCCGATCAGTCTCGGAATCCCGGTTTACAAGACATTTCGACAATGGTAAAACAAGAACAGCAAAGCCACCCAATGTGTTGACAATCCCAATAGGAGTCGCACGTATCTCGTTCTCAGGACACACCGGATAAGCGAAGCGTACAGGTACCGACATAACCCAAGTTGCCAAGGGATGGTCCCGCACGGTGCTCTAGTTTGGACCAACACTTAGACAAGCATTGGCCCGGGGGGGCTAAAATAAAGATGACCCTCGGGTTAATTACTCCCAAGGGAAAGGTATAGGTGGTAGGCAAATGGTAAAACCAATGTTGGGCCTTGCTGGAGGAGTTTTATTCAAGGCGAACTGTCAAGGGGGTCCCATAAATCACCCAACCGCGTTAGGGACACAAAATCCGGGAACATAATACCGATATGACAGAAACTAGGGCGGCAAGAGTGGAACAAAACACCAGGCATAAGGCCGAGCCTTCCACCATTTACCAAGTATATAGATGCATTAATAATATAAGAGATATTGTGATATCCCAACCATAATCCTATCCACCATGGAGCAATCTTCAAATTCACCTGCAACTAACAACGCTATAAGGGGGCTGAGCAAAGCGGTAACATAGCCAAGCAATGGTTTGCTAGGAAGGGCAAAAAAGGTTAGAAGCTGACATGGAAATTTGGGAGGATTGAAGAACAATTGATAGGTAGCGCAACAAAGCGATAGAACGAAGCAACTAGCATAGCAATGATAGTAGTGAGATCCAAGGTGACGCTCATCTTGCCTAAAATCCTGCAAGGAAGAATAACGAGTCCATGGAAAAGATGAAGCCACGAAGACGAACCAAGCGTAGACGAACGAATCCTCACGATCGCAACGAAACGGGAACTATCGAGAAGAAGCACACAACATGGTAAACACACCACACATATACAAGACATGATTCTCAACCAAGTATTATGCAAGACAATACTACATGAAGCTACTCATGGCAAGAGATGATGCATACAAGAGCAACACATCAAAGCAAGGTTAAATGAGGCCGGAAACAACATATAACAATTCCGGTAAGTCCTCATATGCAAGTTTCAAAGTTGGTACAGATCTGAACAAATATTAAGTTGAAGTTGTTAAACAGCAAGTTAAAGAGCACCAAGAGGATCTACACGAAATTGTAGTCAAATTACATATAAAGTTCATTTAATTCAGAGCTACGGCCTAGAAGATATGAGCAAAACAAGTTAAACAATGCATTGATGCAAAATGCATTAAAACAACAAGCACACACCTCAAAACATGGATGCAACAAGGTAACATGAAACTATATGCAAAACTAAGCAAGTTTCATATAGAGCACACTCAAAACGGAGCAACGGTTCAACACATACACATGGAACAAGTTTAAAGGACAAGCTGTCCAAAACAGCAACTAGGCACATTGCAAGCACAAAAACAACATGGTACAGCTCCACAACATGAAAACAAAAGGCATGGAAATGATATACGGGTAAATCATTACAAAACATGAACACTGAGCTATCTCCCTAAACTACTAGAACATGCTCAAAAGGACATGGCAAGATTGCAAATAATAACAGTTTCATAGACACGGCAGAATTCACAGGACATGGCAGAAATAACATCAAGTTACAATGTTTAGAGCTATCAAACAACATGCTACAGGAACTTACCATGGAAACCAAAGGCATGGCATGAATCTAATAATTTCATGTAACAAAAGTACCTTACTGAACTAATTCCAAAGATCAACAGAAAACATGGTAGCATCCATGCAAACATGGCAAATGATATGACAGATTCAGACATGGCAGGAATAACAATAAGTAGGCATGTTGGTGAGCTTGTACAACTCACCACGGAGCAATACATGGCATGTAAAGTCAACCAACAGTAAGAGTACATGTTTACGAAGCTATAAATGGCAAGATCAAGTTCATAGGGTGCATGGATCACTAGCAAAGCACATGACAAAACTGAACTTAAAGTTAACAGGCTGACAGCAACATTATTTAGCAAATTTGGAGCAAGATTACAAAAGGCTAAATAGGCTATAAATGCAACCAGGGGCATGGATGGATATAGCATGACATGTATAACAAGACATTCTCAGTGAACATCTCCAGATTATGCAGAGAATGACTTGTAGAAGCAGGTTTACATAGCATCAAGATATAACAGATTCAGACTAGCAAAACAGTAACAGCAAGTACACTACTTCACGAGCTCGATGCACTCACTACAAGACTCAAAAAATGCATGGATTGCACCTCTGTAAAGATAGCATGATTTAGTACAAAACATATGTAGATCTCATGCTCATAGGATGCACACACAAAATGCAACGAAAAAGACAAATCATCAAGTTCTGTTAACATACAGCAGTTAACATCATATAGCACTCTTGCAACGATGATAAGGGCACCAAGATGGTCCCAAACAAACATGGCACAATGGAATGAAATGAAGAGCATCTCATGATGAACATTTTGATATATCATGCGCATGAAATGGAGCAGTATGCAGAGAGTTATGGCAGGTCGAACATAGCATCAGAAAGTAGGAAAACAGGGACTTAGAAAATATACCACTCCGATCTAGGGTTGCACGGATTTCGATGCAGCATGGATCTCGCCGGAGGGACTCGCCGGAGAGCGGCCGGAGAAGAGGGAGGAGGCCGTAGGAGGACGGATCTGGGGCTGCGGCTGCCGGAGATGGACGGAGTGGCGCGGCGGAGGCGAATCCGGCCGGTCCCGTCCCGGATCTGGCCGGGGACGGCGGCGAGAGGCGCGGGGAGCGGGGCGCCGGGCGGAGAGGACCTCGGGCGCCGGCGGGGCAGACGGGCGGTGGCGCGGGGGCTCCCGGCGGCGGGGCCGGAGCAGGCGGCGGACGGCGGAGGGCAGCGCGGGCGCGGGCGGGCAGCCAGAGAGGCCGCTGTCGCCGGTGAGGCGGCGACAGAGGAGCATGGCGGCGAGGAGGCCGGGGAGTGGCGGCGGCACGCTCGGGCGCTCGGGGCCTGGGCGGCGGCGACGGATGGGCCCGCGGGGGCCGGGGGCGGGCCGAGCGGGATGGTGCGGCTGGAGGAGAGAGGAGGGCAGCAGGGCGCCATGTGGCAGGAGGCGATTGGCTGAGGGCGGCAGCGCGGACGTGTCCGGCGGCGGGGTGGACGCGTCCGGCGGCGGGAGGAGGAAGAGGCTGGGGTTAGACCCAAAAATGGAGGGGAAGGAGCGTTTTTATAGGTAGAGGGAGCTAAGAGTGTTCAAATGGATTGCGGTGTTCGGCCACGTGATCGTGATCGAGCGACCGAGAGCATGGAGGGGGTTTGGATGGGTTATTGGGCCACTTTGGTGGGGTGTTGGGCTGCACACAAAAGAGGTCTTTACGGTTACCCGGTTAACTATTGGAGTATCAAACTGACTCCAAATGGCACGAAACTTGACAGGCGGTCTACCAGTGGTGTACCAAGGCCGCTTGGCAAATCACGGTCCATTTCGAGAATGTTTAACACCCGCACATGAAAAGAGACAAGAAGGGGACGCCGGATGACATAGGAGTGCCGGATTGCAAAACGGACAACGGGGAAAATGCTCGGATGCATGAGACGAACATGTATACAAAATGAGATGCACATGATGACATGGCAAATTGCAACACGCAAGCAAATGACATGGCAATAACGGCGAATAACTGGCGGACACCTGGCGCATCGAATCCGGGGCGTTACATGTCGGCTCGGTGAAGGAGGGGATTAGCGGCTCATCGGTCTGGCGCCGTGACCCGAGGGGGTGACTTGAAGGAAATATGCCCTAGAGGCAATGATAAAGTTATTATTTATTTCCTCATATCATGATAAATGTTTATTATTCATGCTAGAATTGTATTAACCGGAAACATGATACATGTGTGAATACATAGACAAACTTAATATCACTATTATGCCTCTACTTGACTAGCTCATTAATCAAAGATGGTTATGTTTCCTAACCATAGACATGAGTTGTCATTTGATTAATGGGGTCACATCATTAGGAGAATGATGTGATTGACATGACCCATTCTGTTAGCTTAGCACTTGATCATTTAGTATGTTGCTATTGCTTTCTTCATGACTTACACATGTTCCTACAACTATGAGATTATGCAACTCCCGTTTACCGGAGGAACACTTTGTGTGCTACCAAACGTCACAACATAACTGGGTGATTATAAAGGAGCTCTATAGGTGTCTCCAAAGGTACATGTTGAGTTGGCGTATTTTGAGATTAGGTTTTGTCACTCCGATTGTCGAAGAGGTATCTCTAGGCCCTCTCGGTAATGCACATCACTATAAGCCTTGCAAGCAATGTAGCTAATGAGTTAGTTACGGAATGATGCATTACGTAACGAGTAAAGAGACTTGCCAGTAATGAGATTAAACTAGGTATTGGGATACCGACGATCAAATGTTAGGCAAGTAACATACCGATGACAAAGGGAACAATGTATGTTGTTATGCAGTTTGACCGATAAAGATCTTCGTAGAATGTGTAGGAGCTAATATGAGCATCCAGGTTTCGCTATTGGTTATTGACCGGAAACGTGTCTCGGTCATGTCTACATAGTTCTCGAACCCGTAGGGTCCGCACGCTTAAGGTTTCGTTAACAGTTTTATTATGAGTTTATGAGTTTTGATATACCGAAGGTTGTTCGGAGTCCCGGATGTGATCTCGGACATGACGAGGAGTCTCGAAATGGTCGAGACATAAAGATCGATATATTGGACGACTATATTTGGAAACCGGAAATGTTCCGGGTGAGATTGGGACAATACCGGAGCTCTAGGAGGTTATCGGAACCCCCCGGCAGGTATATGGGCCTTATTGGGCCTTAGTGGAAAGGAGGGGAAAGGAGAAAAGGAGGGGGCGCGCCCCGCCCCCCCCCCAAGCCCAATCCGAATTGGAAGGGGGGCCGGCCCACCCTTTCCTTCCTCCCTCTCTCCTCTTCCTTCCCTCTCCCTCTCCTAATAGGAAAGGGGGGAGTCCTACTCCCGGTGGGGGTTGAACTCCCCCCTAGGGCGCGCCACCCCCTTGGCCAGCCCCCTCCTCCACTCCTTTATATACGGGGTAGGGGGCACCACATAGACACAACAATTGATCTCTTGATCTCTTAGCCATGTGCGGTGCCCCCCTCCACCATAGTTCTCCTCGATAATATTGTGGCGGTGCTTAGGAGAAGCCCTGCGATAGTAGAACATCAAGATCGTCACCATGCCGTCGTGCTGACGGAACTCTTCCTCGACATTCTGCTGGATCGGAGTACGGGGGACGTCATCGAGTTGAACGTGTGCAAGAACTCGGAGGTGCCGTAGTTTCGGTGTTTGATCAGTCGGGTCGTGAAGACGTACGACTACATCAACCATGTTGTGCTAACGCTTCCGCTTTCGGTCTACGAGGGTACGTGGACAACACTCTCCCCTCTCGTTGCTATGCACCACCATGATTTTGCGTGTGCATAGGAAATTTTTGAAATTACTACGTTCCCCAACAGTGGCATCCGAGCATGGTTTTATGCGTAGATGTTATATGCACGAGTAGAATACAAGTGAGTTGTGGGCGATACAAGTCATACTACTTACCAGCATGTCATACTTTGGTTCAGTGGTATTGTTGGATGAAGCGGCCTGGACCGACATTACGCGTATGCTTACGCGAGACTGGTTCTACCGACGTGCTTTGCACACAGGTGGCTGGCGGGTGTCAGTTTCTCCAACTTTAGTTGAACAGAGTATGGCTACGCCCGGTCCTTGCGAAGGTTAAAACAGCACTAACTTGACAAACTATCGTTGTGGTTTTGATGCGTAGGTAAGAACGGTTCTTGCTCAGCCCATAGCAGCCACGTAAAATTTGCAACAACAAAGTAGAGGACGTCTAACTTGTTTTTTGTCAGATTTCGGGTTCTGGAAGACCCTTGAGGTTCGAAATCTGGGGTGCGCACAGAGATCTCTCCCCTTCCAGCTCACGTTTCGAAGTCTTGCAAAGGATCTAGGCTAGAAAGAAGAACACACAAGGGACACAAGATTTATACTGGTTCAGGCCACCATTGTGGTGTAATACCCTACTCTAGTGTGTGGTGTGGTGGATTGCCTCAAGGGCTAATGATGAACAATACAAAGGGGGAACAGCCTCGCGAGGGGCTGTTCTTGAGCTGGTGCGATGAACTGCCTGGGTGAGTTCAGTCGCTTCTCTCTCTCTCTCTCTCTCTCCCTCTCTCTCTCTCTCTCTCTCTCTCCGTATGTCTCGATTGACCCTGCACTTTCTCCGACAAAAATGATATATCACCATGTTAGGGCCTCGATCGACACACTCTATACTCTCTCACGTAGATTGTCTATCTAGGCCAGTCTATCGAAGCCGCCGCCACTCTTTCAACCTCATGGTGGGCCATGCTCTCTCTCTCTCTCTCTCTCTCTCTCTCTCTCTCTCTGATCAATCCGATTTTCAGATGCCCCTACTCTGTGGTGGCTAGTCCTATTTATAGAGGGAGGCCCTGGGCCTCTTCCCAAATAATGAGTGGGAAGGGCGCCAACAATTGGCCATTTTGAAGGGGAACATCTAGTACACTTATCCTGACTAAAGTTGGTCTTCATCTGCCAAAGACTCTGGCGGTCACGCCGTCCTGGGCTCCACGATGACCTCCATCCTGCCGTTCTGCTGGTCCTAGTCTTTTGCACCGAAACGGTAACCTTTGCCTGATGCCTTGGCCTGTGCTTTCCCCCTTTGCACCGAAGGGGAAACAAGGACACTGCACAGGCCAGCGCCCGCCTGGCACCCGCCTGGTCTCGATTGTCATGGCTTGCTTCACAGGCTCCTCATCAGGTGCCCTTGCCTTGATCTCTCCACCTCCTCGTGAGCCTGCCTGACGAGGCTGCCCTTTGAGGAAGCTCCCTGTCGTCCGCCCCGCGAGGCTTGGCCCCTCGCGAGGGTCTTGAGCTTGAGCTGATGAAGCTGGGCTGCACTGGGCCCCCACTTGAGCCACGCCGCAGGCTGCAGGCAGGCAAGTCTGGGGACCCCCGTTCCCAGAACATCGACAGTAGCCCCCAGGGCCAAGACGCGCCCGGACTTTGCTTAGCAGAGAAGCGAAGGGGCAAGTGCAAAGCGCCGCGAGCCCCTATAGCATGCGGCCTTTGGCGTCGCATGGCGATTGATTGGACGTGGGCGTCTCCGCTTCCCCACGACGCCTCGGCAACCGCCCGTCTGATAAAAAAGGTGCCCGGGCCAGACTTACTTGCCTTGTTCTCGTTCGCTTTGCTCCAGATCCCCTTTCTCACTCTTCTCCTTCCTGCTCTTGAAATCCTCCAGATCCATCTCAATCCTTCCCATCCGGCAAGCCATGGCGCCTCGCAAGACCCCGACCGAGGCCTGGTACTCGCCGGCTCTGGATCCCCCGAATGTGTCGGAGAAGAATCTCACCCTCACGCGCCTGATGACGGTGGCGCCGGGCAACGAGGGAGCGACTGTGCTCAAGGCCGGCTCCGAGCAGCCCGAAGGCAAGGGGAGCACCTTCTACCCGCTCTTTGTGAGTGCCATCATCGCTGGTCTGGTGCCTCCTTTTTCCGAGTTCTTCTTTGTTGTTCTTCGCCAATACAACTTGCAAGCTCTGCACCCCCACCCCAACTGTGTTCTTCTCCTGGCGATTTTCGCCAACTGTGTTCTGCACCCCCACGTTGGGGTAAAGCCCTCAATGGCCTTGTTGCACATTACTTTTACCTCCGGGTTTCTCGCACTCACATCACCGCATGCGCGAGCTTTATCGCATACTCCAACTCCAATGCCATCTTGAAGCCTGGGAAGAGGATCGAAGGCTTCCGTAGCAAGTGGGTCATGGTGGATGTCGGGCGCCTCCACCCCCGACTGGTGCTGCCTATGGGGAAGCCCAAGGCCGTCGATGCATGGTCTCGCGCGGAGCATGTCGACCCTCGCGCGAGGGCGGTGCTGAAGAGGATGAATGCGGACCTGAGCTAGGCAACTTGGGGGCGTGAAGCTGACCAGGGCCAGGCTCCTGAGGGAGTTCCTGGACCACCGGGTGGCTCCACTCCGGGAGCACTCGCTCCCATTGTGGAGGCTTGGGGAAGCAGATGCCGCCCTTCGCCTGAGCTCTGAGGCCCTGGCCGACGAAGATCTGGTCGCGGCTCTCCATTCCTTGGTCGGGGGAGATGTGGCGAGGCCGGAGGGTGCTCCCGTCCCCCTGTTCCTTCGCGGCGACTGGGAGAAGGTGGTGAACGACATGCCCACCTTCAACGGTGAGGGGCTGGTGCCTGCAGATGCTCCTGGGGATCTGGCAGCTTTGGCAACGGTGAACGTGTCCTCCAACGACTCCAGCAGGAGTGAGAAGGAAGAAGAAGAGTCTGACTCCGAGGCGACTGGCGAGGATTCAGGGGAGTCCTTCCCTTGGCGCAGGTCCCGCGGCATCCGCTCCATGTCGGACGACGACGAGGCCGGCGCCAGGCGAGGAGGGGAGGATTCTCCCTTGGTCCCGAGGAAGGGCAGGTCGGGGCTGGTTCTCCCAGTGTCTGCTCTGGTCCCGGGGCGGTCTGAGGCCAGCTCCGGCCCTCCCAACGCGCCTTCTACCTCCGGGCCTCCCAAAGCCGATCCCAGCTGTAGGCTCTTGGGCTTCAAGTTTGGCTGAAGGCTGCTTGAGTCCGCGAACAATGACCAGTAAGTGCTCGATCCGCACTTCGCTTTGTTTCTACCGCCAAGGCTTGACATCTGCATTCTTTTGGTCAGGCCGGCACCTGCAGCCAAAAGGTTGAGAGGGGCTTTTGTGGCCCTGCTCAAGGTGAGCTCGTCTGCGAGGCAGCGCCTTCATCTGCGGGGAAAGGAGGCATCAAGGCCCGTGCCTCCCCTGCCCGGTCGTCCTCGCGAGCCCAGCAGGGACACTCTAGCGTGGAGTAAGCCCCCGTGGCCCCGCTGACTCTGGAGGTGCCTGCGCTTGATGCTGCTGCTGAGGTGTCCATGTCCCAGGGGGCTCCTTCCTCCCAAGCCATGATCACACTGCCGTCCTCCCCGCCTGTTCCACCGGCTCCCGTCCCTTCCGATCACTCGGCCGTCCTGGACCAGGATGCCAACGAACTGAGTCGGCTGCAGGAGGATCTTCGGAGCGCGGACCCTCGCCTGGTGGTCGGGTGCCTGGAGCTAGCTTCTGGCTGGGCCCATTCTGCCGCCTCCGTCTGAGCGGCGCTGAGCCAGGCCGTGTCGGCCTCCGATGAGGAGAAGCGGGCCGCCCGCCAGGCCAAGGCCGCTCGCGATGCTGCCCAGGGCGACGCTGCAGATGCCCGGGGCCGCTGCAAGGCGCTGGAGGTCGAGCTGCAAGGCCTGCGTGACGAGCTCGCCAAGGAGGTCCGCGGCCACCAAGAGAAGGAGAAGGAGATGGAGGCTCGAGAGGCTGCCGTCAGGGACCGGGACGCCGAGCTTGATGACCGTCGTGGCCGGTTGGAGACGCTGGAGCAGTCACTGAAGGCGGAGAGGATCGAGCTAGACGTCAAGGCGAAGGTCCTGGTCGAGGACCGAGTGGCCTTCGCGAAGCTGGAGGAGAGAGCTCGCGCCGCACAGAAGACAGTTTATGAGGCGGCTTAGAGAAGCCGTTGGCTGGTGCAGAGGATGGCCCTGCCGAGCTGCTTCCCTTCCTGGTCCGTGCACTTGAAGATGTCACGGACGGCCTTGGTCCTACGGCCGAGGCCAAGGAGCGCTCCCTGTCTTCTGCAGCGCTGACACGTGTCCTCAGCCATGTCTACCTTCGCGACCCCAACGTCGACCTTGACAGCCTGCTGGAACCCGTGAGCGGCGACCTCGCCGCTGCTGCTACAGAGGCCGTGAAAGGCCGAGCCGAGGCTTTGCTGGCGAGGTTCCGCGCCTTCAGCACCTTACCCGGGCGCGGTGCTGCCAGCTCCGCGGCCTCAGGCGGCGGCGCCACTGGGAAGTGATCCCTTCGCAGCTTCTGTCCTGTTTTAATTCCTGCAACATGCATCATGCCTCGTGGAGGCGTTTAAACTTGTGTTTGGCGTCGTGAAACAATCCATGGCTTGTAATATTTGCTTTTGAATTCCCTAGAATTTGCGTTTTCCCCTCCTATTTGCTTGTGTTCTACGTCGGCAGGGCCCGGCCCCGCGCATACCTCAGCCGCCGTTTGCCCCGACCGGAAACCAGGACGGGACTAAGGAGTGAGTGGCTACATGGCAAGTTAGGCTCCTGAGTCATGATGCTTAGGAGTCCCCCTTGATGCGCAAATAGCAAGTAGGGAAGGGAGGCATAGGAGTGGATTTGTCGCTCTACGTCGGCAGGGCCCGGCCCCGCGCATACCTCAGCCGCCGTTAGCCCCGACCGGAAACCAGGATGGGACCAAGGAGTGAGGGGCTACGTGACCAGTTAGGCTCCTGAATCGCGATGCTCAGGAGTCCCCCTTGACGTCCAAACAAGCTTTTGTACCTTGGCCCCGCTCGGGGAAGGGCGCCCGACGACCAGGTCCGAGGGACCTGGCTGGGTGGCATGCGCTCGGGCGTAGCCACTGTGTCCATCCCCCTCGCGCGGCACTCCCAAGGGGAGGCGTTGCGACGGTGCCAGACACTAAGCTCTGGGCTCCCTGAGGTTGGTACGGCCGTGGGCTGCCCTCAGTTGTTTATCACTAGCGTGGAGCATAGTGCTTTCGTATGTGTACGGGCATAGCCGCTCCTCGGAAGTGTCGTCAGCCAGGGCGGAGCATGGTGCTTCCACTGGTGCGTGGGAGGGGGCTCCCCTCCGGGAGGAGCCCCCAGTGCGTGTACGGCCCCGCCGTGAGACCTGGCCGGCACAGTAGGGCTGGGAGAGGTGTATCTGGGCACCCGTGAGCCAGCGCGGGACTCACAAGGCCCTACCTCGAGGCGGGTTGCGCCTGGCTCTGGGCCTTTATCAATGGTGTGTTCCTACAGGGTGGTTAGAATGCAAATGCTCTACGTCCTCAGGTCCCGGCCCTCGAGAGAGCTCAGCCGCCGCTGGTATGACAGGTCGCGATGCCGTGGGTCAAGGCCAGGGGGTGAGGGCTGGAGAGCCAGTAAGAGCCCATGAGTCGCGATGCTCAGGTACCCCCTTTTAATGTGCAAGTGCTTTGCATGAGAGCGGAGCGTTCTGTGATAAGCATCATATGATAACCATGGGAATCAGGTTAAGCTCGAAGGAGCAAATCCATTTAGATAGATGTAGAAAAAGCAAACGCCACTGGGTCAGGCCCGAGCAGCTTGGGGGTAATGCAGCCCGAGGGGAGCCCCCAACAAGGTAGGTAAAGAGCATAAGCAAAAGGGATACACGCCGCAGGGACGGACCCACGCGACCTGGGAATGATGCAGCCCTGCGGGCGCTCCCAGCTGAAGATGGAACTTTGAAAGATGTCACCTGATACCGTTGCAGATGAAGTGATGCTGAAGTAGCGGACGAGGCATGGTGAAGAAGCCGACCCTCACGAGCTCCCGGGACCTAGAGCCTCAGGAGGCTCCGGGGGCACAGGTGGATCTTCGAGGGCCATCTCCATCTCCGCCAGGACCGCGTATGCCTGACCTCCTGAGCCTCCAGAATGCTCCTCAGCAGGCGCTGATGAGCGGCGACCGCGTTCGGCAGGCCGAAGGGCATCCGAACATAGCTGTGAGGTGGACCCTCACAACGCCCCACGCGTGAAGGCCAGAGACGCTACTGAGACGCAGCTCGATTGAGCCCTGGTACATCGATGCAGACGCGCAGCCCGCTATCCTCGCCTGGATGGGGGGCTGCGATGGGTAGGCGGAGGCTGCCGCGCATGACTCTTGACCCCTATAGCTCCTGAATGTTTCTCGCGATGAACTCTTGAGGGTTTGGCCCTCCTTGCCTCATACCTTCCTGAGGGAAACATGCTTTGAAGCACGCCTCCAAGTGGTGCCCGAGCGCCTCCCTATGCGACAGAGGGTGGCACCCCTTGAGCGGGCGCAGAAGCTGATGCAACGCCTCCGGAGGTGCCTGCCTCCTGAGGGTTTGGGCCAGGTGAATCCTTCTTCTTCTTAGGGACCGCCTCGGGAAGTCTTCCGCTCCGGTGATCTGGGTCTTCGATTGCCGCGGCTTGGAAGGCACGCTCAAGAGAACACACTGTGTCCCTTTCCTCACAGGGTACTATGATGACTCCACTGCTTCCTGGCATCCTGAGGACATTGTAGCCGTGGTGAGTCACTGCCATGAACTTGGCTAGGGTTGGGTATCCGAGGATGGCATTGTATGGCAGGCGAATGTGGGCGACGTCAAAGTCAATGAGCTCGGTGTGGTAGTTGTTGCGCTGCCCAAAGGTGTCACGAAGGCGAACTTGCCCTATTGGAATGGTGGAACCATCAGTGACTCCTGAGAAAGGCTTGGTTGGCTGAAGCTGGTCATACGGCACTTGAAGATTGTTGAATGTCTCGACGGACAGGACATTGAGTCCTGCTCCGCCATCGATGAGGGTCCTGGTGACTTGCACATTGCTAATGACTGGGGAGCAAAGCATTGGGAGGACACCGGCCGTTGCCGCGCACTTGAGCTCATCCACTAAGCTGAACGTGATAGCGCATGCAGACCACCTGAGAGGGCGCATGGCCTCAAGCTTGGGGAGGACTGCATTCACCTCGCGAGCAAACTGCTTGAAGATGCGCTGAGAGGCTGGGGCCTGAGCACCGCCCAGGATGTAAGCGATTGCGCGCGGCTCCTGGAAGCCCCCAGCCCCCTCGTCCTGATGATGGACTTCATTGCTCCTTGGCGGTGGTGGCAAAGGACGGAGGCCTGCGTTGCCTTGAGGGCGATCCTCACGAGGCGGATCCCTCCAACCTCCCTCATGAGGCTCGTCCTGCTAGTGGTCCTCGCGAGGTTGGTCACGCCACCCTTGGCGAGGGCCACGGTCTTCCCATCGTCCTCCACCTCTTCCTCCTCCTCGGCCATAGCCCCGATCATTGCGCTCGGGGCGTCGGCCGATACGCCCATCTTGTACGGCCCTGAGCTCTTGGCAATCATTGTTGTTGTGGGTGTGGAGGTCGTGGTACACGCAGTACCGGCTGCCCTTGGATGACTCGAGCTGATCCCTGCCTTGCTTGGTGTCTGGCTCTGCTGCGAGCACCGCAGCTCCCTTGCGCTTCACATCCTTAACCTTGGGCTTCTTCTCTTCTGGTTCGGCAGCCGGCAGCTCAAGGAGGGAGAGGCGCCCTTCCTCAGCCCTGGCGCACTCCGCCAAGTTGAACAGCTCCAGGGATGTGCATAGGTCTTCATGGATTGCTAGCTCCTCTTTCATCTAGATGTCGTGCACGCCATCGGAGAAGGCTGAGATGATGGCTTCCTCAGTCACCCTGGGGATCTTGAGGCGAGCGTTGTTGAAGCGTTGGATGTACTTCTGCAGGGTCTCTCCTGGCTCTTTCTTGATGCAGCGCAGGTCACTCATGGCCGGGGGCCGGTCGCGAGTGCCTTGGAAGTTGGCGATGAAGCGAGTGCGCATCTTGTCCCAAGAGGAGATTGTGCCTGGAGCCAGGTTCTGGAGCTAGGTGCGGGCGCCATCCTTGAGCGCCATGGGAAACCAATTCGCCATGACCTTTTTGTCTCCGTTGGCGGCCTCGATGCCCAGCTCGTAGAGCTGGAGGAACTCCGCGAGGTCTGCAGTGCCGTCATAGCGAGGAGGCAGGTCCGACTTGAACTTGCCGGGCCATGTGATGCTACGGAGCTCGGCGGTGAAGGCGCGGAAGGCTGCGGTGGCCGCCGGAGCCCTTTGCTAGTGCGGGGCCTGCTCCTGGGGATTCCCGCACGCCGCTGCCTGAAGCAGCGCGGGGTCTTGACGTGGTGGTGCAGGGATGCGGTCATGGCGCATCGGTGCTGGGAGCACGCGAGCACCTTCTTGGGGACGAGGGGTTTCTTGGCAACTCCTTTCTTGTCGCGCAGGCGCCGGACGCAGAGGGTCTCGTCCTGGGGCCGCGCGCCTTGGAGCCAGGGGGCCTTCTTGGGGAGGAGGTGGCTGAGGCACCTCTTGATCCTCACCTCCCGCGCCGAATGGAGGGTGAGGCAGCGAGAGAGATGGCACTGGAAAGCCCCCTGCAGGGCTGATGAGCTCGGTGATGCGGGCGAGCCAGTCCTCGTAGAGGTCGTCGACGGGACGGTAGTGCAGGAGCTCACGCGCCAGGAGCAGCGCAGCGTGCGCGTCCGTGTGGACGCGACAGGCGTGCGACGATGAACCGGCTAGAGTCAGCGACGGGGTGGCGGTGCGGCCTTCCCGCCGCACCGAAGGATGCAGGGACAAGGCCTACTGCTTGTTCCCCGCCGGGCCGGTGGCGGCGTTGGCGGCAGGCGACGGGGAACAACGGGGGCAACCGCCGACGGGCGCCATCTGGGCGACGCGGGTGGCAAGAGCAGCCCGACACTCGGTGTGGGCTCGGCGAGCGTCAGCCATGGATACGACGGAAGATCAGATCCGACCAGCGGAAGAAAGATTCTGGCGCACTCCTACCTGGCGCGCCAAATGTCAGATTTTGGGTTCCGGCAGACCCTTGAGGTTCGAACTCTGGGGTGCGCACGAAGATCTCTCCCCTACCAGCTCACGTCTCGAAGTCTTGCAAAGGATCTAGGCTAGAAAGAAGAACACACAAGGGACACGAGATTTATACTGGTTCAGGCCACCATTGTGGTGTAATACCCTACTCCAGTGTGTCGTGTGGTGGATTGCCTTAGGGGTTGATGATGAACCATACAAAGGGGGAACAGCCTCGCGAGGGGCTGTTCTTGAGCTGGTGCGATGAACTGCTTGGGTGAGTTCAGTCGCTTCTCTCTCTCTATCTCTCTGATCGATCTGTTTTCCAGATGCCCCTACTCTGTGGTGGCTAGTCCTATTTATAGAGGGAGGCCCTGGGCCTCTTCCCGAATAATGAGTGGGAAGGGCGCCAACAATTCGCCATTTTGAAGGGGAACATCTAGTACACTTATCCTGACTAAAGTTGGTCTTCGTCTACCAAAGACTCTGGTGGTGACACCGTCCTGGGCTCCACGATGACCTCCATCCTGCCGTTCTGCTGGTCCTGGTCTTGTTGCACCAAAACGGTAACCTTTGCCTGATGCCTTGGCCTGTGCTTTCCCCCTTTGCATCGAAGAGGAAACAAGGACATTGCACAGGCCAGCGCCCGCCTGGCGCTCGCCTAGTCTCGATCGTCATGGCTTGCGTCACGGGCTCCTCGCGAGGTGCCCTTGCCTTGATCTCTCCACCTCCTCGCGAGCCTGCCTGATGAGGCTGCTCCTGAGGAAGCTCCCTGTCGTCCGCCCCGCGAGGCTTGGCCCCTCGCAAGGGTCTTGAGCTTGAGCTGATGAAGCTGGGCTGCACTGGGCCCCCACTTGAGCCACGCCGCAGGCAGGCAAGTCTGGGGACCCCCGTTCCCAGAACGCCGACATTTTTGCAGGGCATGTTGTGATGTGATATGGTCAAGACGTGATGCTATATTTTATTGTATAAGATGATCATGTTTTGTAACCAAGTTATCGGCAACTGGCAGGAGCCATATGGTTGTCGCTTTATTGTATGAAATGCAAGCGCCTTGTAATTGCTTTACTTTATCACTAAGCGGCAGCGATAGTCGTAGAAGCAATAGATGGTGAAACGACAATGATGCTACGATGGAGATCAAAGGTGTCGCGCCGGTGACGATGGTGATCACAATGGTGCTTCGGAGATGGAGATCCCAAGCACAAGATGATGATGGCCATATCATATCACTTATATTGACTGCATGTGATGTTTATCCTTTATGCATCTTATCTTGCTTTGATTGACGGTAGCATTTTAAGATGATCTCTCACTAATTATCAAGAAGTGTTCTCCCTGAGTATGCACCGTTGCAAAAGTTCTTCGTGCTGAGACACCACTTGATGATCGGGTGTGATAGGCTCTACGTTCAAATACAACGGGTGCAAAACGGAATACTCAGGTTAAACTTGACGAGCCTAGCATATACAGATATGGCCTCGGAACACGGAGACCGAAAGGTCGAACGTGAATCATATAGTAGATATGATCAACATAGTGATGTTCACCATTGAAAACTACTCCATCTCACGTGATGATCGAACATGGTTTAGTTGATTTGGATCACGTGATCACTTAGATGACTAGAGAGATGTCTGTCTAAGTGGGAGTTCTTTAGTAATATGATTAATTGAACTTAAATTTACCATGAACTTAGTACCTGATAGTATTTTGCTTGTCTATGTTTGTTGTAGATAGATGGCTCGTGTTGTTGTTCCGTTGAATTTTTAATGCGTTCCTTGAGAAAGCTAAGTTGAAAGATGATGGTAGCAATTACACGGACTGGGTCCGTAACTTGAGGATTATCCTCATTGCTGCACAGAAGAATTACGTCCTGGAAGCACCTCTGGGTGCCAGGCCTGTTGCAGATGCAACTGACGATGTTAAGAATGTCTGGCAGAGCAAAGCTGATGACTACTCGATAGTTTAGTGTGGCATGCTTTACGGCTTAGAACCGGGACTTCAACGACGTTTTGAACGTCATGGAGCATATGAGATGTTCCAGGAGTTGAAGTTAATATTTCAAGCAAATGCTCATATTGAGAGATATGAAGTCTCCAATAAGTTCTATAGCTGCAAGATGGAGGAGAATAGTTCTGTCAGTGAACATATGCTCAGAATGTCTTGATATAACAATCACTTGATTCAATTGGGAGTTAATCTTCCTGATGATAGTGTCATTGACAGAATTCTTCAATCACTGCCGCCAAGCTACAAGAGCTTCGTGATGAACTATAATACGCAAGGGATGGATAAGACTATTCCCGAGCTCTTCGCAATGCTAAAGGCTATGGAGGTAGAAATCAAGAAGGAGCATCAACTGTTGATGGTCAATAAGACCACCAGTTTCAAGAAAAAGGGTAAAGGGAATAAGAAGGGGAACTTCAAGAAGAACAGCAAACAAGTTGCTGCTCAAGAGAAGAAACCCAAGTCTGGACCTAAGCCTGAGACTGAGTGCTTCTACTGCAAGCAGACTGGTCACTGGAAGCGGAACTGCCCCAAGTATTTGGCGGATAAGAAGGATGGCAAGGTGAACAAAGGTATATGTGATATACATGTTATTGATGTGTACCTTACTAATGCTCGCAGTAGCACCTGGGTATTTGACACTGGTTCTGTTGCTAATATTTGCAACTCGAAACAGGGACTACGGATTAAGCAAAGATTGGCTAAGGACGAGGTGAGGATGCGCGTGGGAAATGGTTCCAAAGTCGATGTGATCGCGGTCGGCACGCTACCTCTACATCTACCTTCGGGATTAGTTTTAGACCTGAATAATTGTTATTTGGTGCCAGCATTGAGCATGAACATTATATCTGGAACTTGTTTGATGCGAGACGGTTATTCATTTAACTCTGAGAATAATGGTTGTTCTATTTATATGAGTAATATCTTTTATGGTCATGCACCCTTGAAGAGTGGTCTATTTTTATTCAATCTCGATAGTAGTCATACACATATTCATATTGTTGAAGCCAAAAGATGCAGAGTTGATAATGATAGTGCAACTTATTTGTGGCACTACCGTTTAGGTCATATTGGTGTAAAGCGCATGAAGAAACTCCATACTGATGGACTTCTGGAATCACTTGATTATGAATCACTTGGTACTTGCGAACCGTGCCTCATGGGCAAGATGACTAAAACGTCGTTCTCCAGAACTATGGAGCGAGCAACTGATTTGTTGGAAATCATACATACTGATGTATGTGGTCCAATGAATATTGAGTCTAGCAGCGGGTATCATTATTTCCTCACCTTCACAGATTATTTGAGCAGATATGGGCATATCTACTTGATGAAACACAAGTCTGAAACTTTTGAAAAGTTCAAAGAATTTCAGAGTGAAGTGGAAAATCATCGTAACAAGAAAATAAAGTTTCTATGGTCTGATCATGGAGGAGAATATTTGAGTTACGAGTTTAGTTTACATTTCAAGCAATGCAGAATAGTTTCGCAACTCACGCCAGCCGGAACACCACAACGAAATGGTGTGTCTGAATGTCGTAATCGTACTTTACTAGATATGGTGCGATCTATGATGTCTCTTACTGATTTACCGCTACCTTTTGGGGTTATGCTTTAGAGACGACCGCATTCACGTTAAATAGGGCACCATCAAAATCCGTTGAGACGACGCCATATGAACTGTGGTTTGGCAAGAATCCAAAGTTGTCGTTTCTTAAAGTTTGGGGCTGTGATGCTTATGTGAAGAAACTTCAACCAGATAAGCTTGAACCCAAATCGGAGAAATGTGTCGTCTCCTACCGCTCCCAAGCTCACTAGCAGCTTCCTCCCACTCCCAGACCCTTCCCTAGTTAGTCGTCCGAGCTCCAGGAGCTCTCCTGGCCGCCCATTGTCGCCTCGGCCGCCGCCTCTGCCGACTTCGATTCCGGCGAACCGCGTCCCCCCTCCACCTCCTACCTCCGCCAAAGCCCTATCAAGTCATCTCCAAGTCTCCCCGGAGCTCATCCTCGCCTCCAAGTCGCTGGAGGGCCGTGCCCGTCTTCGGCCGAAGCCACCGTCTGCCATGGTCCATGGTGCCCTCGCTCTCGCCATCTTCAAGGCATGTTTCGTGCGGGGATGGACGCGCCTCCATCTTCTGACATTTTGGTGGGTAGGGCACCGCCAGCGATGGCCGGAGCCGGCCGGACGAGCTCCTGCGCCGGCGACGTCCCTCTGGACTGCGGGCGAACGCGGGCGAGACGAAGACGACGACTACCCTGCCCAGGGCCCCACCTGTCGGCAACATAGTGCTGACCGGGCCGGCCCGCTGACGTGGTTAAGTGAGGCGTACTCCAGGGAGTACGTCTTCCCTTAACGAAAGTGCATTCTACTTCTTCTTCGGGCTGAAATTGGTTTTTCCTTGTGGAAAACGTATGGGTCCACTGCATAATGTACATATTATATATATAATATATAGAGATAGAGAGAGAGACATTATGTAGAGATTGTATATGTATATATCGATATTTTGAGAGCTCAAAATAATATTAATAAAAAAACATACCCTACATAACATATCCAACTCTTCTTGGTTCAGGGTTTTCCGTTTTCGAAGACTAGTAAAATAGGCGGATTCTGGAACCCCATCCCAATGCCTAAAATTTTTACCATGTTTAGTAGCTTTTCAATGGCTTCTCTTGCCTTACCAGGAATGGGTAGTTTTGTCGCAGAATTAGTAGTATTTTTTGGACTAATTACATTTTTGAAAAGACGCGTTCCGTTTAAAAAGCTAGGGACAAGTTTGTAGAAGATACTTTTACAGATTAGTCCCTGAGTTTTGAACGTTCGTATCTTTTTACCCGTAACTCCAAATGAGGTGATTCCAAAGCCCACTTCTTCGTCTCGTCGAGCCTGTTCTGTTGGTCACCTTTTCACAATGTTTTGAAATTCTGAAAATGACCATTTTGCCCCTGCCCTTAATCAGCCCCCTTTGAGAGAGAACGTTTTCTGGCGATTCTTTCCGCGAGGTTCTCGCACTTCTTCCCGATGATTTCTTCCACTTCAGGCAAGCCACAACCTCCATTTGCATCACTGTAATGTAGTGACATGGTTTAAATTATTTGAACTAATTTAAAATATTGCTTTAGCTACATATGACTTTGTGCATGGCATTTTCTCGGAGTATTATTTTGATATTGTTGTTGCCATGCTATTGTTTGGATTACTAGGAGTTATGCTTGCACTTGATGAGTATCATGCTGTCATTGGAGTATTAGTGGATGGTATTAGGATTACTTTCATGTTGGTATCTGGTATTATATTTTGGAGTATCGCTTTGAATGCCATGCTGCCTTTGGATTATTAGTGGTTAGTATGATTATATTTATGATGATAGTTGATGTTCTGTTGCTTGGAGTATTATTTTCGGAGATGATGTTTACATGTGGATCTTAGTTGGATAGCTTGTTCTTGCATATTGGAGTAGTAGTATTATTGTTTTCAGATTCATCATGATACTACTGTTATGTTATCCTCGGAGTATTTTGGTATGATGATATTATGCTTGGATTATTTGTTGGATATTGCTATGACTTGGATTATAGTTTGATAGTTGATATCGAAGTATCATTTATCACAGTTATATTTTTGGGGTTAAATTCCGTCATTAAGTTGGTCAGGTGCCACTGAACCGGGCTTTTCCAGTGCAACCACATTTGCCTGTATGGGAAGGCCCTAGTTGGGTCTATTGTCATGCCTCTCACCGGTGCCTCCAACTAGGGAAGGTTATGGGCGCGCGCTACCCTGATTAGGTAGGCGGGCATAAGCCTTGTGAGCCCGAGTTTGGTTATGTGCACATGTCCCCGTTTGGGACCGTTTTTGTTTTGCCACGACGGTGGCTGTTGGTGCCTTTGGTAGGCACGGGGCCACCCATGACTTAGCCCAAAGGGGAGTTGGTCGGAGTGGCCGGGAGAGTGTTAGGGTAGTAGATCAGTTTTGTCGGAATACCGTTGGTCCACCCGAATGGGAGTGCGAGGCCATGGGTTCTATGGTGTGGGTAAAGTGCGCCACCTCTGCAGAGTGTGTGTGTTTAATCTATCGATAGATGTGTCCTCGGTCATGGGCAGAAGTTCGTACTAGGACACACCGTTCGATCAACACACACATGACGGAATGACTTATAGATGATTTATATGATGTATGTGAGCAGTAACAGTTTGGCAGGATGTTGATGATATTGAGATGATCTTGAGGATGCTCATTCAGTTTGTGATGTGGTCACGAGGTGGCCGTGTGGATATTGTGATCACGAGGTGATCATGTGGATGTTTTGATCACGAGGTGATCATGTGGACCACGAGGTGGTCGAGATGGTGTTTGCTTGGCCGGTTAGCCAAGAGTGAGATTGTTGTTGGGATTGAGATGTTGGTTTATCAGAATGGTAGTAGTTTCATATCATGCTTAGTAGTTGGTTTCGTATCATGGTAGCTGTTAATTTAATTAACCTGCTTAATGCTATGTTGTTGTCTTGCCTTGATGTTTTTGGTTGTTGTGAGCTTGCAAGTACATTCAATGTACTGACCCGGTGTGTTATGCCAGATTGCAGGTGATGCCATGTTTGCTTGATTGCTTGTCGTGGTTTCCGTTCGTGGGAGCTAGATCGTGTCCCAGCCAGAGTCCCTGCAGAGTGGAGTTCACCACCTTCGTCGTTGTTCCGCTGCTAGAAGATTTCTGCTGCTACGAGTTGTTCTGCTGCTAGCATAGAACAAGTGTAGTATCGCAGGTGTAGTGTCGCCGTGCTGATGTGAACCTTTGTAACATCAGACCTGTGTAATTATCCTTTGTAATAAAAGTTGATTTGTTCTATGTCAAGCAGTGCCATAATGCAGAAGACTTCATCTCGGTCTGTGGGCTGGAATAGGGGGCGTTCCAGTTTCTATGAGCCGGGTTGCCATGGGCTTGGTATCAGAGCAGGTTTGGCTGTAGGACGCCCTAGTTAGCGCGAGTGGTAGAAACCGGTAGAAATCGGTAGTATAGAGTCTGGCTTGTTGATTGCATTTGGTTGCTGCATTTGTTTGTTGCATAGCATGCATATAGCCTTATTTTTTGTTGCTAACGGTTTATCTGGTGAGTATAGATGGCATCGGTTTGGATCCACTATAGCTCCGCCTTGCATTTCTCAAGTTTTCCTTTCTTGCTTGTTCTTCAGTGTTTGGTGTCATTTCTGTCCCAGCAGAGTGATCCCAAGTGACCCCGTCACTGTTTGCAAAAATGGTGCTCAGGTATCGGGCCGATGTCTTTCTTTAAGTCCCACCTATTGCTTTGGTGATGGACATGCTTCTATCCTGGATTGTTATTTTCTTTCTTGTCGTGTTGGCCACCCTTAATAATCTTAGTTCTCAAGAAAGGGCAATGTCAGCAGCCTCAGTTTTTCCCTGCTATCCTATTTCTTGGATGAGTACGGATCTTTTTCCGTCTGCTTGATAATAATGTGGTTGTGACCTTCGTGTCCCACTACATGATTACCGAGTACGTCCTCGCCTCTGAGCTAGTCCAGGTTGCTACTTGGCTAAGCTAGCACTTGGTGTAGCGATGTTTACACCAACTCTTCCACACATCTATTCATCCTCGTGCACATCATCACAACATGCTAGATCGTAGTACTGGAGATTCCGTGAAATTTGTGTGCTTAAGTAGGCATGCATATTGTGTGACTAGCAGTAATATGTGACATTGATTGTGTGTGAATTGATTGTTGTTGTGTGCTTTAGTTTAGTTGAGTTTTCTTTTGCTTCTTTCTTTTTGGGCCCCGGTGTTACATTATTTTCCCCTACAAAGAGGTGCCCATGAACCGACACCGGACTCAGATAAGTAATAAGTATTTCAAATATTTGGAAGAAGCTCAGCTAAACATTTTGCTCTACCCAGTCAACTGCATTATAGCATTAATATCTGCTCAGAATACCA
Organism: Triticum aestivum; assembly: GCF_018294505.1. NCBI lineage: Eukaryota > Viridiplantae > Streptophyta > Magnoliopsida > Poales > Poaceae > Triticum > Triticum aestivum. The sequence goes on along the minus strand of NC_057798.1, from coordinate 519,438,681 downwards.
ACGGTGTATTGGATTGACTATCAGCATCGAGTCTACATCAGTGCAAAATCCTCACATCAGTTATGATCTAGCCAGCAGAAAGACAAGTCAGTTGCAAGATCAACGATATGTTTTCAGATAGAGATATGGTTGGCTCAACAGTGCATGATGCTTGAAATATGTTATCATCTGAAATAAAGTTAGAATGTGATATGCTCAAGGAAGACAGTCAAACCATTTTTCTCATGCAAATAATCAGCCTCAGAATATTATGGGCGTATGTATGGATTTTAGTCTGCATATCAATATGAAGTTTTGGATATAAGAAACCCAGTATTCCTCCACACGCTATCGGAAGAAATTTATGATGCAAGGCTCCTCAATTTTCCTCAGCATGATATGTGAACAATTTCCGGCCCATGGTACCCGGTTGTTCTCAGCAAGATACCTCGGTAAAAGCTTCTGACAGACGGAAATAAAATTTTCTCAACAAGCAAAACCGAGGAGAAGCTTCTCAAGTATGGAACTCGGGCTTCTCCAGCACAATACTCAGGACAAGCTTTGTGTGTAAGCTATAGAGCCTTCTTCTGCTTGATACCCAGACAAAAGATTTGAGCAGAAGTTAACAAGACTTCCTCAGCAAGGTACTCGGATGGCTTCTCTCATAAGCCATTCAGTCTGCGTCAGTATCATACTATTACACCATCCTCAGAGATTATATGATGAGTTGCCAATGTATGGCAGCACCGCTCAAGAATCAGACTCACAACATTTTTGTCAAAAGCACAAATCAGTCTAGGCATATATGTTCTTCAGAAATCAAGTGTTCGGTTACATATCTTTCCACATATATGGTGAGAATGTATCCTCGGACATGCAAGTTACTCGGATAGCTTTCAACCCCCAACACCTTGCCTTCTTCAGTACGACACCGCATGTCATATTCAGTATTGCTACAAGAGATGACACAGTGAGTTGGCAGTATATGACAATGCAGTTCAAGGACCAGACTTGCAATAATTTTGTCAGAGGTACAATTCAGTCAAAACATATGCCTACCGCAAGAATCAAGTGTTCGGTGGCATATCCTTCTTATATATGGTGAGCATGTATCCCCAGTCATATCAGTCACTCATACGAGATGCGACAGTGATGCAGCAGACATACCTAAGGAAAGTAAGGACACCACAACCTCACGGGTCAGGCAAAGAAAAGCAGAGATACATCTCATGAATTACAAGGATCAAAAAGATCTGGTGATGAGATCACATAATCAACAGTCTTGACAATGGTCATCAAGGTCATTATTCCCACAACTGCCAAGGAGATGCCATAAAACCTTGTCACCTTCTTGTATGATTGGCCTTAGCAATGAGCTCCGTACAGCTACAAACCCCGGGTATGTGTCATATGTGTGCGGACCCAGGTCAGAAAACAAGCACAAGGAATAATGCACTAACCATATCCATGGTCATACGAAGAATCAAGGACAGGTGTGGCCAAGTTATTTCAGTAAGGTGTCCTAACAAAGAAAATCATGACTGTTAAAGGGTGAGACTAACAGCAAAGGTGTGATGATTTTTGCATGACCATCAAGGTCCGGATACCCAAATCAGTTGGAGGCCGTAATTCCATATGGATCCACGAAGGCATACTCTCAGCGGCCTACTCTATTTACAAGGACTTTCATATCCCGCTGGCCCGCTTACAATGGTTAGTGTGGAATATCCAAGTCTGTTCTGTCAGATCCAAGATTCCTTTGCAACCTCAGCAGTTTGACTTTAGTGGCAGTATTACAGCATATCACAGCCTATTACCATAGATGGGTATAGCGACCACATGAGAAAAATCAAAAGCCGAACAGTTAGCTCAGACCCGATATACTCACCGATAGAATCAAGTACTCGATCAGTCTGTCAGGAGAAGCATTTGTCCGTCAGCCCCTATCGGGCGAGTCTCAAGATGTAAATATTTGAGGCATGACACATCTACAATTCCATACACCGTTATATCACTCACGACAAAAGGCATTCGAATCTTTGGCACATATCTCATGCTCGAGCCAAAGGAATAAATCAAAATAAACCAGTACCACCTATGAGCAGTCAGATTCTGTCAGAAGATGGCCAAGATTAATTCTCAACATTTATTGAAACCAGAATACATGCATTTGTTTGAACAAACCCCTTGGCAGAAGTAAAAAGGTTTTCATGACCAAAAGAAAATTTATGCTCAGACCCATTGGATATCACCACAGGTATGGAGAATCAATGTCAGTAAAAAGGAATTGGTATATGAGCAAAGACCAGTCAGAATTTGGGAAAGGTGAAGCAAACCACCCCAGAGCAAGGTAAGTTGATCATCCGAAATTCTTGGGGGAACAATAAATAAAGGAAAAAGGATACCCGAGTTGAAAAAGAGTGTCCTCAAGTCATACTTCTTCCCTGAGCAACCAAATCTAGAGGACGAGATTTCTTTAAGGGGGTAAGAGTTGTAACAACCTGGTTTTTGGCCCTTTTCTTTTTCTTTTGATTTATTTGGTTTTTGCTCTGTTTTTCTTTTTGGAGTGGTTCTGTGGCCTTGCCACCTGGTAAATCATCCTCATTACCCCTCCCAAGTGGCTCATCATTCTGAAAACCTTGCCAAGACCATGTCACTTCACTCCTTGACCAAACCCTAAAATCTTTTTCTAGGGAATATTCCTTTTTCTATTAAAGGAATAACTCTATCTGCCCTAGGTTGTGAAGCAAACTATATTTCTGTCCATCCAAAAATTCCCAATTAATTTTCATAATACCTTTGGGTCATATATTTCTCAAATTGAGCCAAATATTTGCTTGGCCAGTTAAAAAATAATTCCCCGACATTCCATTTTCTATTCTGCCCTGAATGGCACTTTGTGAAGGAAGTGTCATTTATATTTTACTAGTGGCTCCCAAGCTTTTTGGGCATGCGTATATATCCAAATAATTGCCTCATGCAAGAATTCAACTTTATTTGCCTCGCCAATCTTCCTCAATGATTTTCAAATTTCTGTCAAACAGAAGGCTCTGTGAAGGAAGTACTAGCTAGGAGTACCAAAATGAGTTCGACTTTTGCACACTCCTTCATGTGCTCATATTAATCCCCTCCACCCATACGCAGCCCGATCCAATCATCTATGTGAGCACAGGAGCAAATCTTTGATTATGGCAATATCTTCAGGTTGTGAAGCAAGTGTGTTTTATATTGCTTCAAAAATTCTTATAAATTACTAGATCATGGTCCTAACCATAAAACATCTCTCCACCCAATTAGGGATCATTTCATGGACCCATTTGATCACCAAAATTATTCCAAGTTTCTGGACAGAAATGATGTTTGTGAAGCAAGTGTCATTTTGGCTTGTCCATTTGGAATGATCTTTTTACAGAATCTTTATATGTCCATATCATGAGGATTTGCCCAATTGCAGCCCATGTTTCTTCTCCATGTGAGAGCATCAAGTTGATCTAGTTTCTGGACCAAAAATGCAGTTGCAAAGCAACCCTAATCCTTTGTGGTCCATTTCTTCTCTAAATCTCCAGGACTGTAGTCCTTCCAAAACACCATAGACAAACTCAGTGACTCCAATCAAGTTCTTGTTGATCACTAGTGGACGACCAAGTTTGCTGCAGTAAAGTTCAGAGCTCCATTTCAACCCAACCACAGTGCCTAAGATCGATCCAATGGCATATGAATGCTCCACCTTGGAAGGAATAGCTTCCAGACATACTTTGTCATCCTCTACATCCTTCCCCGTGCCTTGTCTCATGGTGACCGCGTAGCTGGCATGCACATTTACGCGCTCTGTGCGCTGTGGCATGTCCAGGGCACCGTTTGTGCTTTGCCACCGCTCCCTATCATCGTCTCCGCGCGCGTGACCTTGTCCCTTGGCTTCACCTCATCATCGTTGTTCCCCTAGACCCCTCTCCCCCTCCGGCAGCTTCCTCACCGACGCAAACCGCCGCGTTCCCACGGACATACAATGGAGATTTGGCTCTGCTCATCACCGTTGTCATCCTCCCCGTGCTCCCTTGGCCACCCCTTCCCCGTGAGCTCTCCCCTGTGCATCCTCGGTCAACTAACCCCGGGCTCATGCACGCACACACATGTCCGCGGCGCCGGACATGCGTCCATAGCGACGCCAGCTCGGCCTCCTCGCCCCGCGCCTATTTAAGCCGTCCCCTACTGCTCCCAACCTCACCAGCAGCTTCCTCCCACTCCCAGACCCCTCCCTAGTTAGTCGCCCGAGCTCCAGGAGCTCTCCTAGCCGCCCATTGCCGCCTCAGCCGCTGCCTCTGCCCACTTTGATTCCGGCGAACCGCGTCCCCTCTCCACCTCCTACCTTTGCCAGAGCCCTATCTAGTCATCTCCATGTCTCCCCGGAGCTCATCCTCGCCTCCAAGTCACTGCAGTGTCGTGCCCGTCTTCGGCCGAAGCCACCGTCTGCCACGGTCCATGGTGCCCTCGCTCCCGCCCTCTTCGAGGCCGTTTCGTGCGGGAATGGACGCGCCTCCATCTCCTGATCATTTTGGTGGGTAGGGCACCGCCAGCAATGGTCGGAGCCGGCCGGACGAGCTCCTGCACCGGTGATGTCCCTCTGGACTGCGGGCGAACGCGGGCGAGACAAAGACGATGATGACCCTGCCCTGGTCCCCACCTGTCAGCCACATAGAGCTGACCGGGCCGGCCCGCTGATGTGGTTAAGTGGAGGCGTACTCCAAGGAGTACGTCTTCCCTTAACGAAAGCACATTCTGCTTCTTCTTCTGGCTGAAATGCGTTTTCCCTTCTGGAAAACGTATTTTTGAAAAGACACGTTCTGTTTAAACCGCTAGGGACCTATTTGTAGAAGATACTTTTACAGATTAGTCCTTGAGTTTTAAACGTCCGTATCTTTTTACCCGTAACTCCAAATGAGGTGATTCCAAAGCCATGCTATTGTTTGGATTACTAGGAGTTATGCTTGCACTTGATGAGTATCATGCTGTCATTGGAGTGTTAGTGGCTGGTATTAGGACTACTTTCATGTTGGTATCTGGTATTATATTTTGGAGTATCGCTTTCAATGTCATGCTGCCTTTGGATTATTAGTGGTTAGTATGATTATCTTTATGATGATAGTTGATGTTCTGTTGCTTGGAGTATTATTTTCGGAGATGAGGTTTACATGTGGATCTTAGCTGGATAGCTTGTTCTTACATATTGGAGTAGTAGTATTATTGTTTTCAGATTCATCATGATAGTAGTGTTATGCTATCCTCAGAGTGATTTGGTATGATGATATTATGCTTGGATTATTTGTTGGATATTGCTATGACTTGGATTACAATTTGATAGTTGATATCGGAGTATCAGTTATCACAGTTATATTTTTGGGGTTAAATTCCGTCATTAAGTTGGTCAGGTGCCACCGAACTGGGCTTTTCCAGTGCAACCACATTTGCCTGTATGGGAAGGCCCTAGCTGGGTCTATTGTCATGCCTCTCGCCGGTGCCTCCAACTGGGGAAGGTTATGGGCGCGCGCTACCCTGATTAGGTAGGCGGACATAAGCCTTGTGAGCCCGAGTTTGGTTATGTGCACATGTCTCCGTTTGGGACCGTTTTTCTTTTGCCACGACGGTGGCTGTTGGTGCCTTTGGTAGGCATGGGGCCACCCATGACTTAGCCCAAAGGGGAGTTGGTCGGAGTGAGGGAGTCCAGGATTAAGGGGTCCTCGGACAGTTGGATTATATACTTTGGCCGGACTGTTGGGCTATGAAGATACAAGATAGAAGACTTCTTCCCATGTCCGGATGGGACTCTCCTTTCCGTGGAAGGCAAGCTTGGCAATTTCGATATTTAGATTCCTTTCTCTATAACCGACTTTGCGTAACCCTAGCCCCCTCCGATGTCTATATAAACCGGAGGGTTTAGTCCATAGGACAAGGATCATAACCTCATAGGCTAGACTTCTAGGGTTTAGCCATTACGATCTCGTGGTAGATTAACTCTTGTAATACTCATATTCATCAAGATCAATCAAGCGTAGGGTATTACCTCTATAGAGAGGGCCCGAACTTGGGTAAACATTGTGTCCCCCGCCTCCTGTTACCATTAGCCTTAGACGCACAGTTCGGGACCCCCTACCCGAGATCCGCCGGTTTTGACACCGACACGTAGTGGCCGGGAGAGTGTCAGGGTAGTAGATCGGTTTTGTCGGAGCGTCGTTAGTCCACCCGAATGGGAGTGAGAGACCATGGGTTCTCTGGTGTGGGTAAAGTGCGCTAGCTATGCAGAGTGTGTGTGTGTTTAATCTATCGATAGCAGGAAGTAGGGTATTACCTTCATAGTGAGGGCCCGAACCTGGGTAAACATTGTGTCCCCCGCCTCCTGTTACCATTAGCCTTAGACGCACAGTTCGGGACCCCCTACCCGAGATCCGCCGGTTTTGACACCGACATTGGCGGTTTCATTTAGAGTTCCGCTACATCGTCATCAGAAGGCTTGATGGCTCCGTCAATCATCTATAATAATGCAGTCCAGGGGGAGATCTTTCTTCCTGGACAGATCTTCGTATTCGGCGGCTTCGCACTGTGGGCCAACTCGCTTGGCCATCTAGAGCAGACCGTTAGCTATGCCCCTGGCCATCAGGTCAGATTTGGAAGCATGAATTTTGTGGCCGATATCCATGGAGACTTGATCTTCGACGGGTTCGAGCCCATGACAGCTGTCCCCGGACACCACGATGAACACCTAGATCTGACATCTGGCCGCGCGCAAGAGATAGCGCATGTGATCGCCTGGCCCTAGAGCCGGACCAGACTGCATTGTCCGAAGACGGGAAGCTTAACCCTGGCACAGAGGCCGCAGACTCAGCGGTGCTCGAGCCGCACACAGACCCGACATCGAGCTGGGCTTGTGTCACCAGAACCTCGGACTTGTCTCCGGCCATAGGTTCCAGACCGCGTGTGTCCGCGTCCATTGAACCTGACTGGGCGCCGATCTTGGAGTTCAGCTCCATGGACATCTTTCAGCACTCACCTCTAGGTGATGTGGTAAACTCATTGAAATCCCTCTCCTCATCGGGGGACTCTCGGCCGAACTATGTCTGGCTTGAATAGGAAGCGGACGACAAAGGACTTCGTTCCCCACCCACCACCCACTTTATAGCTACTATCGACGACATAACCGACATGCTTGACTACGACTCCGAAGACATCGACGGTATGGACGACGATGCCGGAGAGGAGCAAGAACCACTGCCTACAGGGTGTTGGATAGCCACCTCCTCATACGATATATACATGGTGGACACACCTAAGGAGAAGGAGGCCGATGGCGATAACAGCATGCCTGTCGACGAACCTCCCAAGCGCCGGTGTCAGAAGCGCCGACCTTGATTTGGCAAAAGGAAAAACGGCAACATTGTCATGGACGACGATGACAATCCGGACCCAGCCGATGACCCTGCAGACCCAACATTGGAGCAGAACACGCGAGAGGATGGCGAACACAGTCCAGGGATGCTGTCTGATCACAGCGATGCCGAAGATAGCAACTACCAACCTGTCTCCGAAGAGGAGATCAGTCTGGGTGACGACGAATTCGTCGTCCCAGAAGAACCATTAGAACAAGAACGCCTCCATCGAAGGCTTATCGCCACTGCAAGGAGCCTGAAGAAGCAGAAGCAGCGGCTTAAAGCCACACATGATACGCTCAATGACAAATGGAACGAAGTGCTAGACGCTGAGGAAAAATACGGCGGTAATTGCCAAACAAAGAGCTATCCTAAACGTAAGCTGCTACCCGAATTCGACGACGAAGCTAGTGCACCTATACCGCTGAAAAACAATACGGCCAACAGGCCGGACCGACCACCTCATAGTCGAGACAGAGCAGCTAGCAATGCCGCACACAAGCCCGCACCCCCTCCCCATAAAAAGGGAGGTTGCGGCTCAGGACCAGAAACACGACCTACATGAGGACCTGGACAAAACGGCTAGAAAAACTAGGTCCATCTATGGATCTAGGGAACGTGCTCCTACACAGGACCATGAGTATCAAACCAAATATGCCAGCCATTTATCAGCTCGGAACCAATACCAAACATTACAACCGTCAGACTCAATCCACGACACAGCCAGATATAGGGGTGCCGCACACCCCCTGTGCTTCACTGATGAGGTGCTGGAACACGATTTTCCAGAAGGGTTTAAACCCGTAAACATTGAGGCATATGATGGAATGACGGACCCTACGGTTTGGATAGAAGACTTTATTCTTCACATCCACATGGCTCACGGAGATGATCTCCATGCCATCAAATATTTACCCCTCAAGCTAAAAGGACCAGCTCGACACTGGTTAAAAAGCCTCCCTAATAATTCCATTGGAAGCTGGGAAGAACTTGAGGACGCTTTTCGGGCCAATTTCCAAGGGACCTATGTCCGGCCCCCGGATGCAGACAATTTAAGTCACATAATCCAACACCCCGGAGAATCAGCCTATAAGCTTTGGAACCGGTTTCTCACTAAGAAGAACCAAATCATCGACTGTCCGGACGCCGAAGCCCTAGCGGTCTTCAAACACAGTGTCCGGGACGAATGGCTAGCTAGGCACCTTGCCAGGAAAAGCCAAGGACAATGGCAGCCTTAACTACACTAGTGACCTGCTTTTGCACGGGCGAGGACAGCTGGTTAGCCCGTAGCAGCACCACTGACCCCGACACATCCGAAGTCAGGGATGGCAATGGAAAACCACGACGCAACAAAAACAAACGTCAGAAAAATGAAGAAAGCCCAGACAATACAGTGGTAAACGCCGGATTGAGGGGCTCCAGACCCGGTCAACGGAAGAAGGCATTTAAAGGCAACAAAGACAGTCCATCCAACCTGGATAAAATTCTAGACATGCCCTGCCAGATCCACGGCACTCCTGATAAACCAGCCAATCATACCAACAGAAAATGTTGGGTCTTCAAGCAGGCTGGCAAACTCAATGTCGAACACAAAGGGAAGGGACCTCAGAGCGAAGACGAGGACGAACCTCGCCAGCCGAACACGGGGGGGGCAGAAGAAATTTCCACCGGAGATCAAAATAGTAAACATGATCTATGTCACTCATATCCCAAAGAGGGAGCGCAAACGCGCACTTTGAGACGTCTATGCCGTCGAGCCCGTCGCCCCCAAGTTCAACCCATGGTCGGCCTGTCCGATCACCTTTGGTCGCAGGGATCATCCGACTAGTATCTGTCATGGGGTTCAGCTTCCCTAGTGCTCGACCTAATAATCGATGGATACCACCTCACTCGAGTCCTCATGGACGGCAACAGCAGTCTCAGTCTGATATATCAGGACATTGTCCGCAAGATGGGCATAGACCTGTCAAGAATCAAGCCAAGCAGCACTACCTTTAAAGGAGTTATACCAGGCGTGGAAGCCCGCTGCACGGGCTCTCTAACATTGGATGTTGTATTCGGCTCCCTTGACAACTTTTGAAGCGAAGAACTAATCTTCGATATTGCTCCGTTCCGAAGTAGCTATCATGCACTACTCGGAAGAACGGCCTTCGCTTGTTTTAATGCAGTCCCGCATTATGCTTATCTAAAATTCAAAATGCCTGGACCACATGGCGTCATCACGGTCAGCAGAAATACGGAGTGCTCTCTTCGTATAGAAGAATACACAGCGGCTCTAGCAGTCGAAGCACAAAACGGCCTATTCAAGACGAGCAGCTCATCGGTCTTTAAGACCGCGGACACAGAACGTATCCGGCGCACACCTCAGCGCGGAAGCTCAGATAAACCCGAGCTCGACTAACAGCTACACCCCCATCGACCGCCCCATAAGGAGACAACACACGTGCCACGTATACATAAATATACACTCAAAACTCTCCGGTGGCGACGGGGGCACACTGCACACAAAAAGTCCATAGTTCGGCTCGACCCTATTCGGACTCCAGACGTTATATTTCACGGTTCATTAAAACAAACCAGCTTTGCTTACGGCCACACCAGATTCTTTTACCTAGTTTTTTCTCTTTCTTTTTTTTACAGATGGTCATCGCACTATACCCTTCAAGGACACCTCACAATGGAGAAAAAGGCGTAGACGTGCAGTAGGGCCCCACATTAAGGTTTCTTTTTTAGATTAAGACCCTGTGTAAACCTTTTTTATCTCTCTTTGTTTTATACTTTCCTGGCATGTAAAATGTCCAAGAAAGATATTGGCATTACCTGTAAATATACAGCTCGCCGTACTAAAGTGGATGTTATAGAAGCAGCTTGGTTCGTATCATGTTTTGAGATTTATGCTCTCACCACCTAAGCTTTCTCCCCACGTCTGGTTGCCTTGATATCAGGGTCTATCACTAGGGGTTGTATTCAGCCCGGTGTATATTGTAAAGTCCGAACACCTATAGGGAGTGTTCGGCGTCACGAGTTTGGCCTTATATGCATCAGCTCTGAATCATGTCTTTGGTCAATAGTTGGGTTACCCAGCTCCTATGCTTACTACCTTACGTTCCGCTATATCGGCTAGGGTTGTAAAGGGAGAACTATTGTGATTGTGTCCTGGCTAGTCCGGATGAGCACCTTAGTAGAGAAAGCCAAAAACTGACTGTCATGATGCGGCGAGAGCTGGTCAACCACTCGATGACTCATCAGAATCTTCGCGATTCCCTCCGTATTAAACGAAGGACCGTTATTCTGGTCACGTATGTAAATGCACCGTATTCGGATAATCGCGGACATACCAGGGGCTATATAGTAGCCCCATCGTCAAACTCCTATGGCTAAGTGAAAGTGTTAAAGCCCTATCGTCTGATTGCCTAGTTCGTCACACTAACACCTCCTTAATGGACAAAGACGTTGGGTCAAGTGTGATCAAGTGCTTTTCTGAATACCCCCCACGTTATAAGCGAGGGGTCTGAAGCCAATGACTGCAAACTTTCAGATTGTATATATAAAAAAAGACGGCCGCTCAGGAGGCACCAAAACTTTTCGGGCAAAAAATATAAAAAATAGCCTCAAAAATACATAATATTGTTATTACAATTTTGATACACTTTACTCGAACATAATATCTTTCGAGCAAAGCGGGCACCTTCTAGGACATCTTCAAAGTAATGTTCTGGCATGTTAGGGTCCTTGCCTTCGGGCGGATTTTGCGCTGCAATATCGGTGGCCTTCATCTTTGTCCAATACGTTTTGACACGGGCAAGGGCCATCCGTGCACCTTCTATGCATGTTGATCGCTTAACAGCATCGATACGCAGCACCGCATCAATAAGTTGTCATACCAAACCGAAATAACTATTCGGAATGGGCTCAGTCGGCCACAGCCGGGCTATGACGTCCTTCGTGGAAGTTCCAGACATCTTGTGGAGCTCGGCCCATTGGACCATCTGTTCATTCAACAGTGGACGCTTTCGCGTGTCAAATTGCGACCAGAATAGTTTTTCTATCGCATGTCCTTATTGCGCGTGGAAAAACTAATTCGCATCGGTAGCACTCTTTGGCGGGTCCATAAAGGCACCTGGAGAACTCCACAGTTGATTAAGCGGAGCATACTTCGGATCGCCAAACTTAGTTTGCAATAAAAAGGCTTACCAGCTGAAATCTTCCCAGCTTGTCAGATCTCCTCTCGAGCTGCTCTAGACTCAGACCGGGCTTCCTTCGCCTCTTGTAAGGCTTTGTCAAGATCGGCCGCTTTGGCTTTCTTATCTTTCTCAAGAACTTGGCATCGGCTAGTGGCATCATTCAGTTCAAGTGTCATAGAAGATATTCTCTCCTCGCACTGACGCCGAGCAGTCTACTCGGCCTTCAATTTGGTGGCTACCTTTTCGGCAACCGCATTACTCATCCTGGCTTGCTCCTTGGCCCGGGCTAGTTCAGCCCGAAGGGTCTCAACTGCGGCAGCACTATCTGCAGTTATGCATCTACAAATTTTCAGTGTCATGCTCATTTTATAATACCAGCATGTATTGAGTGGCCCAAAGACAAACCTTGCACATCGTCGAGTCGCCTATTAATAAGCGTGATGCCATCATCCGCTACATCAACTTTCTGATTCAGATGTGCTACCTCTGTAGCTTGGGCAGTTGCCACGGATGTAATAGCCTGTGTTTCAATTAGTCAGATCATTTCCCGGGCATATATTTTTGATCCTCTCATCGCCCCCCTTTGGATGGCAATCAGAGTCTCAGGGGACTATCTATACACAGGTGCAATTTGCATTTATAATGTAATTGAAGTTACACTACGTACCTCGAAGCCTCTTAGTAGGCTCATAAAGGCTTCATCCAATCCGCTTTTCATGGACCGAACTCTTTCAACCACCGTATCCATCAAGGTATGATGTTTCTTTGATGCGGACGCATGTTGCAACATGTCCATCAAAGTATCCGGCGCCTCCGGATCTGGAACAGGTTGCATCGTCCCTCGAACATTGGATAGTCCAGGACTTTTGTTCCCCGTAGGGGCCGCACACCCCGGACCCTAGGCGGCCAAAGTATTACCTTCGGCCCCGGTCTTCACTGCCCCTTGCACCACTCGTTGTTCGGGAAAGATCCTCCGGTATGACACCTCGGCGTCATCTGCCTTATCAGGCTGGGAGATCCTCCGGGACGACACCTCGGCGTCATCTGCCTCTCCATCATCTCCGGAAGAAGATCCCTCAAAGATGAGGAGTGTTGAGGAGAGCTGCGTGCTGGACTACAAACATGTGTTTAAAATGTTACCCTTACAGCCAGGAAAGAACGGGATATGTTTAAAACACCATGGTTCACTTACGATCTGACTAAGGGCCTATCTTTATGGAGTGGCTGCATGTCAGTATCATCCCCTGACTGGGATATCTTCCCCCGCTTAGAAGCTTCTCTCTTCAAGTCTTCGGAGGCGGTCCGCTTCTTCCCTTGAGAAGAAGGGATGTTAGCTTGCCCTTCCCTTCCACTTTTGGAAGTGGAGGTTCCGATCTCCCCGGAAAAATTGCCCGGTGTGCCTCCAGAATGAATGCCACCTTGGGCCTCTTCGCTCTCCTCCTTATCTTCCTGCGCCGGCACTTGATATGGTGCCGGAGCCAGCATCCTTGTTAACACCAGATCGGCAGAGTCTTCGGGAAGTGGAGCCAAACACCTAATCATCTCTGCCTTCTTTAGCCAGCCCTGGCTGAGTAGAGTTTTGTAAATACATTATTATGAGTAATTTGACTAACCTGTGTTCGGGAATCAAGTACTTATCGCAGTATCCGGATGATTGCAGTCGAGGCCGAGGTCTTCTCTAGTATTCGACCACTGTTTTCGTGCGCCGAAGAATAAATTCCACATCCCTCTAAGCATTGTGCCGGAGAAGTGTTGAAGGGTCCATGGACCTTCTGGATTGAACTCCCACATACAAAGAGTACGCCGCTGGCACGGAAGCATCCGGTGGATTAGCATTACTTGGATTACATTGTTGAGACTGGTGTCCTTTATAATGAGGCTCGAATGCGATTTTGCAATGTCTACACTTCATTAGTAGATCCCAGTCCAGCCCCTTGTTAATCCATGATGCAAGCTATAAAGGAGGGCCAGATCGAAACACGGGTGTAGCTGCCCACTTTTGACCACAGGGTTCGGTAATGTAAAACCATTCCCGTTGCCATAAGTCAGAAGTTTCTGTGAAAGATCCCTTTGGCCAAGGAGAAGTGATAAGTTTGCTTATTGAAGCGCCTCTGCACTCCACTTGTTTCCCATCGATTACCTTCGGATTCACGATAAAGGTTTTAAGCCATAAGCCGAAGTGTGGGGAAATCTGGAGGAAGGCCTCGAACATGATGATGAACGCCGAAATATGAAGGAAGGAGTCTGGAGCTAGATCATGGAAATCTAGTCCGTAAGAAAACATAAGCCCTCGAACAAAGGGATGGAGAGCAAACCCAAGCCCTCAGAGGAAGTGAGAGATGAACACAATCCTCTCACTGGATCTGGGGGTGGCAATAACCTGCCCTTGAGCAGGAAGCCTGTGGAGGATTTCTGCAGTCAGGTATCTTGCCTCCCTGAGCTTTGAGATATCCTCCTCTGTGACAGAAGAGGCCATCCATCGGCCTTGAAGACTGGGTCCGGACATGGCTGGAGGCTCGAAGCGACTGGATTGACCCTTGAGTGTTGGAACTTGAGGTGGGAGGTGGAGGAAAGGACTAGCGTGGAAGAAAAAGGACAGGCCTTAGCCCCTTCATAAAGGCGACAAATATCAAATGTCCCCTCCGCGGCCTTAAAATATGCCTATTCCCAAGGAAACATGCCAACAGAACGGTTGGGTTACCCACGCTTGTGTTAATGAAAATCCCACAATAAGGGGACATGATCTCTGCTTTGATAAGACGTGCCAATAGAAACCGCCTCTCGAAACGTGGAGTGGCAGGCTAGAAAACAATTCAAAATAATGGCCGGGTGATGACGTATTGTCATGCTACCAAAATTGTCAGTAGATTGGACTCGTGAAATATTATACTCTCTACGGTTGTGTGTGAAACTTGATTTGCAGAGCCGGACACGATTCTTGTGTTCGAGATCTACTTTGAAGGATTCGAAGGAGGAACCCGCCTTGCAATGCCGAAGACAATCTGCGCACCGGACTCATCGTCATTGAAGCCTGGTTCAGGGGCTACTGAGGGAGTCCCGAATTAAGGGGTCCTCGGACAGTCGGACTATGTACATGTGCCGGACTGTTGGGCTATGAAGATACAAGATAGAAGACTTCTTCCTGTTGTCGATATCTAAACCGGCGGATCTCGGGTAGGGGGTCCCGAACTGTGCGTCTAAGGCTAATGGTAACAGGAGGCGGGGGACATGATGTTTTACCCAGGTTCGGGCCCTCTCGATGCAGGTAATACCCTACTTCCTGCTTGATTGATCTTGATGATATGAGTATTACAAGAGTTGATCTATCACGAGATCATAGAGGCTAAACCCTAGGAGCTAGCCTATGATTATGATTGTTATCCTCCTATGGACTAAACCCTCCAATTTATATAGACACCGGAGGAGGCTAGGGTTACACAGAGTCGGTTACAAAGAAGGACATCTAATATCCGAATCGCCAAGCTTGTCTTCCACGCAAAGGAGAGTCCCATCCAGACACGGGATGAAGTCTTGAGTCTTGTATCTTCATAGTTTAACAGTCCGGCCAAAGTATATAGTCTGGCTGTCCGGATACCCCCTAATCCAGGACTCCCTCGGTAGCCCCTGAACCAGGCTTCAATGACGATGAGTCCAGCGCGCGGATCGTCTTCGGCATAGCAAGGCGGGTTCTTCTCCAAATCTAGAGTACCTGTTGTAGCGAACAGTGTCCGGCTTCCCATCAATGTTGTATTCCTCGGCTTCTGTGCTTCAATAATGGCCATCTCCACGTGTCGAGCGAATACGAGGAGCCGGAGCATTTTTACATTTGCCACCCCGACCCTGCAGGCAAACCGTCTATTTGAAGAGACAGGGATCCTGAAATCCAAATCTCACCTTCTTCCCTCAAGCAAGCATTCAACAGAGCGCATCCGGAAAAAACCATTCCATCATGGCCGGTGGCCGCAGCTCCTCTTCTCGCTCCGTTAGCTCTAAGCCAGATGATTGGGAAAAATGTTCTGTCCCCCACAGCCGTTTAGTAGAGTTGCAGACCCAAGGGTTTCTTCCACCAGCGTACATGGTCCCCGTTCGAGCCGGACTAGCCACCTACAATTGCGGGGCGCAAGTGGAGAGATCTCCTAACCCATCTCAGGGGGAGCGGATATGCCTCGTCCCATATTTTCTAAGAGGCATCGGGTTTCCAATCCACCCATTCCTCCGCGGGCTCCTGGAGTTCTACGGCCTCCAGTTGCATAACTTTACCCCCGCCACCGTGCTACACATCGCAGGATACGTTGCCCTCTGTGAATTATTCCTGGGCTGCGAGGCTCACTTTGAGTTATGGAAGAAGTTATTCTGCCTCGTCCCTCGTAATCAAGGGGGATCTATATATCAAGTGGGCAGAGCCGAAATATGGCGCGTCGCCCAGACCGGATACCTCTCCGGCACTTCAAAGATGGCATCTGAAGACTGGCCCTCGGGGTGGTTTTATGTAGATGATGTTCCCCTTCCGGAGCCAATCTGGACGGGCCTTCCTGAGTTTAATAATGCTCCACTGAAGAAACGCCAAAGTTGGTGCCCTCGGAGCCCCCAGGAGGAAGATGCCAGAGAAGTCCACTTCCTGATGGGCAGGATAAAGACACTGGCCCAATAAGGACTGACAATAGTCGAGGTTATATCAATATGCATAATGCGGGGGGTGCAGCCACTTCAATATCGGGGGAAGCCCATGTGGCACTTCAGCGGGGAAGACGATGCTACCCGCTGCAGTCGTAAAGGTCCGGACTCCGCCACTACTCTGGCGAGAATACTGTCTGATTTATATAAAGGAGAAGAAGAGGAGTTCCTCCATATCAAACTGCGGGATGGATTTTCCATGTACAACTCCCCAAGCTGGGTAAGCCGTTACTCCTTACTCAACTCTATCTATTCTTGCATCCTTCATCACAATCATTTACCTTGATATTTCTAAGCAGGAACTGAGGAAGGCCGTGAAAGAGTTCAATAGCCCCTCTCCGCAGCTAGAGGATCCTGGCCGGGCCCTCGACCCCGGACTTGAAGAAGATCCAGATATATCTGTAGAGCTTGTCGACGGGAAATTTTATCAGGCAAGCTGTGATGGCACCTTGGTGGATATTATCGCTGATTATCCCGGACTACTCCCTGTGTCACGTGTAAGCAAAGCTGAAGCCTTAACCTCTGAAGAGGATTCCTTCCTTATACCATGCCTTATGCACAAATATCGTATTTTTATAGAGACGACCATCGGAATGTGGCGCCGAGCCCCTGGGGGCTTGTCAGCAAAGGGCATCCAGGCCAGGCAGGCTCAAGAGGAAGGCGGTTAGGGTCGAAACGCCATCGCAGAGGTGCAGTTAAAATCTGCTCTATGATTATCATGTTTGAAATGTAATAGCGTCCATCGTGTCCTGGCAGAAAGAGTAGTCGCCGGACTATATCCGAAGATCCTACCGGTCACGCCTCCACCAGCCGGATTCCAGAACCGGCTTCAAGAGAGGAGGCCAATGTGGGGCCGACGCCGAATTGTCCTCCGATAGAGGGTGCGGATAGGCTCTCCACCACAAATTCCGAAGTAGAGAGCGCCATGAATCACCGGCGCTGACGGGCTGTACTTCGCAATGGTATCTTTTCCGAATAGGTATTCAATGCCTTCAATTCAGGAGACGCATACATCCGAGCTGCCCAACATGGACTCGCCCGAGCGATGGACCATTATGCAAAAGATATATGGATAAGAAAATTTGATAAGCATGTATATCAGTAGCCTTTGAGACTTGAAACAGTTGGAACAACTGATTTAAGGATCATTGTATGCACAGGTTCTTGTAGAGAAGAATACCCATTTGTCTCAAGAGCTAGAGGAGTGCAAGACCCAGCTGAGGGTCGCGGTTGCCAAACTAGAGGAATCCCAGAAGGCCTCATCTAGTAACACTTGTCTCAATAGATAAATTTTAAGGACATATACCAGTTAGTATTTGGCTTGCTTTATAAGTCTAACAGAAAATTCTGCAGACAATCCCGGGGAGAATCCAGAGATCGGATAAGACAGTGAGTCTCATCTCCAAAGACAGCTAAAGGCTGGCGAGCGTGTGCTTACGCAGGTTAGGCAGGAGAAGAATAATCTCCAAGATGCCAACATCCGGCTGGGCGTCGAATTAGCAGATGTACGAGCTCAGCTTACGGACTCCGTGAAGGAGAACAGGAGGCTTCGTCGCGGCATTTATGGTAAGTGCTTAAACGAACTGCAGTACAGTTCGGTGAGGAAGCGTATTAAAAGAGTTTATGTCTGTAGGTATGTTGACGGGCCGCCCTGAAGAGGAGATGCCCGGGTCCGCAGGTGATTTGCTGCAAGATCTCTCACAACTGCATAGACGAGCTCGGCAGGTGATGCAGGGTATTGCCCAAGCCTTGTTGCCATCCGCTTCCCTACCAGGAGGCATGGGGGAGCTCATGGATATGCTCAAAGGAGCACGGCGGCGCTTCCGGTTATGGAAGGTATCAGCCTACCGACAAGGTGCAAGGGAAGCCTGGGCCATGGTGAAGATGTGATACGCCAAGGCTGACCTGAACCATATGGCCGCAGTCGGACCGGTGGGGCTAGATGAGCAAGAGATTCCCATAAGTCTGGTGTATGACCAAGTAGCGTTAGCCATAAAGTATTCCCAACAGGATTGTAGGCTAGATAGCCTGTTGGATGGTATAGAGGAAGAATATAGTCAGTCCAAGTGACTATGTAATTCAATGGACATATGTAGTCCCTAGCCAGATTAAAAATCATTTGTCATGGCGGACCTTTTCGCTTCAGCCCCCGGACCCGACAGTGCGGGGTGTATCCGAATACCCGCTCAGTTATGTAAAACCGGGGTATGCATGGAAACCAGGCGTAGGGGTCATAAGTGCTTAAATAGACAAGTACCCAACTAGTTATGTTATATTACATGGGTAGTAAGAAACATCTTCCAGAGAGAATAGTTCCCTTAGGGGTTCCTTTCCCTGGGTACGCATGCATCGATGTGCATGTCCGAACTGCGAACAGAAGCGCAGGATACAAAACATCTGGGGATTCACGTTGTAATAAACGAAAAAAACATCTTTTGTTCACTGATCGAATATTCCCTTAAGAACGCTAGCTTTCGGCTTCACCCAGTCTGTGGTACACATCCGGCTGAACTGGCAGTAACAATCGCAGAGGTGCTCCCCTTATGCCCTAGCCGAATTAACGGGGACGTAGGGCATAAACACAAGAGCCAGGCAACCCAGCATGGCCAAATCTTAAGTCATATCGATGCATATAATGGTGAAGAAAAGGCACATATGGAAAGAGGACGCATATGTGGTAGGCAGGAAGCCATAAAAGTAATTATATTTAGCTTCCGTATAGGAAGCCCCCAGGTATGGTGAGCACACATAGTGTGGCCAAAGCGATCCGAGAATCCGCACTGTATTTAATACTTTGTGTGAAGAAGGTAAAAAGGGCGAGAAGGGAAAAAGGGAGAACATAATTGAAAGAGTGGGGGTAAGGAGACGAACACTAAATTCGGCACTAGGCGTAGAATCTCCGGAGTCTGGCCGCGTTCCATGGGTTCGGCTCGAGTCTGTTATCAGATGCATTGCGCAGACGGTACGCTCCTCCGGTGAGAACTTTATCAATGATGAAGGGACCCTCCCACTTGGGTTTGAGCTTGTCCTTCTTCTTCTCCGGTAGGCGTAGAACGAGTTCGCCAACGTTATAAGTTTTGGCCCGCACTTCTCCGCTTTGATACCTTCGAGCCTGCTGCTGATAGAATGCGGAACGGGCTTTTGCGACGTCGCGCTCCTCCTCCAGGACATCTAAGTTGTCCTGTCGATCTAGCTCGGCTTCCTTCTCTTCGTACATGCGCACGCGAGGTGAGTCATGGATTATGTCACAGGGTAGTACTG
Organism: Triticum aestivum; assembly: GCF_018294505.1. Classification (NCBI taxonomy): domain Eukaryota; kingdom Viridiplantae; phylum Streptophyta; class Magnoliopsida; order Poales; family Poaceae; genus Triticum; species Triticum aestivum. The sequence goes on along the minus strand of NC_057798.1, from coordinate 519,419,165 downwards.
CTTCTGCGCCGTACACCATAAAAATGGTGTATATCCGGTGGTATGATTCAGCGTGGTCTGCAGCCCCCAGAGTACGGAGTCGAGCTCCTCGACCCAGTGTGTGTCCGATTCTTTCAAGGATCGCACTAGTCTAGGTTTGATGCCACCCATGATGAGACCATTTGCACGTTCGACTTGGCCGTTTGTTTGGGGATGATAGATGAAGGCGTAATCGAGCTTAATGCCCATGTTGCCGCACCAAATTTTCACTTCATCGGCCGTGAAGTTTGAGCCATTGTCAGTGATGCTGCTGTGGGGGACACCCTAACGGTGTAAAACCCCTGATATGAAGTCTATCACTGGTCCGGATTCAGCCGTTTTAACTGGTTTGGCTTCTATCCATTTGGTGAACTTGTCCACCATGACCAGTAAGTATTTTTTCTTATGGCTTCCCCCTTTAAGAGGTCCGACCATATCCAGCCCCCAGACCACGAAGGGCCAAGTTATGGGGATTGTTTGGAGAGCAATAGGGGGCATATGGATCTGATTGGCGAAGAGCTGGCAACCGACGCAATGTTGGACAAGGTCCTGTGCATCTGCCTGGGTTGTCGGCCAATAAAAACCTGTACGGAAGGCTTTGCTGACAAGTGCCTGAGCCGCAGCATGGTGCCCGCTGAGTCCGGCATGGATTTCAGCCAAGAGCTGCCGCCCTTCCTCTTCGGAGATGCATCTTTGGAGCACTCCGGTGGCACTTTTCTTATAGAGCTCTCCCTCATGGACTTTGTAGGCCTTGGAACGCCGCACAATACAATGTGCTTCATTTTGGTCCTCGGGGAGCTCTTGCCTATTTAGGTAGGCCAAGAAGGGCTCGATCCATGGGGCGATGATAGCCATGATTTCATGGGCCGAAGGTGTTATTTTGATGGCGGAGTCCCCGATTACGTTAGATGGTTCGGAATCTGGGGTTGTATTCGGAGCCGGACCGGTGTTGCCGGACTCCCCTTCCCATATCACGAATGGCTTGAATAGCCTTTCCAAGAATATATTAGGTGGGACGGGGTCACGTTTAGCGCTGATGCGAGCGAGGATATCTGCCGCTTGATTGTTTTCTCGGGCCACATGGTGGAATTCGAGCCCCTCGAACCGAGCTGACATTATGAGGACGACATTACGGTAGGCCGCCATTTCGGATCCTTGGCATCGAAATCTCCATTTATTTGTGATATTGCGAGGTTTGAGTCCCCGCGCACTTCTAGGCGTTGAATGCCCATAAAGACTGCCATCTGAAGACCATGCAACAGAGCCTCGTATTCGGCTGCGTTGCTGGAGTCTGTGTATAATATTTGGAATACGTATTGGACCGTGTCTCCAGTGGGGGATGTCAGGACTACACCCGCTCCCAATCCGGCCAGCATTTTAGAGCCGCCGACGTGCATGATCCAACTGGAGTACGCGTCGTACTCTTTAGGGAGTACGACTTCTGTCCATTCGGCGACAAAGTCAGCCAGTACTTGCGACTTAATGGCCTGCCGTGGTTTGTATGTTATGTCGAACGGAGGGAGCTCGATGGCCCATTTAGCAATCCATCCCGTTGCGTCGCGGTTGTTTATTATGTCGTTGAGTGGTACTTCAGAGGCCACCATAATTGAACACTCTTGAAAGTAGTATCATAGCTTCCGGGATGCCATGGAGACCGCGTATGCTATCTTTTGATAGTGTGGGTATCGGGATTTGCATGGAGTGAGGACAGTGGACACGTAAAATACCGGCTTTCAGAGAGGGAACTTGCTCGTTCGACGACGAGCACTGCGTTTACAACCTGATGTGTTGCAGCTATGTATAATAGCATAGGTTCGCCAGTATTTGGCGTGGTCAGGACTGGATTGCTGGCCAATAGGGTCTTTATTTGGTCCAGTCTGGTTGTGGCTGCATCCGTCCACTCGAAGTGTTCGGTGCATCGAAAAAGGCGGTAAAGAGGTAGTGCCTCTTCTCCTAATCAGGAGATAAAGCGGCTTAAGGCAGCCACGCATCCAGTTAGTTTCTGGAGCTGCTTGAGGTTTGTTGGGATAGCCAACTGCGACAGAGATCGGATTTTTGCTGGATTTGCTTCGATTCCTCTATTGGAAACGATGAAGCCGAGCAACTTCCCGGAGGGTACACCGAAAACATATTTTTCCGGGTTGAGCTTGATGTCGTATGTTTGGAGGTTGTCGAACGTGAGTCTCAAGTCATATATTAAAGTTTCGACGTGTCTTGTTTTTATGACCACGTCGTCCACCTATGCCTCCACTGTTTTGCCGATTTGCTTCTCCAGGCATGTCTGAATCATACGTTGATAGGTTGCGCAGGCATTTTTTGAGCCCGAAAGGCATAGTGTTGAAACAGAAAGGGCCATATGGCGTTATGAAGGCCGTTGTGGCTTGGTCAGATTCCGCCATCTTTATTTGATGGTATCCGGAGTATGTGTCGAGGAAACATAGTGAGTCATGTCCTGCAGTGGCGTCAATGATTTGGTCAATGTGAGGGACGGGAAGGGATCCTTGGGGCAGGCCTTGTTGAGGTCTTTGAAATCGACACATAGGCGCCAGGATTTTTCCTTCTTTGGTACCATTACCAGATTTGCCAGCCAATCCGGATGTTTTATATCTCTGATGAATCCGGCCTCAAGTAGCTTGGCTAGCTCTTCTCCCATGGCTTGCCATTTAGGCTCTGAGAAGCGCCTAAGAGTCTGTTTGACTGGCTTGTATCCTTTCAGTATATTCAGGCTGTGTTCGGCTAGCCTGCGTGGGATGAACGACATGTCTAAAGGATGCCAGGCAAAAATGTCCCAATTCTCGCGTAGGAAGTCTCGCAGTGCGATATCCATTGTGGGGCTCAACTGTGTCCCGATGGAAGCTGTCTTTGTGGGGTCCGTTGGATGGACCTGGAATTTGACTATCTCGTCCGCGGGCTTGAATGAGGTGGACTTGGGTCGTTTGTCGAGTATCACGTCGTCTCTGTCCACTATGGTGCGCAGCGTTGTTAGTTCTTCGGCCGCTAGGGCTTCGGATAATGCTTCCAGGGCTAGTGCGGTAGTTTTATTTTTGGCACGGAGTGCGACGTCCAGATCACTGGCTAGAGTGATGATTCCATTGGGTCCAGGCATTTTGAGCTTCATGTACCCGTAATGGGGTATAGCATGAAAGCTCGTGAATGCGTCCCGCCCTAAAAGGGCGTGGTATCCGCTGCTGAACGGGGCCACTTGGAACATGATTTCTTCGGACCTATAATTCTATGGCATGCCGAATACCACATCCAGTGTGATTTTTCCCGCACACCGTGCCTCCCGACTAGGGATGATTCCCATGAAGGTCGTGCTGCTTTGCTCAATGCGGCTTTTATCAATTTCCATCTTGTTGAGGGTTTCTTCATAGATCAGGTTTAATCCGCTTCCGCCATCCATGAGTACTTTAGTGAGCCGGAAGCCATCCACAATTCGGCTAAGGACCAAAGCGGCTGGTGCCCGGACTGTTTGGAATTGAGGTTCGTCACTGGCACTGAAGGTTATAGCAGTGTCGCTCCACGGATTTATTTTTGCCACGTGGCAGACTTCAGCGAAACTTCGATGAGCTTGCTTGCGCCTATTATTTGAGGAGAAAGTCTCGAAGACTGTCAGTACCGCATTGTTGTCTTCGGCGGGATGTTGCTCTGCTTTATGGTTTACAAGAAGATCCTCACCGCTTTTTGCTACCTGCCGGAGTATCCAACATGCTCTAAGGCTATGCGTTGGTGTGGTATCCGGCGTGCTGTGATTTTGCATGGCCCATTGAGCCATTCTTCCAATATGGTTCCACGCCCTGGAGCGAGCTTTGGTTTTTTGGGAATTGGGTCGGGTAACTTATGAGAGTTTGTCCTTTTAGTTCAGGCGAAGGGTTTAGTGAGAGCCGGGTTATCCCAGAAGTCTGTTTGGGTTTTCCAGGCGCTTTCCATTGCACAGTACTTCTGTACTATGGCTGCTAAGTCAGCAAAGTGTACTATGTCACGGCGACTTATAGCATTAAGGTTCCCTTTGTTCGTGCAATTTTTGCAGAAAAGTGAGATTGTGTCTTCCTCGCGACAGTCCTTGACCCTGTTTATCACAAGGAGGAATCTGGCCCAGTAGCGATGTACTGTCTCTTGGGGCTCTTGTCTGATAAGGGAAAGATGACATAAGTCTGGGTGCGTGGGCGTAGTTAAGTCTGAATTCTGACCCGATCTGACATCTAGGGGCAGAGGAGCTTCCGGGCTTGGCAGCTCAGACTCCGGGATGTTGCCCAATTTTTTTGCCCCATGCCCGATTCTAAGTTCGGGGTCTGGGTCACGTCCTCCCGCGAACGGGTATCCGGCTCAGAGAGCTCGGTAATCTGGACATAGTTCGTCCTAAAAGTAGAGGGATAATCCATGTGTGGCTCTTCCACTACCGCTATCTCATGGGTGACCGGTGGGGATTTAATGTCCCTTTGGTCGGGTTTAAACCCAATCCGATCATAGTCTGTAGCGACTCCCAGAGCGGCAATGTGATCCAAGATCTCATTAAGGGAGGAGAGCTCCATTGGATCCATATGTTTGGCGACTTCCGAATTGACGTGGAGGCTGTTTTTGACGACCTGAGAAGTCATCGTCGGCGCGGCAGCCGATCGGGCGGTCATGATGAAGCCGCCTAGTCGGAGAGTTTGGCCTACCGCCAGGGCTCCCCCCGAGGTGATGTTGTCCTTGACAATGAGACGAGCCATCAAGCCTTGTAGCAACGACACAGAGAACTCTCAATGAAAGCACGAATGTCGGTGTCAAAACCGGCAGATCTCGGGTAGGGGGTCCCGAACTGTGCATCTAAGGCTAATGGTAACAGGAGGCAGGGACACCCAGGTTCGGCCCTCTCGATGGAGGTAATACCCTACTTCCTGCTTGATTGATCTTGATGATATGAGTATTACAAGAGTTGATCTACCATGAGATCATAGAGGCTAAACACTAGGAGCTAGCCTATGATTATGATTTTTATCCTCCTACGGACTAAACCCTTCGGTTTATATAGACACTAGAGGAGGCTAGGGTTACACAGAGTTGGTTACAAAGAAGGAGATCTAACATCCGAATCGCCAAGCTTGTCTTCCATGCAAAGGAGAGTCCCATCCGGACACGGGACAAAGTCTTGAGTCTTGTATCTTCATAGTCCAACAGTCCGGCCAAAGTATATAGTCCGGCTGTCCGGATACCCCCTAATCCAGGACTCCCTCACCCGTGTCCCGACGGGACTCTCCTTTGCGTGGAAGGCACGCTTGGCTATTCGGATATGTAGATTCCTTTCTCTGTAACCACTTTGTGTAACCCTAGCCCCTCCGTTGTCTATGTAAACCGGAGGGTTTAGTCCATAGGACAAGGATCATAACCTCATAGGCTAGACTTCTAGGGTTTAGCCATTACGATCTCGTGGTAGATTAACTCTTGTAATACTCATATTCATCAAGATCAATCAAGCGTAGGGTATTACCTCTATAAAGAGGGCCCGAACTTGGGTAAACATTGTGTCCCCCGCCTCCTGTTACCATTAGCCTTAGACGCACAGTTCGGGACCCCCTACCTGAGATCCGCCGGTTTTGACACCGACACGTAGTGGCCGGGAGAGTGTCAGGGTAGTAGATCGGTTTTGTCGGAGCGTCGTTAGTCCACCCGAATGGGAGTGAGAGACCATGGGTTCTCTGGTGTGGGTAAAGTGCGCTATCTATGCAGAGTGTGTGTGTGTTTAATCTATCGATAGCCGCGTCCTCGGTCATGGGCACAAGTTCGTACTAGGACACAGCATTCGATCAACGCACACATGACAGAATGACTTATAGATGATTTATATGATGTCTGTGAGCAGTAATAGTTTGGCAAGATGTTGATGATATTGAGATGATCTTGAGGATGCTCATTTAGTTTGTGATGTGGTCCCGAGGTGACCGTGTGGATATTGTGATCACGAGGTGATCATGTGGATGTTTTGATCACGAGGTGATCCTGTGGACCACGAGGTGGTCGAGATGGTATTTGCTTGGCCGGTTAGCCAAGAGTGAGATTGTTGTTGGGATTGAGATGTTGGTTTATCAGTATGGTAGTAGTTTCATATCATGCTTAGTAGTTGCTTTCGAATCATGGTAGCTGTTAATTTAATTAACTTGCTTAATGCTATGTTGTTGTCTTGTCTTGATGTTTTTGGTTATTGTGAGCTTGCAAGTACATTGTGAATCTAGGTCCGTGCTACCGTTCCCTTGAATTTTAATGCATTCCTAGAGAAAGCTAAGTTGAAAGATGATGGTAGCAACTACACGATCTAGGTCCGTAACTTGAGGATTATCCTCATTGCTGCACAGAAGAATTATGTCCTTGATGCACCACTAGGTTACCACCCCCCAGCAATTGTAGACATTGTGAATGCCTGGCAGTCGCGTATTGATGACTACTCGATAGTTTAGTGTGCCATGCTTTATGGCTTAGAATCGGGACTTCAAAGACGTTTTGAATGTCATGGACCATATGAGATGTTCAAGGAGTTGAAGTTAATATTTCAAGCAAATGCCCGAGTTGAGAGATATGAAGTCTCCAACAAGTTCTATAGCTGCAAGATGGAGGAGATCAGTACTGTCAATGAACACATACTCGGAATGTCTGGATATCATAATCACTTGACACAGCTGGGAGTTAATCTTCTAGATGATTGTGTATTGGCAGAGTTCTTCAATCACTGCCACCAAGCTATAAAGTCTTCGTGATAAACTATAATATGCAAGGGATGGAAAAGACTATTCCCGAGCTCTTGCAATGCTCAAAGTTGTGGAGGTAGAAATCAAGAAGGAGCATCAAGTGTTGATGGTTAACAAGACCACTAGTTTCAAGAAAAAGGGCAAGGGAAAGAAGGGGAACTTCAAGAAGAATCGCAAGCAAGTTGCCACTCCCGGGAAGAAACCCAAAGCTAGACCCAAGCTTGAAACTGAGTGCTTCTACTTCAAAAGGGTCTGGTCAGTGGAAGCAAAACTTCCCCAAGTATTTGGCGGATAAGAAGGATGGCAAAGTGAACAAAGGTATATTCGATATACATGTTATTGATGTGTACCTTACTAATTCTCATAGTAGTGCCTGAGTATTTGATACCAGTTTGGTTGCTCATATTTGTAACTCAAAACAGGGACTGTGGATTAAACGAAGATTGGCTAAGGACGAGGTGATGATGCACATCAGGAATGGTTCCAAGGTCGTGATCGCCATCGGCACGCTACCTCTACATCTACCTTCGGGATTAGTTTTAGACCTGAATAACTGTTATTTGGTGCTAGCATTGAGCATGAACATTATATCTGGATCTTGTTTAGTGTGATACAGTTATTCATTTAAATCAGAGAATAATGGTTGTTCTATTTATATGAGTAATATCTTTTATGGTCATGCACCCTTGAAGAGTGGTCTATTTCTGTTGAATCTCGATCATGGTGATACACATATTCATAATATTGATGTCAAAAGATGCAAAGTTGATCATGATAGTGCAACATATTTGTGGCACTTCCGTTTAGGTCATATCGGTGTAAAGAGCATGAAGAAACTCCATGCAGATGGACTTTTGGAGTTACTTGATTATGAATCATTTGATACTTGTGAATCGTGCCTCATGGGCAAGATGACTAAAACTCCATTCTCCGGAACAATGGAACGAGCCAATGACTTATTGGAAATAATACATACCGATGTATCTGGTCTGATGAGTGTTGAGGCTCGTGGCGGGTATCGTTATTTTCTGACCTTCACGGATGATTTGATCAGATATGGGTATATCTACTTAGTGAAACACAAGTCTGAAACATTTGAAAAGTTCAAAGAATTTCAGAGTGAAGTGGAGAATCATCGTAACAAGAAAATAAAGTTTCTACGATCTGATCATGGAGGTGAATATTTGAGTTATGAGTTTGGCCTTCATTTAAAACAATGTGGAATAGTTTCACAACTAACGCCACCTGGAACACCACAGCGTAATCATAGTGGAATTGTCACGGCAGATGTGCTAGTGTGAGGACTTAATCGTGGAGCCATCGCAACTAGGTTAGCTTAAAGTGGTTAAATGGGATGAAGGACACAGGGAGTTTATACTGGTTCGGCCCCTTGCGGTGAAGGTAAGGCCTAATCCAGTTTGAGGTGGTATTGCTTATGTCTCAATTACCAGGGAGCGAATCCGCTTGCCCTAGCTTTCGATCTCTTGTCTCCCCCCTAAACCGCCGTTGAGTCGTCCCTTTATATACACAAGTTGATGCCCAGCGGCTCATCGAGTCCCGGCCGGCTCATAAACAACGTGTCCGGCTCGGTGACTAAGTATACTTGCCTTACAATATAATTCATACACATATGGCGGTTTACTCCTATGGGCCTTAAGTCGCCTTTGGGCTTTGGGCCCTTAGCAAGTCTGCCTCATGAACCGCCATCTTCAACATCTTCATGGGATTTGTATTGATGAACCGCCATTGGTATAACCCAGCCCCTCCTGGGTGGGTCATACCCAATAATAATATCCCCAACATTAGGCCCCAGATTGATTTGAACTTGTTCATGTCAATCTTCAACACTTAGAAAAATCCTTCTTCCTTTATTCTTGCGAGATCTCATAATCCGCCATGACATCACCTCCTGCGATTGTGGTAACCCGCCATGACGTCATCTGTCATTAATATTACACAAAGCCTAAATCTTAATAAATATTTTCTTTTTAATGAAGCTCCGAAAATCGAGGCATCTGCGCCATCATATATCCATTTTTTGGTCTCCTCGATTCCCGCACATGTCACTTATCCTTCGAGCCTTATAAATAGGGCCAAGGGTTCCTTTTCACTCTCCCCCCTATGCCTTCTCATCTTCAACCTCGCGACACATCTGCTCATCTGAACACCGCCGCCGCCGACCTCGTCAACTTCCTCGACTCCGGCCGCTGCATCGACCTGAACGAGACCAGAGAAACTCGGCGCCTCTCCATTGCTTAGCGGACCTAGTAAGCATCTTATCTTCCCCGCCATAGATCTCCATTAGGGTTTCTGAAGTTCTTTAGGAGTTCATCATCGTTCTTCACTGGACCTCTATTTAGTCCTTACTTGGATCCAAAGATGGCCTTTAAAACATGCGAGATCAGTTTCTATACCTTCACTTAATCACTGAATATGCTTCCCAGATGCAGAAATCCTGCTAACATACTAGCTCTTCCGCTGCTGCAATACTAGGTTTTTATTTTATTTTATTTTCCGAACAGCGTCAGATCCAAAATTGACTGCACCAATCTGTAAAACCTGTTTATCCAACACTTAGCAGAATTTTTCTTCTTGACAGATCTTAAATACCAATATTGCTATGGCGGCTTACATCACCAGTTATAACTAGTCATATGTCATTAGGCCCCATTTAAGCCTCCAATGTATACTGTGACATTTATCTCTGGCTTAGCAAATCAACTTAAACCGGCCATATTTCTTTTAGGCTTTTCCCTTGCGATGCCGAAGACAGTTACCTCATGCAATTGGGTTCCTTCTATTGTCACTAAAAATACTCTCAAGGACTTCATTAAAATCGGCTATTTAGTAGCAAAAAATGTCCTGCATTGGCATGCTCCCAAGTCAAATGAGAAAAAACCTCAACCGCAGGATGGTGAGATCATTGTTTTTACTGATCATATGAACCGGGGCTTCTCACCTCCTGGATCTAAATTCTTCCAAGATGTTCTGCACTTCTTTCAACTACATCGTCAAGACATCGGACCCAACTCCATTTCAAATATCTATAATTTTCATGTATTTTTTGAAGTATACCTTCAAGAGGAGCCCAATGTTGAACTCTTCAGGGAATATTTTTATCTGAACCGGCAGAACGAATTTACCAATGTCCCCAACCTAGAACTTGGTGGGGTCTCAATTCAACGGAGAAGAGATGCTATCTTCCCCTATGCTCACCTGCCAAGTCACCCCAAAGATTGGAACCAGACATGGTTTTATTGTAAAGACACCTCTCCTGCTGACGAGAATCCACTACCGGGTTATCGTGTTCAGCGGCTCGATCCAAAACATCATCTTCCCAAAAAGCTTACCACTGTTGAACGTGCCAAGCTTGCACCCACTATTGCAAAGGTCAAGGCCTTCCTGGGAAATGGGTTAACCGGAGTTGACTTGGTTTGGTGCTTGGTTTCCTGGCGAATTATACCCTTGAGCCACTGATCCGGCTTAATGTGCACTTATACGGGTGAAGTAAAAGATCCATTGCGCCACAGCTCCGTGTGTTAAAATGATAGTGCCATCAATGAAATGGTAAAGACCCTTCTGAATGAGAGCCTGGAAGGCTGCAGCAAAGTGGGGTTGAACCCTTTCTGCAAACTTAACCCGCCATCAGATGTGAGTTGCTAAATTACTTATTTTTACCTTATCATTCAAATGTTATGTTAACTCAACTTTTGATGACTTTCACAGGCTGAATCCGATTTTTGGAATAAAGAATATGACCATGAAGCTGCCAAGAAAGCAAGGGCAAAAATGAAAGCCGTCAAGAGAACCACTAAGAAGAATAAGAAGAAATCAAGCGCTTCCGAAATGTTTGAACTAGACGACAACTCTGAGTAGGAGGTAGCTCTTGATTCCCTTGGATCCTTTTTCAACTATCTTATTGACACTGATTATCATCAGGATGACACGGGGACCAGTCAAGCTGTCGAAGAAGAGGTAACTATTATTTCCTCCGACTCATCTCCTTTGCCAAGACAAAAAATTCGACGGGTAACCCGGAAAGTAATCTTTTCACACCCCTTAGCTCATTTGGATCCTCACTTTCTTTTGAAGCAACCGCAGCACAAGAACCGGCGACAGACTCGGACCAGCAGAGGTGAAGGGTTATCCTCCAGCTTACCAAATACTCCAGCTCCACAAAAACGTCGAAATGAGGTCCTTCCAAATTTAAACTCTTTTTATCCTCTAGCGGGTCTTATTCACCAGCCACTTAATTCTTCCAATTCAAACTATCAGGAGACTTCTCGCTCTTCTTCTGGCGACTCATCACAGACTCAGCTGCTGGCTTTCAAAACTGCCCCTGGGTAACAACAATTACTTATTATTATTTTCCTCATTGGGCTCTTATATTTGTACTGACCTCTCATAATCCATGCAGTTGAAAGGCAAAAACTAGTAAGAAGGCAAAGGTGATCAAGCTGGCTGAAGACCACAAAGTCCCTGAACTAGAGCAGCCAATTCCAGCGTCTGATGCCTCCGTGCCACAACCAGAAGAACCTGTTCATGATGTTCCACCAGAAATTCCTAAACTTTCCGGTGACCCGACAAACATCAATCCCTTGAACACTGAATCATCAGGCCCATTTAAACCGTTAGGAACACATGCCGACGATGTAATGATCACTAGCACCGGCTTCAAAGAGCCGGGAAACCCTACTGTCTTGGCCAAGCACTCCGCCAAAGAAGAAGTTATTGAAAAGCATAAAGTGAGATTTGACATCGCCAACTATTCTCAATTGAGCATTGGTGAAGTATTCTCTGGTTATCTCAATCAAGTGCATACCAGCCATGACCTTGAAGTTGATATGGTGAAGCAGATGCATCGAAAATATGAGGTATGAATTCCGGCTTAAAATAAGTTATGCATATCCTGTCAGCCCCCAAGTCTACTATGTATGATAGGATTGAATATGATGTACACCTAAAATAACCATGAATATAAATAGCATCCTTGGTAGAATCCTTCAAAATCCAGCTTTTACCATCCGAGTTAAACCGGTTCTATAACATTTAACATTGTATTCTTAGCCCCCAAGGGCCGGTTTAATCAGCATGAATGAATCAGTACTATTCATCATTGTTTATAAATGAAAGCTTACTCGTGTAGCCCCCATGAGCCGGTTGTGGTTGCTTATGGCAGAACGGGTCATAATAATGAAATGCGAGCAATATGCATTAGCCCCCAAGTGCCAAGTGCTCTTGCTTGCAAAAAGCTTGGGACTTGCTCATATGTGCGGTTGTATGAAGAATTTTTCTGTACCCATTAGCCCCCAAGTGTTGAGCGTTGTTGCTTGCAGAAGGCTCGGGACTTTATTTGTGTAAGCCAAATAAGAACATGATTTCAAATCTGTGCATATACAGGATACCACTGCTCATCTTCAATTGCAATTGGCTGATGTGAAATCCCGACTGGAGCATCAAGAATCTGAGACCGGGAAAGCCGACTCAAAGTTCAAATTTAGTCTGGATGAAACAAAAAAACTAAAGACTAGTTTTGATGCTGAAAGAACCGCCTGGGATAAAGAGAAAAAATTTCTGATACAGCAGGCTGAAAAAGCGGAAGCTGCTCTTCAAGTGGTGACCATTGAGCTTACCGATTTAAAACACTATATATCCCAGATGGTTTCTGCTATCTTTGGTAAGTATTGTTGCTAGAATCATAACCAAGTCTTATCTTTCACATCATAAACTATCTCCAATCCATCGGCAATTGTTACACAGGCCCTAGAAGCAGCAATCTTGGTCAAGAGATGCTTGTGAAGCTCAAAGCCGTATATACGCTTATTGAACAACTATATACTGGAACTCAGCGCATGCTGGCCACGATTTCTCCAACTAACCAAGCACCCGCTCTGTTGATTGACGTCTTGAAAAAACTTTCTGTTCTGTCTGCTAGGATTGAACAGATAAAATGGTCATCTGCAAGAGCCAGTGCCGTGACGGCTTTAAGCCGGGCTAAAGCATGGAAACCGGAGCTAGACCCGACTGATCTAGCTACTAGGTATCCAAGCTTAAAAGAAGATGGCACGCCTTTTGACAAGAAAGACTTTACTGCCTGCGTGAAGTTAATATGCCCCCTGGCCAGTCTGATTGCTGATGAAATGGATATTTCAAAATATCAACCAGCTTATGATATGGAGAATCAGAAGATACCCACACCGGCTTATGAAGTGATGGATCTGATCCCCCCAGCCCGTAAGCACACATTTGCTCTTGAAGTTGACCCGTCCGAACTATAGATGATGGAGCTGAATTCCAAGCCTTCTGGGGCATCGATTGGTCATCACCAAACTTCCAGGCAACAGACGAGGACGAAGAACCGGAGAAGGATGATCCGGAAGCTTCAAGCCGTCAAGGCCAAGAAAATTGATCCGTTGGGCGGTTATATATTTGATCTTCTGAAAACACTTGACCACTTTTGGCTCATCGAGTCATGTAATAGGCTAGTGAAAAACTTTGATCTGTCGTGCCATCATGCATGTTTTGTTTTGTGCAACACTACTGATCCGCCAGTTGAAAAACACCACTTTATGTTTATGATAGCGTCAAACAGATTTAGCATTATCCTGCATACAAACAGATCACAAGTGCCCTGGCGGTTTACCGTAGGGCGTGTCATAATATCCCATATAAAACCGCTGGTGACTAAAATAATTCATGACCAGGGTCGGTTTAAACATAACCATATATAATCATAACAAAAAATATCATACATGTGATATGTAATCACACTGCCGGCTTATCATACAAGTGTAGTACGGGTAACAACCCAGAATATTGAGCATATAATGCCTTGTTTTATTGTCATATTCTGCCGGCTTACAACACCGTAGGCAGCAAGGGGTAATATCCCAAAACTTAGAGCAAAATGCTTCCAAGTATTTAATATCATCATAAACTGGTGACTTATAGTCCAAAGCCATGCCGGGTTATCAAAAAACCATGGCTATACTCAAAGATGAGTAGTAGAAATTAAGGCTACAGGGCCTGAATTGGTTTTTAAATCATATGTCAATATGGTACAAAGATGAACGCAAAAAGTTTGGAAAAACAATAAAACAGAAAAACAAGGCTTTCATAGGCCGCCAAGCCGAAATCTCAAGTGCTTTCAAAGGGTTGCACTGCCACTGAGTTAATCCTTCATGGAAACCTTATAAGCCGCGCCTCACATGACCAATCGTCGTTTTAACTTTGACAAGTTTAGGGTCTTATATAAGATTGACTGTCAAAAGTACGGCAGGTCATTCCAGTCAATATGGGCGGAGTTGTAGACCTAAAAAGGCAGGATAACCCGGGTTTTTAGGTGAATACACCTGGTTTCAAAGCCTGGCTTTTAAGCCTATTACAAGGGTCATAAAAACTCTTGTCCGTTGAACAAAGAGCCCCCAAGTAACATTTTATTAAGTCAGATCAAGAGAGTAATCAAGGCTCTGCTCATTAAGCAGGTCGCCCCTAATTAAATGATCTCAAAGCAGGGTACCTATGTTTGAGTTGTGCTTTGCAACAGACTCCCTTTGGTCCCTTTATCTCGGGTAGCAAGCCCCAAGTGTTTTGTAAGCATGGCGTATAAGCCGGGTTAAAGGGTAATCATAGCTTCATTCAACGAACAGGAAGCCCCCATGTGACCATATGAAGACTCATTATTATCAAAAATGAAACGACAGAGGCCCTGCTTTATCAGGGATGCTGGCTTTATTATATTCATCATACTATATACATTGTCAAGATATGTACATCACAAGAGCCGGTGGCTCAGGTGTAATAAGGCCGAAGATGAGCAATATTCCATGGCCGGCGGGTCACCTCCTTCAACGTGTGTGAGTCCTTGTGGCCTCGAACATCGATAAGGTAGTATGACCCATTGTTCAGATTCTTACTGACCACAAAGGGACCTTCCCAAGGTGGGGATAACTTATGCATATCAGATTGATCCTGGATAAGCCGGAGCACCAAGTCGCCTTCTTGAAAGGTTCTAGTTTTAACCCAGCGGCTATGATAACGGCATAAATCTTGGTGGTAAATCGCCGAATGAGCCGCCACGAGGTCACGCTCCTCATCTAACAGGTCAAGTGCATCCTGACGTGCTTTTTCATTGTCAGCTTCAACATAAGCCGCCACACGGGGCGAGTCATGACGGATGTCACTAGGGAGAACCGCCTCTGCTCCGTAAACCATGAAGAAAGGTGTGTAGCTCGTAGATCTGTTGGGTGTAGTATTGATACTCCATAACACGGAGGGTAACTCCTCCAGCCAACAACCCGGCATTCTCTGGAAAGGAACCATAAGCCAAGGCTTGATGCCTCTCAAATTTCTTGATTGGCTCTCTCAGCTTGACCATTGGATTGGGGGTGAGCCACTGATGATACAACAAGTCGAATATGCTGACATTGACAAAACTCTTTCATAGCTCCCTTTGATAGATTAGTGCCATTATCAGTTATAATGCTGTGGGGAAAGCCATAGCAGAAAATCACCTTTTTAATGAGCTGAATCGTTGCTGCCGCATCACACTTACTAACCGGCTCTGCTTCGACCCACTTTGTGAATTTGTCAACTACCACCAAAAGGTGGGTCTTTTTATCCTTGGACCTTTTGCAAGGCCCAACCATATCAAGCCCCCAGACTGCAAATAGCCAAGTAATTTGAATCATTCTCAATTCTTGAGGCGGCACGTGAGCTCGTCGTGAAAATTTCTGACAACCATCACATTTACTAACCAAATCCTCTGCATCAGCATGAGCCGTCAGCCAATAAAATTCATGACGAAAAGCTTTAGCCACGAGAGACTTAGAGCTGGCATGATGACCACAATCTCCTTCATGAATCTCGCGAAGAATTTCACGGCCCTCTTCAGGAGAAACGTAACGTTGAAATGCCCCAGTAACACTGCAATGGTGTAACTCTCCGTTGACAATTGTCATCGACTTAGACTGCCGGGTTATCTGTCTGGCCAAGGTTTCATCGTCAAGTAACTCGCTCGGGGTCATATAAGCCAAATATGGAACTGTCCAATTGAGAATAGTGTGAAGAGCCGCCACCAATTGCACCTCCGGGTCAGGAATAGCAAGATCTTCTGCTGTGGGCAATTTGACTGAAGGGTTATGCAGAATATCCAGGAAAGTGTTAGTGGGATCCTAACCGGCTCAAAGCATCAGCCGCCTCATTCTTCCTGCAGTCAACATGTTCAACTTGATAACCCGTGAAATGACCAGCAATAGCATCAACCTCACGACGATAAGCCGCCATAAGTGGATCTTTGGAATCCCAAGTGCCTGAAACTTGTTGTGCCACCAAATCTGAGTCGCCGAAACATCTTACCCGGCTTAAATTCATCTCCTTAGCCACCCGAAGACCATGGAGCAAGGCTTCGTACTCAGCTGCATTGTTAGTACAAGGGAACATCAACCTTAAGACGTAACAGAATTTATCACCCCGTGGGGAAGTCAAAACAAATCCAGCCCCCGAGCCCTCTAATTGCCTGGACCCATCAAAATGAACAGTCCAGTATGTGTTATCCAGCTTGTCCTCAGGCATCTGCAGCTCTATCCAGTCATTGATGAAATCCACGAGTGCTTGAGATTTGATGGCCGTGCGAGGCATATATTTCAAACCATGAGGTTCAAGCTCAATGGCCCACTTGGCTACTCGACCTGTGGCTTCTCTGTTTTGAATAATATCCCCTAAAGGAGCAGAACTAACCACAGTGATAGGATGACCGAAGAAATACTGTTTGAGCTTTTGACTAGCCATGAACACCCCATAGACAAGCTTCTGCCAATGCGGATATCTCTGCTTGGACTCAATAAGCACTTCACTGATGTAATAAACCGGCCTCTGAACCGGATGTTCCTTGCCGCTTCCTTCCGTTCCACCACAATAGCTACGCTAACAGCCCGGGCATTAGTAGCCACATATAATAACAATGGCTCTTTATCAATAGGAGCAGCCAGGACCGGTGGCTCATCCATCTGTTTCTTCAAGGCTTCAAACGCTTCATTAGCAGCATCACTCCAGACAAAATTATTTGTCTTTTTCATCATCTGATACAAAGGGATGGTGTTGGGGATATAACTACTGAGTATAAACAGCCCAGGAGGGGTCGGGTTATGCTCATCCATATTGAAGCCCATGAAGACAAGGAATATGGTGTTGCACTATTGAAGCTTAGAGGCCTAGGGCCCAAGGGCGGATTACGACCCATAGTCATAAACCGCCATGAGATGTATAACTTATGTTGTACGTTAGGTAAAGGTAGAAACCGAGCCGGACACGTGTATGAGCCGGCCTCGATATTATGTAAACCGTTGGGCGTCAACCTGTGTATATAAAGGGACGACCCGGCGGTGGTTCAGGGACAAGAAACAACAACTCGGGAGATAGGTAAAGCAGATTCGCTCCCTGCTCATCGAGACCCCATCAATTCCACCACAACTGGATCGTAGGCTTTTACCTACACCGCAAGGGGCCGAACCAGTATAAACTCCCCGTGTCCTTTGTCCGGTTTAACCCCTTTAAGCTAATCTCGTTGTGATGGCTCCATGACTAAGTCATCTCACTAGGACATCTGATGTGTTAATTCCACGACAGTTGGCGCCCACCGTGGGGCTATCGCGTGATGGTTTCAAGTTCTTAAAGTGCAACTTTGAAGGACTCAAGGGATACGCGGTTGGCCGGATGACCAAGAGTCGTTGCGGCAAGCTCTACATCGACGATGTAGGCTGGGGCCCCGAGGCCGGCTCAATTGAGTACGGGTACTGGGTCCCTTTGGCAGAATTCACGTTTTCATTGGCAAGATCGGCGAATCGGACCCTGAGCCGGACATCTCCACCAACCTCATCGAGACGGCTCAACGTGCGAGTCCTGCCCGGGTTCAGCCTGCCATGAAGCATGCGTTTGTAGGATTCATCCATGGTGTGAAATCTGAACCGGTGTCCGATGGTGAAATGACCGTCTACTTAGATGGCGAGTCATCCACTGGAGAAACTGAGTCACTGTACCAATTTCAAGACGGCCGAATCGGGGGCTGTTCCGATGGCGATAGTATTCCGGACCCCTTTGAACCGCCAAACCGGGTTGCAATCTTCATGGCCAGTACGCAGCCCACATTGCAATCTTCAACTACATCAGCAATGATTTCCGAATCGGCAGCCGGGGCAGGAGGCCCTACGCGCCGGCGGGCTCAAGTTCTGTCCGGTTTATTGGACGACTGGACGACATTGTTGACCACAGCAGTTACCCCGGAGACTCAGGATCAGCATAACGCTGAGGTTACGAAGTTGCGGGATCAGATAACTCAGGCCAAGGAGGACTTGGCGGCTGAGGAAACCAGGATGGCTGAAGAACGGGCCGCTTTAGATGCCAAGTCACAGCAGATCTAGGCGCAGAATTACCAGCTCATGCTAGATCAGAACGCATCAAACGAAGTGCTGAGGAGGAGGCACCAGTCTCGTCTGCCGCCGGTTTACGAAGGAATGGATCTCTTCAATACGCCAGGAGCTGGTCCAAGTGATCCGGCAGCAGTAAACCGGACTGAGGCACCTGGGACAGGAGCGCCGGGACAGCCACGGGTGACGGACCCGCCTCGACGAACAGATAACCCGCTGCAATACATACCAACGTCACCGGGTCACTTCTCTAGCCCTTGGGATAACATGATTGTTGCGGCGTCTCATTTGGCAGCTATTCCGATGGAGGGCGAATCACTGGCGGCGGTTGAAAGCGGCGGGCCAGGGATCTTCTTCAAACCGCTATGGTGCAGCAGCAAGCTTATTCATATAGCCAAGACAAAATACATTCAACCCCTCGTCCGAGCAAAAGTTACAGCAGGCATATTGATGAACCGGCTGTGTCAAGTAGTGCGCGGCACCATGACGCCCCTCGAGGGCCTAATCCGGCACGTAGTGGTATGAATGCTCAAGATGTGGTAAACAATGGCAGAGCACGGCGGGAGGCAGAGTTAGCAACACAGTTGGCAGCACAGTACGCGAATCATCAACCCGCTCCGGTTTAACCGGCAGCATCAGTTGAACGAGGACTGGCTTTCAGCTCTTGGGGTGTACCGTGTCTCACCCCAGCTCTGCCTAATGTGCGGTTACCCAAGGATTTCAAGGGCCCGCGTAAGGTGAAGGAAATATGCCCTAGAGGCAATAATAAAGTTATTATTTATTTCCTTATATCATGATAAATGTTTATTATTCATGCTAGAATTGTATTAACCGGAAACATAATACATGTGTGAATATATAGACAAACAGAGTGTCACTAGTATGCCTCTACTTGACTAGCTTGTTAATCAAAGATGGTTATGTTTCCTAACCATGAACAAGGAGTTGTCATTTGATTAACAAGATCACATCATTAGTTGAATGATCTGATTGACATGACCCATTCCGTTAGCTTAGCACCCGATCGTTTAGTATGTTGCTATTGCTTCCTTCATGACTTATACATGTTCCTATGACTATGAGATTATGCAACTCCCGTTTACCGGAGGAACACTTTGTGTGCTACCAAACGTCACAACGTAACTGGGTGATTATAAAGGTGCTCTACAGGTGTCTCCAAAGGTACTTGTTGAGTTGGCGTATTTCGAGATTAGGATTTGTCACTCCGAATGTCGGAGAGGTATCTCTGGGCCCTCTCGGTAATGCAAATCACTTAAGCCTTGCAAGCATTGCAACTAATGAGTTAGTTGCAAGATGATGTATTACGGAACGAGTAAAGAGACTTGCTGGTAACGAGATTGAACTAGGTATTGGATACCGACGATCGAATCTCGGGCAAGTAACATATCGATGACAAAGGGAACAACGTATGTTGTTATGCAGTCTGACCGATAAAGATCTTCGTAGAATATGTAGGAACCAATATGGGCATCCAGGTCCCGCTATTGGTTATTGACCGGAGACGTGTCTCGGTCATGTCTACATTGCTCTCAAACCGTAGGGTCCGCACGCTTAAGGTTTCGATGACAGTTTTATTATGAGTTTATGTATTTTGATGTACCGAAGGTTGTTCGGAGTCCCGGATGTGATTACGGACATGACGAGGAGTCTCGAAATGGTCGAGACATAAAGATTGATATATTGGATGGATATATTTGGACACCGGAAAGGTTCCGAATGAGATTGGGATCATACCGGAGTTCCGGGAGGTTACCGGAACCCCCCGGTAAGTATATGGGCCTTATTGGGCCTTAGTGGAAGGGAAGGAGAAGGAGCAAAGGAGGGGGCGCACCCCCCCCCCAAGCCCAATCCGAATTGGGAGGGGGGCCGCCCCCCCCCCTTTCCTTCTTCCCTCCCCTCTCTTCCTTCCCTCTCCTACTCCTAATAGGAAAGGGGGGCCAAACCTACTTGGAGTAGGTTTGCCCCCCCTAGGGCGCGCCTCCCCTCTTGGCCGGCCCCCTCCTCCTCTCCTCCTTTATATACGGGGGTAGGGGCACCCCATAGACACAAGTTGATCATCGTGATCGTTCCTTAGCCGTGTGCGGTGCCCCCCTCCATGATATTACACCTCGGTCATATTGTAGCAGTGCTTAGGCGAAGCCCTGCGACAGTTGAACATCAAGATCGTCACCACGCCGTCGTGCTGACGGAACTCCTCCCCATACCTCTACTGGATCGGAGTTCAGGGTGCGTCATCGAGCTGTACGTGTGTCAAGAACTCGGAGGTGCCGGAGTAACGGTGCTTGGATCAGTTGGACCGGGAAGACGTATGACTACTTCCTCTATGTTGCGTCAACGCTTCCGCTTCGGTCTACGAGGGTACGTAGACAACACTGTCCCCTCTCGTTGCTATGCATCACCATGATCTTGCGTGTGAGTAGGAAAATTTTTGAAATTACTACGTTCCCCAACAGTGGCATCAGAGCCAGGTTTTATGGTTTGCTGTTATATGCACGAGTAGAACACAAGTGAGTTGTGGGCGATATAAGTCATACTGCTTACCAGCATGTCATACTTTGGTTCGGCGGTATTGTTGGATGAAGCGGCCCGGACCGACATTACGTGTACGCTTACGCGAGACTGGTTTTACCGCCGTGCTTTGCACACAGGTGACTAGCGGGTGTCAGTTTCTCCAACATTAGTTGAACCGAGTGTGTCTACGCCCGGTCCTTGCGAAGGTTAAAACAGCATCAACTTGACAAACTATCGTTGTGGTTTTGATGCGTAGGTGAGATTGGTTCTTGCTTAAGCCTGTAGCAGCAACGTAAAACTTGCAACAACAAAGTAGAGGATGTCTAACTTGTTTTTGCAGGGCATGTTGTGATGTGATATGGCCAAGACGTGATGCTATATTTTATTGTATGAGATGATCATGTTTTGTAACCGAAGTTATCGGCAACTGGCAGGAGCCATATAGTTGTCGCTTTATTGTATGAAATGCAAACGCCCTATAATTGCTTTACTTTATCACTAAGCGGTAGCGATAGTCGTAGAAGCAATAGATGGCGTAAACGACAACAATGCTACGATGGAGATCAAGGTGTCGCGCCGGTGACGATGGTGATCATGATGGTGCTTCAGAGATGGAGATCACAAGCACAAGATGATGATGGCCATATCATATCACTTATATTGATTGCATGTGAAGTTTATCCTTTATGCATCTTATCTTGCTTTGATTGACGGTAGCATTTTAAGATGATCTCTCACTAAAAATTATCAAGAAGTGTTCTCCCTGAGTATGCACCGTTGCCAAAGTTCGTCGTGCCCAGAAACCACGTGATGATCGGGTGTGATAAGCTCTACGTCCATCTACAACGGGTGCAAGCCAGTTTTGCACACGCAGAATACTCAGGTTAAACTTGACGAGCCTAGCATATGCAGATATGGCCTCGGAACACGGAGACCGAAAGGTCGAGCGTGAATCATATAGTAGATATGATCAACATAAGATGTTCACCATTGAAAACTACTCCATCTCACGTGATGATCGGTTATGGTTTAGTTGATTTGGGTCACGTGATCACTTAGATGACTAGAGAGATGTCTGTCTAAGTGGGAGTTCTTAAGTAATATGATTAATTGAACTTAAATTTATCATGAACTTAGTACCTGATGGTATCTTGATTGTCTATGTTGATTGTAGACAGATGGCCCGTGCTGTTGTTCCATTGAATTTTAATGCGTTCCTTGAGAAAGCTAAGTTGAAATATGATGGTAGCAACTACGCGGACTGGGTCCGTAACTTGAGGATTATCCTCATTGCTGCATAGAAAAATTACGTCCTGGAAGCACCGCTGGGTGTCAGGCCTGCTGCTGATGCAACTGAGGACGTTAAGAACGTCTAGCAGGGCAAAGCTGATGACTACTCGATAGTTCAATGTGCCATGCTTTACGGCTTAGAACTGGGACTTCAACGACATTTTGAACATCATGGAGCATATGAGATGTTCCAGGAGTTGAAGTTAATATTCCAGAAGAATGCCCGGATTGAGAGATACGAAGTCTCCAATAAGTTCTATAGCTGCAAGATGGAGGAGAATAGTTCTGTCAGTGAGCACATACTCAAGATGTCTGGGTATTGTAATCACTTGATTCAACTAGGAGTTACTCTTCCGGATGATAGCGTCATTGACAGAATTCTCCAATCACTTCCACCAAGCTACAAGAGCTTCGTGATGAACTATAATATGCAAGGGATGGATAAGACGATTCCCGAGCTCTTCGCAATGCTAAAGGCTGCGGAGGTAGAAATCAAGAAGGAGCATCAAGTGTTGATGTTCAACAAGACCACTAGTTTCAAGAAGAAGGGCAAAGGGAAGAAGAAGGGGAACTTCAAGAAGAACAGCAAATAAGTTGCTGCTCAAGAGAAGAAACCCAAGTCTGGACCTAAGCCTGAAACTGAGTGCTTCTACTGCAAGCAGACTGGTCACTGGAAGCGGAACTGCCCCAAGTATTTGGCGGATAAGAAGGATGGCAAGGTGAACAAAGGTATATGTGATATACATATTATTGATATGTACCTTACTAGAGCTTGCAGTAGCACCAAGGTATTTGATACTGGTTCTGTTGCTAATATTTGCAACTCGAAACAGGGGCTACGGATTAAACGAACACTAGCAAAGGATGAGGTGACGATGCGCATGGGAAATTGTTCCAAAGTCGATGTGATCGCGGTCGGCACGCTACCTCTACATCTACCTTCGGGATTAGTATTAGACCTAAATAATTGTTATTTGGTGCCAGCGTTGAGCATGAACATTATATCTGGATCTTGTTTGATGCGAGACGGTTATTCATTTAAATCAGAGAATAATGGTTGTTCTATTTATATGAGTAATATCTTTTATGGTCATGCACCCTTGAAGAGTGGTCTATTTTTGATAAATCTCGATAGTAGTGATACACATATTCATAGTGTTGAAGCCAAAAGATGCAGAGTTGATAATGATAGTGCAACTTATTTGTGGCACTGCCGTTTAGGTCATATCGGTGTAAAGCGCATGAAGAAACTCCATACTGATGGTCTTTTGGAACCACTTGATTATGAATCACTTGGTACTTGCGAACCGTGCCTCATGGCCAAGATGACCAAAACACCGTTCTCCGGTACTATGGAGAGAGCAACAGATTTGTTAGAAATCATACATACAGATGTATGTGGTCCGATGAATGTTGAGGCTCGTGGCGGATATCGTTATTTTCTCACCTTCACAGATGATTTAAGCAAATATGGGTATATCTACTTAATGAAGCATAAGTCTGAAACATTTGAAAAGTTCAAAGAATTTCAGAGTGAAGTTGAAAATCATCGTAACAAGAAAATAAAGTTTCTACTATCTGATCGTGGAGGAGAATATTTGAGTTACGAGTTTGGTCTACACTTAAAACAATGTGGAATAGTTTCGCAACTCACGCCACCCGGAACACCACAGCGTAATGGTGTGTCCGAACGTCGTAATCGTACTTTACTTGATATGGTGCGGTCTATGATGTCTCTTACAGATTTACCGCTATCGTTTTGGGGTTATGCTTTAGAGACAGCCACATTCACGTTAAATAGGGCACCATCAAAATCCGTTGAGACGACACCTTATGAACTATGGTTTGGCAAGAAACCAAAGTTATCGTTTCTTAAAGTTTGGGGCTGCGATGCTTATGTGAAAAAGCTTCAACCTGATAAGCTCAAACCCAAATCGGAGAAACGTGTCTTCATAGGATACCCAAAGGAGACAGTTGGGTACACCTTCTATCACAGATCCTAAGGCAAGACATTCGTTGCTAAGAATGGATCCTTTCTAGAGAAGGAGTTTCTCTCGAAAGAAGTGAGTGGGAGGAAAGTAGAACTTGATGAGGTAACTGTACCTACTCCCTTGTTGGAAAATAATACATCACAGGAACCGGTTTCTGTGACGTCAAAACCAACTAGTGATGAAGTTGATGATGATGATCATAGAATTTCAGATCAAGTTAATACAGAACCTCGTAGGTCAAACAGAGTAAGATCCGCACCAGAGTGGTACGGTAATCCTATTCTGGAAGTCATGCTACTAGATCATGATGAACCTACGAACTATGAAGAAGCGATGGTGAGCCCAGATTCCGCAAAATGGCTTGAAGCCATGAAATCTGAGATGGGATCCATGTATGAGAACAAAGTATGGACTTTGGTTGACTTGCCCGATGGTCGGAAAGCAATTGAGAATAAATGGATCTTCAAGAAGAAGACTGACGCTGACGGTAATGTTACTGTCTACAAAGCTCGACTTGTTGCAAAAGGTTTTCGAAAAGTTCAAGGGGTTGACTATGATGAGACCTTCTCACCCGTAGCGATGCTTAAGTCTGTCCGAATCATGTTAGCAATTGCCGCATTTTATGATTATGAAATTTGGCAAATGGATGTAAAAATTACATTCCTGAATGGATTTCTGGAGGAAGAGTTGTATATGATGCAACCAGAAGGTTTTATCGATCCAAAGGGAGCTAACAAAGTTTGCAAGCTCCAGCGATCCATTTATGGACTGGTGCAAGCCTCTCGGAGTTGGAATAAACATTTTGATAGTGTGATCAAAGCATTTGGGTTTATACAAACTTTTGGAGAAGCCTGTATTTACAAGAAAGTGAGTGGGAGCTCTGTAGCATTTCTAATATTGTATGTGGATGACATATTATTAATTGGAAATGATATAGAATTTCTAGATAGCATAAAGGGATACTTGAATAAAAGTTTTTCAATGAAAGACCTCGGTGAAGCTGCTTATATATTAGGCATTAAGATCTATAGAGATAGATCAAAACGCTTAATTGGACTTTCACAAAGCACATACCTTGACAAAATTTTGAAGAAGTTCAAAATGGATCAAGCAAAGAAAGGGTTCTTGCCTGTATTGCAAGGTGTGAAGTTGAGTAAGACTCAAAGCCCGACCACTGCAGAAGATAGAGAGAAAATGAAAAATGTTCCCTATGCTTCAGCCATAGGCTCTATCATGTATGCAATGTTGTGTACCAGACCTGATGTGTGCCTTGCTATAAGTCTAGCAGGGAGGTACCAAAGTAATCCAGGAGTGGATCACTGGACAGCGGTCAAGAACATCCTGAAGTACCTGAAAAGGACTAAGGATATGTTTCTCGTATATGGAGGTGACAAAGAGCTCATCGTAAATGGTTACGTTGATGCAAGCTTTGACATTGATCCGAATGATTCTAAATCGCAAACCGGATATGTGTTTACATTAAACGGTGGAGCTGTCAGTTGGTGCAGTTCAAAGCAAAGCGTCGTGGCGGGATCTACGTGTGAAGCGGAAAACATAGATGCTTCGGAAACAGCCAATGAAGGAGTCTGGATGGAGTTCATATCCGATCTAGGTGTCATACCTAGTGCATCGGGTCCAATGAAAATCTTTTGTGACAATACTGGAGCGATTGCCTTAGCGAAGGAATCCAGATTTCACAAGAGAACCAAGCACATCAAGAGACGTTTCAATTCCATCCGGGATCTAGTCCAGGTGGGAGACATAGAGATTTGCAAGATACATATGGATCTGAATGTTGCAGACCCGTTGACTAAGCCTCTTCCACGAGCAAAACATGATCAACACCAAGACTCCATGGGTGTTAGAATCATTACTATGTAATCTAGATTATTGACTCTAGTGCAAGTGGGAGACTGAAGGAAATATGCCCTAGAGGCAATAATAAAGTTATTATTTATTTCCTTATATCATGATAAATGTTTATTATTCATGCTAGAATTGTATTAACCGGAAACATAATACATGTGTGAATATATAGACAAATAGAGTGTCACTAGTATGCCTCTACTTGACTAGCTTGTTAATCAAAGATGGTTATGTTTCCTAACCATGAACAAGGAGTTGTTATTTGATTAACAAGATCACATCATTAGTTGAATGATCTGATTGACATGACCCATTCCGTTAGCTTAGCACCCGATCGTTTAGTATGTTGCTATTGCTAACTTCATGACTTATACATGTTCCTATGACTATGAGATTATGAAACTCCCGTTTACCGGAGGAACACTTTGTGTGCTACCAAACGTCACAACATAACTGGGTGATTATAAAGGTGCTCTACAGGTGTCTCCAAAGGTACTTGTTGAGTTGGCGTATTTCGAGATTAGGATTTGTCACTCCGAATGTCGGAGAGGTATCTCTGGGACCTCTCGGTAATGCACATCACTTAAGCCTTGCAAGCATTGCAACTAATGAGTTAGTTGCAAGATGATGTATTATGGAACGAGTAAAGAGACTTTCTGGTAACGATATTGAACTAGGTATTGGATACCGACGATCGAATCTTGGGCAAGTAACATACCGATGACAAAGGGAACAACGTATGTTGTTATGCGGTCTGACCGATAAAGATCTTCGTAGAATATGTAGGAACCAATATGGGCATCCAGGTCCCGCTATTGGTTATTGACCGGAGACGTGTCTCGGTCATGTCTACATTGTTCTCGAACCGTAGGGTCCGCACGCTTAAGGTTTTGATGACAGTTTTATTATGAGTTTATGTATTTTGATGTACCGAAGGTATTTCGGAGTCCCGGATGTGATCACGGACATGACGAGGAGTCTCGAAATGGTCGAGACATAAAGATTGATATATTGGATGGATATATTTGGACACCGGAAAGGTTCCGGATAAGATTGGGATCATACCGGAGTTCCGGGAGGTTACCGGAACCCCCCGGTAAGTATATGGGCCTTATTGGGCCTTAGTGGAAGGGAAGGAGAAGGAGCAAAGTAGGGGGCGCCTCCCCCCCCAAGCCCAATCCGAATTGGGAGGGGGGCCGGCCCCCCCTTTCCTTCTTCCCTCCCCTCTCTTCCTTCCCTCTCCTACTCCTAATAGGAAAGGGGGGCTGTTTGGAGTAGGTTTTCCCCCCCTAGGGCGCGCCTCCCCTCTTGGCCGGCCCCCTCCTCCTCTCCTCCTTTATATACGGGGGTAGGGGCACCCCATAGACACAAGTTGATCATCGTGATTGTTCCTTTGCCGTGTGCGGTGCCCCCCTCCACGATATTACACCTTGGTCATATTGTAGCGGTGCTTAGGCGAAGCCCTGCGACAGTTGAACATCAAGATCGTCACCACGCCGTCGTGCTGACGGAACTCCTCCCCGTACCTCTGCTGGATCGGAGTTCGGGGTGCGTCATCGAGTTGTACGCGTGTCAAGAACTCGGAGGTGCCGGAGTAACGGTGCTTGGATCGGTTGGACCAGGAAGACGTACGACTACTTCCTCTACGTTGCGTCAACGCTTCCGCTTCGGTCTACGAGGGTACATAGACAACACTCTCCCCTCTCATTGCTATGCATCACCATGATCTTGCGTGTGCGTAGGAAAATTTTTGAAATTACTACGTTCCCCAACATAAGGTGCCTAATTACACTGCCGATTTACCCCCCGAGTCATGGGTTGAGAGTTATGAGATGGCAATGGAGATGCTGGATGTGGATGAAGTGGCATGTGCAAAATACTTCACCATGATGTTGGACGGAACGGCCCGCACTTGGTTAAAAAGTATGCCGGTTAATTCGATCTGTTCATGGGATTAGCTGAAGGCCCGGTTTATAGAAAACTTCAAAGACACGTTCAAGCAACACATGTCAATCGTGGATCTGGCCGCCTGTGTCCAAGGGGAAGGCGAATCAATGACTCATTGGGTGTGTCGGGTTTCGGAAATTCTGCATTCATCGAACCGCATCAATGCTGATTCGGCGATCATAACATTGGAGGGCAATTGCCGGTTTTAGCCGTTGAAGTTGAAGTTGGGACGGCTTAAGCGTCACTGCAATGACATGGGAACACTCATGGCAGCTTTGGTTATGTATGCTGATTCTGATAATTCCAAAGATCCTGAGTCTGATGACGAGGAGCCAGAGAAGGGAAAGAAGAACGTCGGTGCAAAAGGGCAGCAGCATAACCAGGCAAGCCATGGGAATAATGGTAAGCGCAAGGCGGATAATAATTCTGGCTTTGTGGCTAACACCAATGTGCAGGGCAATAATCAGCGCCGCAAGGGTAAACCGCCCCTAAGGGGCGGAGAATCAGGCATGAATCTGGAGCGTCTGTTGAACCAGCCCTGCCCAAAGCATGGGACGCAAGATAAACCGGCTACGCACCTGGGGAAGGATTGTTTCATTATGAGAGAATTCGAAAATTTAGATCTCTACCGGTATGATCATGGACCGTCCGGCGGTTCAGGACCCGGGTTTCACGGACCGGGTTATGGTGGAGGTAACTCCGATTCAGTTTTCAGGGTAACCAAGGTGCACAGGGCAATCAAGCCAATCAGGGCAACCAAGGTGGTTATAATCAACAAGGGAATCAGCAACAGCAGCAGTCGGGTTATCATAGTAACCCGAAGCAACTAAATGGTGGACAGTATCATGTCTTACCACTAGTCTGTGCAAGCACGATCAGAAACTCCATAAGAGGGCAGTGAACTCCATTGAACCGGCGGTGCCCCGTTATCTGCGCTGGTCTGAGCAGCCTATTGTGTGGAGTCGAGAAGATCATCAGCCCCGGGTTGATAATCTGGGTCATCTGGCGTTAGTAGTCGCACCACAGGTTGGAGGTTATTAGTTCACCAAAGTGCTCATGGATGGAGGGAGCAGTATCAACATCTTGTATTATGAAACCTTCCGGCGTATGGGGTTAACGGATAAGAATCTTAAACCGTCGAACACTGTTTTTCACGGTGTAGTACCTGGTAAATCGGCTTACCCGGTCGGAAAGATAGCTCTAGAGATGGTCTTTGGAGATGATCATGATTCAAGGTCCGAGACATTGACCTTTGAAGTGGTCAAAATCAGAAGTCCGTACCATGCCTTGTTTGGACGGCCAGTTTATGCTAAGTTCATGGCAAGGCCATGTTATGTTTACCTGCAGCTCAAGATGCCGGGTCATAAGGGGACCATCACAGTTCATGGCAGCCGCAAGATTGCTTTGGAGTGCGAGGAAGGTGATGCGGCTTATGCTGAGTCAGTTTGCGCAACAGAGGAGTTAAAATTCTATAAAGACAATGTTGATCCAGCAAATATGACTTCTCTGAAGAAGCCCACTATAGAGCATGATCCGGCTTTAAAGTTTAAATCGGCTGATGAGACCAAGTTGGTTGATTTTGTTCCTGGTGATTCATCCAAGCAGTTTAGCATCAATGTTAACTTGGATCCAAAATAGGAAAGCGCGCTCATCGAGTTCATCCGTGAGAACCGGGACATCTTTGCATGGAAACCTTCTGACATGCTAGGTGTACCGAGGGAACTCGCTGAGCACACTCTTAATATTGATCCCAAGTATAAACTAGTCAAACAGTTTCTTCACCACTTTAATGAAGAGAGACGCAAGGCCATTGGTGAAGAGGTAGCCCGAATATTGGCAGCAGGGTTTATTGTGGAGGTCTTTCACCTTGAGTGGTTGGCTAACCCAGTGCTGGTACTTAAGAAAAATAGCACTTGGCGTATGTGTGTGGACTACACGGATTTGAACAAAGCTTGCCCAGCCGATCCCTTTGCCCTCCCTCGTATTGATCAAATTATTGATGCTACAGCGGGTTGCGAGCGATTGAGTTTTCTGGATGCCTATTCGGGTTACCATCAGATCAAAATGGCAATTAAGGACCAGGAGAAGACGGCTTTTATAACTCCTTTGGAGCCTTCTGCTATGTTTCTATCCTTTTGGGCTCAAGAGTGCTCGGGCGACTTATCAGCGGTGCATGCAGAATTGCCTCCATAATCAGATTGGGCGCAATGTTCATGCTTATGTGTATGATATCGTGGTGAAATCAAGGAAAGCAGAGACACTCATAGCTGACTTGCAGGAAACTTTTGATAATCTGATGGTCTATAAGATGATGGTTAATCCGGCTAAGTGTGTTTTTGGTGTGCCAGCTAGCAAGCTCTTGGGTTTTCTGGTGTCTAACAGAGGCATTGAAGATAATCCAGAGAAGATCAAGGCTATTACGTCCCTGGTTAAACCGGCGTGTATTAATGATGTTCAACGGCTGGTGGGTCAGATTGCAGCGTTTAGCCGGTTTATCAGCCGGTTGGGGGAGAAGGCGATCCCGCTTTATCAGATGATGAAGAAGACAGACAACTTTGTCTTGAGTGATGCTGCTAATGCGGCGTTTGAGGATTTGAAGAGGCAGTTGGCCGAACTGCCCATTCTTGCTGCCCCCATCGATAAGGAACCTTTGCTGTTATATGTGGCTGCTAATGCCCGAGCTGTCAGCGTGGCTATCATGGTGGAGTGCAAGGAGGCTGGTAAAGAATATCCAGTTCAATGGTCGATTTATTATATTAGTGAGGTGCTCATCGAGTCCAAACAGAGATATCCCCATAGGCAGAAGCTGGTGTATGGAGTGTTTATGGCAAGTCGGAAGCTTAAGCAATACTTTCAAGGCCATCCCATCACTGTGGTCAGTTCCGCTCCATTGGGAGACATCATCCAGAACAAGGAGGCGACTGGCCGGGTCGCTAAGTGGGCTATTGAGCTTGGGCCTCACGGGTTAAGATACATGCCTTGCACTGCTATCAAATCCCAAGCACTCATGGATTTCATTAATGACTGGACAGAGTTGCAGGCACCCGAGGATAAACCGGATAACACATACTGGAATATTCACTTTGATGGATCCAGACAATTGGAGGGCTCGGGGGCTGGAGTAGTTCTTTCTTCCCCTCGAGGTAACAAATTTTGTTATGTTCTCCGCTTAATGTTTCCCCTGCACTAACAATGCAGCTGAGTATGAGGCTTTGCTCCACGGTCTTCGGGTGGCTAAGGAGATGAACTTAATCCGGGTACGTTGCTTCGACGACTCCGATTTAGTGGCTCAGCAGGTGAAAGGATCGATATAGTTGACTAGAGGGGGGGTGAATAGGAAACTAACAATTTTAGCTTTTATTTACCAAATTAAACTTTGCATCAAAGTAGGTTGTCTAGATATGCAACTAGGTGAACAACCTATATGATGCAACGACAACAAGCACACGAGCAAGCAAAGGATACAACACAAGTAAGCTTGCAAAAGTAAAGGCGCGAGATAACCAAGAGTGGAGCCGGTGGAGACGAGGATGTGTTACCGAAGTTCCTTCCTTTTGAAGGGAAGTACGTCTCCGTTGGAGCGGTGTGGAGGCACAATGCTCCCCAAGAAGCCACTAGGGCCACCGTATTCTCCTCATGCCCTCACACAATGCGAGATGTCGTGATTCCACTATTGGTGCCCTTGAAGGTGGCGACCGAACCTTTACAAACAAGGTTGGGGCAATCTCCACAACTTAATTGGATGCTCCCAACAACACCATGAAGCTTCACCACAATGGAGTATGGCTCCGAGGTGACCTCAACCGTCTAGGGTGCTCAAACACCGAAGAGTAACAAGATCCGCTAGGGATTAGTGGGCGGAATCAAATTTCTCTTGGTGGAAGTGTAGATCAGGGCCTTCTCAACCAATCCTGAGCAAATCAACAAGTTTGATTGGCTAGGGAGAGAGATCGGGTGAAAATGGAGCTTGGAGCAATAATGGAGCTTTTGGGGGAAGAGGTAGGTCAACATTGGGGAAGAAGACCTCTTTATATAGTGGGGGGAACAATCCAACCGTTACCCCCCCCCCCCAAGCAGCCACGCACAGAGTGGTACTACCGCGGTACTACTGTTCCCTCCCAGCGGTACTACCGCGCTCACGAGGGTAGCGGGGACCTGGGCCCAGAGCGGTACTACCATGGGAGTATGGGCGGTACTACCGCCACTACTGCCGCTACTAGTACCGCATAACCTGACATGAAAAACAAGGGTCTCGAGTCGAGGCGGTAGTAGCCCGGAACCACAGCGGTACTACGGCCGAAGACAGCAAGCGGTACTACCGCTTGGGGAGCGGTACTACCGCTTGACGTGCTTCGTCGGTACTACCGCTGGGGCAGGTCAAGGAAGGCAAGGAGAGGAAAAGGTAGCTCCAATGAAGCGGAAAGGAACATCGGGTGTGATAAGGATGTGTACGTGTTGATTCGACCCTAGCCTTACCAAAGCGGATCCCCTCTTGATAGTACGGTGACTCCTACGAAACTAGTTCACCAACAGAGAAACAAAGGAGCTACACCGTCTTGAATAAAAACACTGTGGGGATGGAATCGTCTCGTGCCAAAGGATGAATCTCTGAAAATCTCAACGCACACGATTAGTCCGCAAAAGCATTGTCATCAATCACCAAAACACTTTAGGGA
Source organism: Triticum aestivum (assembly GCF_018294505.1). Taxonomy (NCBI): domain Eukaryota; kingdom Viridiplantae; phylum Streptophyta; class Magnoliopsida; order Poales; family Poaceae; genus Triticum; species Triticum aestivum. The sequence goes on along the minus strand of NC_057798.1, from coordinate 519,386,700 downwards.
TAAATATGCCCTTACAATCTCCCCCTTTTTGGTGGATTGATGACAATACGGGATTTGCACAAACGGGGAAAAACATAGGACATGCGCAAAACCCCACCGTCCTAAAATGTAGATGAGCTCCCCCTAGATGTGTGCTATCTATAAAAGTGCTTTGAACTGCACGACACACATACTAGGATCAACGCTCCCCCTACATTTTAGAGACCAACAACCTAAGCAGGGTATATGAGAGCAAAATAAATAACAGGATAAGCGTGCAACTCATAAGCTAGATAGACATAGATAAAGATAATCTAAAGATAAGGTAGCATATGTCTCACACCATATGTCTGGAACTTAGGTCTCACTGACACAAAACCAAACAAAGCAAACGGCGAGAAAACACAAACACACCACACAGAAGATGAAAGACACAAATCCCTAAACTCTCTCCCCCTTGGGCATCGAGACACCAAAAAGGAGAGGGAGTGTTGCTACTGTTCGAGGTGATAGCAAGTGAGGGTCTCAAATATCAGATCTCAGCGTGATCGTCTTCTCCACCGTCGTCGGTCGGGAACTGCTCGGCATCAGAATCTGTCCACGGGCAGTGCTGCTGAATCCACTCCTCCTCCTCAGTAAGCTGGTCCTCAGATCCACTAATAACTGTGGCACCCAACTGACGCATGAGCTCCTTGTGACGACCTCGGGCCTTCTTCTCAGCCACATGAGTCATGTACTGACCGTGAGACTCCAAGCAGAATAGCTTCTTCATCTTGAGCTTGAGCTTCTTGGCCCAAGAGGGCTCTGCCCCAGAAGGCACATAGTCATCATCATCCACAGCCTCTGCCTCCTCTTCAGTCTCCATGGCAGCAGCAGATGAAGGACCTCTAAACTTAGGGACCTGAGTGCCCCAGTTGTCCTTCTTCCTCAGACGCTTGATGTCATGAGAGACCAACTCTCTAGTCTCTAGCATCACCTTGGGATAGACATGATCCTAGGCCTTCTCAATAAGCAGCATGATGAACGGACCGTAAATCAGGCACTTGCGCTCGGAGATAGCAGATAAGAGCTCAGACCACATGACATGAGAGATATCCAGGGACTTGCCGGTGTTTTCTTCCTTCTCACGCTAGCAGAAGAGAAGCATGTCCACGAGATAAGAATGAACCATATCCAGATTCCCGATGCGAGGGAAAAGAGTCTCACGGAAGACACGGTGAAGAATGTCCAGAAAGGCGGGCATCTCATACATTTCCTTCTTCGTCTCAGGGTTGATCTTCATAGTGCAGTAGGGCCAGAGTGCTTGCTTGTGAGTGGAGGTGGTGTTGTGGTGTGGGCGAAAGTCGACAGGAGATGCTAGCATGTGATCTTCCACCCCAATCAACTCCATGAACGCCTTCCACTTGACAGAAAGCAACTTGTCATTGGTCATCCAAGTTAGTGTCATGTCCTCATCAGTCCCGAGATGAACCGTGGCATAGAATTGGGCCACAATATCAGCATCATAATCCTTGTTGAATTGCATAATACCAAGAATGTTCGGTTGAGTGCACATCTGAAGAGCTTCACCAAAGTATTCAGGTTCCTTCTCCATATGGTCGGTGTCGATGGAGTGCACGTTAACAAAGAGGTTCTTCTTGGCCTTGAGCACCTCAAAGAATATGGCAAACTGAAACCTGTTCCAGAACGGACGGTTGACCAAAGTGGGATCTTGGTCTGCCTCATAGGGGTTGCGGCGACGCCTTGCCTAGAACTCCTTGGCTTGCATTTCCGGCACGGTTTTGCCAGATTGCTTCGGCTTGACAGCAGACTTCTTCTTGAGTTGAGGTGGAGGTGGAGCACTTGAGGAACCTCTTGCAGACTCAGTTGTGCGGTAGCGCTTTGAAGTGGCACGACCGGGGTTGATACGCCGAGCCTGATGCTCCGGATGTTCATCACCTGGAACCACACACAAGAACACGCAAACGACCAGAAAGAGCGAGCATAAGCCACCAAACACAACAAAAGGATCACTGAGTGGTAAGAGTAAGATGGAACTTGGTAGAGAGTGGTAGTACCGTGACCCGTGAGCGGCAGTACCGCTCCAAGCGGTAGTACCACTCCAGATGGAGCGGTAGTACCGCTCGGAACGGGAAACAGCAGTTTCTTACTGCCGTGGTCAGATCCGGCACTACCGTCCTACCAAATTCAAAAATACTTCTACCAACCACTAATCCAAACTGGCTAGATGCCTTCTCCATCCTACTCAAGCCTAGATTTGGCCAAAAATATAGAGATGCAACTACTATTGCCCCTAAGATTCTAGATTGGAAATCTAGACAAGAAGAGAGAGGGAATGGGGGCAATACCGGCATCCATGGCAAGAGGACAAGGTGGGGATCGACTCCACCGAAGGGAATGGAGAGGGACGCCCTGGAGAAGGAGATCCGTTGGAGCCCTCCCGCGGCATCGGTTGCTGGAGAGACGAGACGGAGCGAGGGGCGAGCGAATGGGTATGGGGAAGGGAAACCTCCCCCTGCCCACGACTTAACCCCCTGACCCCGCCCCGCAGTGGTAGTACCGCGCTGGTGGGTGGTAGTACCGCCTAGAGCGGTAGTACCGCGCACCACCAGCGGTAGTACCGCCCAGCAACAAAAAGCACTAGGCAGAACAGCTAAGCTCAAAAAGAAACGGAGAAACACAGCCAAGAAGGAGGAAAGACCAACACGGCCACAAACACACTAACCAAGGGCCAAAACACACCTCTTCAAGAGAGGGTGGTGGCCGAGGCCACCTATGTTTGAGTCAAGAGGTATGGCGTCACGAAGATTTTAACCTTGGACCCATGACCAAAACTTGTCCTTGAAGCACAAGTACCATCAAAAATGGTTAAAGTGAAAGACTAGATCAATTTATGCATAATGGGGGGAGGGAGAGTTCATTGAGAGAACAACACTCCCCCTATGTCCATGCCTACATCTAAACTAGACAACAAGTTGAGTGAGGTGGGGTGTGCAAGGGTTCAAGTCACATTGCTCGAATCAATGATATTTAGCTCATGCCTTAACTCGCGAAATCTTGCTTCATCCAAGGGCTTCGTGAAAATATCTGCAAGGTTATCATGAGTGTTGACATACTTGAGCTTGATCTCCCCTCGCCTAATGTGATCCCGGATGAAGTGATACCGAATCTCAATATGCTTCATCTTGAAATGTTGCACCGGGTTGAGAGAAATCTTGATGGCACTTTCATTATCACACCAAAGAGGCACTTTGTCACAAATGACACCGTATTCCTTTAAAGTTTGCCTCATCCATAAGAGTTGTGCACAACAACTACCGGCCGCCACATATTCCGCTTCGGTGGACGAGAGAGACACACAACTTTGCTTCTTGGAAGACCAACTCACCAAAGAGCACCCAAGAAATTGGCACCCTCCGGAAGTGGACTTCCTATCCACTTTGTCTCCCGCCCAATCGGAATCCGTAAATCCTTCAAGCTTGAAGTTTGCTCCTCTTGGGTACCATAAGCCAAAGTTTGGGGTATGAGCCAAATATCAAAAGATTCGCTTGACCGCCACATAGTGACTTTCCTTCGGTGCGGCTTGAAACCGTGCACACATTCCCACACTCAACATGATATCCGGTCTAGATGCACAAAGGTAAAGCAAGGAGCCAATCTGAATCTTCGAGCGCCTCATAGACCTTTTGGGGTTCAACACAAGAGACAAACGCGTTATGTTCACAATAGTTTGCTAATTGTCTACGAGTGCTTACCCCCTTTCTTAGGCTTCCAACCACATTTTCCATGAGATGCCCTTTGGTGGTGAGCTTGGAAGCAATCTTCACGGCACGACGCTCTAATTCCTCCTCGGATGTGGAGGGAGGAGGATCAACTTGAGTAACTTGAGCGCCGTCTTGAGCTTGTTCGAGATCTTGAGCTTGCTCTTGATCGTGAACTTGCTCGAGGGGGAGAACTTGACCTTGGGCTTCATTTGGTGGTTCACCACCATCTTGAGGTTGATCTTGCCCTTGGTCTTGTTCATGAGGTTGAGGGCCTTCACTTTGTTCTTCGGAAGCGTGTGGGTCTTGGGGAGGTGATGGCTCCACTTGAGTGGAGCATTGTCCTTCTCCTTCGGCCACAAGGGGTTCCTCAATGGGTAGAATATGACCAATACCCATTATTCTTATGGCTTGGGGAGGAATTTCATCACCTATATCACAAGTACCACTTTGCTCCACTTGGGAGCCGTTATTTTCGTCAAACTCCATGTTACACGTCTCCTCAATGAGTCCGGTGGACTTGTTGAGGACACGATAAGCATGAGAGTTTGTAGCGTAGCCAACAAATATGCCCTCATAAGCTCTAGCCTCAAATTTATACAAACGAACACCTTTCTTGAGAATTAAACACTTACACCCGAACACCCGGAAGTACTTGAGATTGGGCTTGTTATCGGTGAGAATTTCATAAGGAGTCTCGTTCAAGCCTTTGCGGAGATAGAGCCGATTTGATGCATGACATGCGGTGTTGATGGCTTCGGCCCAAAAGTTGTATGGAGACTTGAACTCCGCCATCATGGTCCTTGCCGCATCCATCAACGTCCGGTTCTTCCTCTCCACAACACCATTTTGTTGAGGGGTGTATGGAGCGGAATATTGATGTTTGATCCCTTCATCTCTAAGGAATTCATCCAAGGTGTAGTTCTTGAACTGGTGCCATTGTCACTTCTTATTGTCAAGATCTTTGCATCATGTTGTCGTTGAGCTTCATTTGCAAAGTCGATGATGGTTTGTTGAGTTTCACTCTTCCTCTTGAAGAAATACACCCACGTGTATCTTGAATAATCATCCACAATCACCAAGCAATACTTTCTTCCCCCAAGACTATCGAAGGATGGCGGCCCAAAGAGGTCCATGTGAAGGAGCTCCAAGGGTCTCTTCGAATAGATGATAGTCGTGGGAGGGTGAGCTGTCTCATGAAGCTTTCCTTTGATACAAGCACTGCAAGCACGATATTTGGCAAAACTAACATTTGTTAGTCCACGAACATGGTCCCCCTTGAGAAGACTTTGCAAAGATCTCATATTGACGTGGGCTAAACGGCCATGCCAAAGCCATCCCACGTCAACTTTAGCCATTAGGCATGTCGCGGTCTTAGTGGGTCGCTCTGAAAATTTAATCACATAGAGACCGTTCTCGACATGCCCAACAAAGGCTACTTTAAGAGTCTTGCTCCACAAGAGGGCCACGGTATCAATGTCAAAGAAAGTGGCAAAACCCATGAGTGCAAGTTGACAAACGGAAAGTAAATTGTATGCAAGGGACTCAACAAGCATGACTTTCTCGATCGTTAGATCATGAGAAATGACAACCTTGCCAAGACCCAATACCTTAGAATGTGAGGCATCACCCCACTCGACATTGGTGGGCATAGATGGAATCTTTTGCACGTCCACCACCAAGTCCTTGCTCCCAGTCATATGATTTGTTGCTCCACTATCGAGCAACCATGATCCCCCACCGGAAGCAAACACCTATAAGAGATCAATGCTTGGTTTTAGGTACCCATTTAGTAATGGGTCCTTTGATGTTAGTAACAAGGGTCTTAGGAACCCAAATAGACCACTCAATGTACTCATAAGGAGAACCAACAAATTTAGCATAAACATGTCCATCACTAGCACGGCACAACACATATAACGGGTTAAAGTCGTCGGCTTTGTTGGAGGAGGGGGAGGTGGTGTTGCCCTTTTTGACATCAACACCCTTCACATTGTTCTTCTTCTCCTTAGGAGCACCCTCTCCCTCTTTCACAAAGGTTTTCTTGAGAGGGGGAGGTCATTTGGTCTTGTCGTTCTTCTTCCTGTTCTTGGACTTGGGTGCGAATCCAATTCCTTCCTTGGCCACAACTTCCTTTTGATTGCTCAAAAGGTCGTTGAGGTTCTTCTCACCTTGAATGCATGTCACAAGGCCTTTCTCAAGTTGATCCTTCAATTTGGCATTCTCCTCCACAAGATGCACATGCTCACAACACGGGTTAGTGGCATATGCATTATCAATTAATACCATATGAGGAAAGGTGGCCTTTTCCTTTGGAGTTGAGCATGAGACTCCTTGAGGTTTGCATGTGCACCCTTCAAGACCTTGTGGGCCTTGTCAAGTACATCAAACTCCTCCTTGAGTCTATCATGATCAACCCCAAGTTTAGCCTTCTCGGAAGTTAGCACACGAGACACAACAAGAGCATGATCAAGATCTTTCTTTAACTTGGCATGGTCACCGTTGTGTGACTCCTCAAGAGTCAAACGATGCCCACACTCTTCCTCAAGATCATTGGAGAGATCCGATATCTCATCGGCATAGTCACGACTATGACCTTCCATCTTAGAGATGGTATCTTCGTGAGCCTCGATCATGTCATTGGCTTCACCAAGTTGTTCCAAGAGAGCAACAAAGTGCTTCTTGGATTTGCCCTTGAGCTTACTCATAAAAGACTCAAATTCATTTACTTCTTCATTAGACCCCTCACTTTCATCAATGCCATCCGTCGAAGAGGGATTAGTAATGATGGTGGTTTTGATGTTGGGGGTTACCTTGTTGGTGGCTTTAGCCATGAGGCACTTGGCGGTGATGTTCTCGTTGGGTGAATTGAAGAGAAACATCCGGGGAGATGTGGAAATGGCAACGGATGCCATGGCCATTGCTTCTCTATCTTCATCATCATCGTCATCCTCACGTTATTCTTCTTGAACCACCAACCCACGAGTAGGAGTCTTCTTGGTGAAGTTGTTCTTGTTGGGGAAGGACTTGACTTTGTCTTTTCGGATGAACTTGCCACCATTGTCTTCCCACTTCTCGTAAGGACAATCCGCAATGAAATGGCTCACATTGCCACAATTGAAACAAGTTCTAACTCGTTGCTTGCCCTTGAATCCACTTGAGTTGTTCTTGTTGAAGTTGGGTTTTGAATTCTTCTTGCTCCAAAATTGTCTTGAAGCAAGAGCCATGTGCTCATGATAATCATATTTCGTATCTTCGGGCAGGATTGCATCTTGGATGATGAAGAGAACACTCTCATTGAATTGATTATCTACCACTTCTCTCGGGGTGAAGTTGCTTCGGTCATGTGGATAGAAACCTTCTTCAATGATTCTCCAAAGATTAGTATTCACATGATTTAAATGGCGCTTGAAGCGATACACCCAAGAATGAAAATCCTCATTTTTCACAATTTTAGGAGGAGGACCGGCATGATTTTAATGAGTAGAGGGAATCGGTCCTCCATAAATTGGAGGTTCCACATGGGCAAAGATGTCGGTGCCATTTCTACCACTAGTAGAAGGACCCTTCTCACTATTAGCTTCCCCCTTGTCGGAGTTAGCATCCGTCACCTTGTTAGCGGGATCACCCACTTTCAACAGCAAGGTAGGTAGTTTAAGTCCTTCTAAGAATTTATTAAACATGCTTTCAACCGTGGTTGTCATGGAGGTTTTCAATGTGTCCAAGGCCACATTGAACTCCTCACGGGACACCGCGGTTTCCCCATTACCCGTAGACGAGATCGGATTCACACCAGAGTGCTCCTCCTCCCCAACGTCTATGGTGTCAACCATACTCTTCGGACGGCAAAGTCCTTAAAAAAGAGACGAGGCTCTGATACCAATTGAAAGGATCGATATAGTTGACTAGAGGGGGGTGAATAGGCAACTAACAATTTTAGCTTTTCTTTACCAAATTAAACTTTGCATCAAAGTAGGTTGTCTAGATATGCAACTAGGTGAACAACCTATATAATGCAACGACAACAAGCACACGAGCGAGCAAAGGATACAACACTAGTAAGCTTGCAAAAGTAAAGGCGCGAGATAACCAAGAGTGGAGCATGTGGAGACGAGGATGTGTTACCGAAGTTCCTTCCTTTTGAAGGGAAGTACGTCTTCGTTGGAGCGGTGTGGAGGCACAATGCTCCCCAAGAAGCCACCAGGGCCACCGTATTCTCCTCACGCCCTCACACAATGCGAGATGTCGTGATTCCACTATTGGTGCCCTTGAAGGCGGCGACCGAACCTTTACAAACAAGGTTGGGGAAATCTCCACAACTTAATTGGAGGCTCCCAACAACACCACGAAGCTTGACCACAACAGAGTATGGCTCCGAGGTGACCTAAACCGTCTAGGGCGCTCAAACACCCAAGAGTAACAAGATCCGCTAGGGATTAGTGGGGGAATCAAATTTCTCTTGGTGGAAGTGTAGATCGGGGCCTTCTCAACCAATCCCGAGCAAATCAACAAGTTTGATTGGCTAGGGAGAGAGATCGGGCGAAAATGGAGCTTGGAGCAGCAATGGAGCTTTTGGGGGAAGAGGTAGGTTAACATTGGGGAAGAAGACCTCTTTATATAGTGGGGGGAACAATCCAACCGTTACCCCCCCCCAAGCAGCCACGCACAGAGCGGTACTACCGCTTGGGCAGGGCGGTACTACCTCTGAGCCAGCGGTACTACCGTTCCTCCCAGTGGTACTGCCGTGCTCACGAGGGTAGCGGAGACCTGGCCCAGAGCGGTACTACCGCGAGAGTATGGGCAATACTACCGCTTGGAGCGGTACTACCGCCACTACTACCGCTACTAGTACCGCAAAACCTGACACGAAAAACAGGGGTCTCGAGTCGAGGCGGTAGTAGCCCGGAACCACAGCGGTACTACGGCCGAAGACAGCAAGCGGTACTACCGCTTGATGTGCTTCGGCGGTACTACCGCTGAGGACCGCGGTACTACTGCTGGGGCAGGTCAAGGCAGGCAAGGAGAGGAAAAGGTAGCTCCAATGAAGCGACAAGGAATGTCGGGTGTGATAAGGATGTGTACGTGTTGATTCCACCCTAGCCTTACCAAAGAGGATCCCCTCTTGATAGTACGGTGACTTCTACGAAACTAGTCCACCAACAGAGAAACAAAGGAGCTACACCGTCTTGAATAAAAACACCGAGGGGATGGAATCGTCTCGTGCCAAAGGATGAATCTCTGAAAATCTCAACGCACATGATTAGTCCGCAAAAGCATTGTCATCAATCACCAAAACACTTTAGGGATAAATATGCCCTTACAGCAGGTATCTGGTACATGGGATTCCAAGGATCCACTTATGGCGGCTTATCGACGTGAGGTGGATATCATTGCTGGTCATTTTAAGGGTTACCAGGTCGAGCACATTGATCTGCGCAAGAATGAAGCGGCGGACGCTCTAAGACGGCTCGGATCTCAGTGTAAACCGGTGCCACCTAATGTTTTTCTTGATGTTCTGCATAACCCGTCAGTCAAGATACCGACGGAGGAGGATTTGGCTATTCCTGACCTAGAAGCTCAATTGGTAGCAGTTCTTCATGCTATCCCTGACTGGACATTGCCGTACCTGGTGTACATGAACCGGGGCGAGTTACCAGAGGACGAAGTTTTAGCCAAACAAATAATCCGGCGGTCTAAGTCCATGACTATTGTCAATGGCGAGGTACATCATTGCAGTGTCTCAGGGGCGTTCCAGCGTTGTGTTTCTCCTGAAGAAGGCTATGAGATCTTGCGGGAAATCCATGAAGGAGATTGTGGTCATCATGCCGGTTCAAAATCCTTGGTGGCTAAGGCTTTTCGGCATGGTTTTTATTGGCTAACAGCTCATGCTGATGTAGAGGATCTGGTCCGAAAGTGTGACAGTTGTCGGAAGTTTGCACGTCGAGCTCATGTTACGGCTCAGGAGTTGAGGATGATTCCAATCACCTGGCCGTTTGCAACTTGGGGGTTGGATATGGTTGGGCCTTTTAAGAGGTCCAAGGATAAGAAGACCCACCTTCTGGTGGCAGTCGATAAATTTACCAAGTGGGTGGAGGCAGAGCCAGTGAGCAAGTGTGATGCGGCCACAACGGTTCAATTCATGAAAAAGGTGATCTTCCACTTTGGTTTTCCACCCAACATTATAACAGATAATGGCACGGATCTCTCCAAGGGAGCTATGGAAGAGTTATGTCAACGTGAGCACATCCGGCTTGACGTGTCATCAGTGGCCCTCCCCCAATTTAATGGTCAAGCGGAGAGAGCTAATTAGGAAATCCTAAAGGGTATCAAGCCCCGGCTTATGGTCCCTTTGAAGAGGACGCCGGGTTGTTGGGTGGAGGAGTTGCCTTCCATTTTATGGAGCATTAACACCACCCCCAATAGATCTACGGGTTAAACGCCCTTCTTCATGGTTTATGGAGCGGAAGCGGTACTCCCAAGCGTTATTCGCCATGACTCGCCCCGAGTGGTAGCTTACGTTGAAGCGGACAATTAAAGAGCATGCCAGGATGCATTGGACCTGTTAGATGAACAACGGGATATTGCGGCAGCTCGCTCGGTGATTTATCAGCAAGACCTACGACGTTATCACAGCCATCGGGTTAAAACCAGGACTTTCCAAGAAGGCGACTTGGTGCTCCGGCTCATCCAAGATCAGACTGACATGCACAAGTTGTCTCCACCTTGGGAAGGGCCCTTTGTGGTCAGCAAGAATCTGAACAACGGGTCATACTACCTCATCGATATTCGAGAGCACAAAGACTCATGCAAATCAGAGGAGGAGACTCGTCGGATGTGGAATATAGATCATCTTCGGCCTTACTACACCTGAGCCACAGGCTCCTACTATGTATATATTTTTGATGATGTACATATTATGATCAATAAGTAAACCGGCATCCTTGCGAAAGCAGGGCCTCTGCCGTTTTTTCTTATATGTCTTCTTGGTTACATGGGGGCTTATGCTTACAAAGCGGAGTTCTAGTTACCTATTAAGACGGCTTACAAAGCCATGTAAAATAAAGGGCCATTTGCATTTCTACCCCTAACTCGAACCACCTACTCAAATTTGCCCCTAATTTCAAAGCATGCTCAAATTTGCCCCTCTACCGTTAAGTCACTACTCAGAAATGCCCTTCCGTCCAGTCAAAGGCTTTTGACCGTCAGAGGCCCATGTGTACTGTAGCAGACGGAAAGTGCTATAGTATTGGACGGAAAGTGCTACAGCACTGTACGGAAGGGCATTTCTGAGTAGTGACTTAACGGCGGAGGGGCAAATTTGAGCATGCTTCAAAATTAAGGGTAAATCTGAGTAGTGGGTTCAAGTTAGGGGCACATATGTAAATGTCCCTAAAATAAAAGGCTTGGGAGCTTCACACCCAAGGGACCAAAGAGAGTCGTTACCATGCACAGCTCAAACATAGGTACCCATTGAGCACAGCTCACAATGTTACTTGGGGGCTCTTTGTGCACAGCAACAAAGAGTTTGAAAGGACCCTTGTAATAGGCTATCAAGCCAGGCTTGGAAGCCAGGTGTATTCACCTAAAACCTCGGGTTAACCTGCCTTCATCAAGTAAGCCACTCCGTCCAGGTAATCCTGGTATGACCCGTTGAACGTTTGACAAGTCAATCTTATACAGACCCTGAACTTGTCAAAGTTAAAACAATGATTGGTTAATGTGAGGTCCATCTTAAAAGGCTTTGTAAAATGGTTTAACTCAACGGCCTGGTAGCCCATGAAAAGCCTCGCATTTGGGCCTGGCAGCCCTTGAAAAGCCTCGACTACAGGTTTTCATTTGCTTTTTTTTCCCAAAGTTTTTTCTCCTTTGATTTGATTTTGAGATAAACCGGTGTCTATTAACCCGGCCTGACTATAAGTCATCAATATAACCCGGTGTTCATTAATCCGGTGTGGCTTTCAACTATCAGTTGTTAGTACACAACCAATCTTAAACCGGTGTTTATCACAACCCGGTCTGGCATGGACTATAAGTCGCCAGGATGATCATCCGATGTTTATCATAACCCGGCGTGGCTTCTTATAAACCAGCACGGCATGGTGAGAGTTATTAAACACTCAAGATTTGGGTTATCACCCTTACTACAAATAGTTGGTAAACCAACGATGTCATTCAACATCACAGGTATGGTGTATTCCATATTTTATCTTACAGCCTTGGTTATAAACTCTGGCTTTATATGGGGTATCATAACCCGTCCAGCGGTAAACCGCCAGGACAATTTTAAGTTTGTTATATGCAGAAAACATGATTGCATAACACTGTTCGAGATCATAAGCAGACATGACATATCATGACAGATTGATAGTCTCAAGAAAGTGGCTATGCACGATGGCATTGTAGACTAAGTGTTTCAAGCTATACACGATAGCATAGTAGACCAGATGTTTCAAACTAGCCTATTACAAGGTGTTTCAAACACCAAAAAGGATAATTGTTTTTTCATACAAAGGACGGTGCGCAAGACGATAAACCAGCCTCCAAGTTATGGTTCTGCTTCAGCTTGATGTGAAGATTGCGGATCATCCTGCGCCGGTTCAACCTCCGCCTACCCATCCATTGGCTGGAAGTCAATGGTTGCCCAGTCAATTCCACACAAAGCTCGGAAGACAGCTTCATCACTTATAAGATCTGACGGTTCAACATCAGGGGCATAAGTATGCTTACGAGTTGGCAGGATTAGATTTTGGGCTTCATAAACCAATGCAGCAATACATTTGTTGTCTGCATCATAGATGGAGCGGTGGTAAGACAGATCAGTCTTTTCAGCCAGTTTGCTGGCAAGCGGGCGCATTTCTTTTGTCAAAGCTTTAAGGGCGTCCTCGTCAAAATCCGACCCATCTTCTTTTTGACTCGGATAACCATTTCCAATATCCTCCGGATCAAGGTCAGCTATCCAAGCTTTAGCCCGAGTGAGTGTAGATAAAGCGCCAGCCCTTGCAGCAGATCTCTTCATCTCTTCTAGATAGACCGGTGTCATGGAGAGCTTGGCCAATGTATCCTTGATTAAAGTTGGCGGCGGTTTATTGTACGAGGTTGTGCAGATGACTCGTTGAGCGCCGGTATACAACTGCTCTAGCAGAGTATAGGCAGCCTTCAGCTTCTTGCGCATATCTGAACCAAGATGGGCGACACGGCTACCTGCAATGGTTACAATATTATTGTTAGTCCGGCGGTTCCAAGGATGATTAAGTATAGATCAGTACAAGGATACTTACCAAAGATGGCAGAAGTCATAGCGTTAATTTGCCGCTTCAAGCCAGACAGCTCCTCTGCCACCGGTTTAAGGGCCGATTCAGCATCTTCCGCCCGCTTCAGCAAATTAGCCTTTTCAGCTTCCCAATCTGCTCGCTCTCCCTTGAAGCCATCTTTCAATTGCTCCATGGCGGTTAAAGCGCCCTTCAATTCATCTTTGGCCTTGGAAGTTTCTGCTTGCTGGGACTTGATGTTTTCTTGAAGATCGGTGATTTGGCAATCTTTGTTGCTTAGGTCAGCCTGCAAAAGACAGATAATAAGTTGCTAATACTTTTTCAAAGTCCCAAGCACATAACAAGTTATACACTTGGCACTTGGGGGCTAATGCGGATTGCTTTTGTCAACTGCTATTTTAAGTCCCAAGCATACAACAAGTTATATACTTGGCACTTGGGGGCTAATGCATCTCGGTTCAATTCAAGGTCATCCAGGTTTTAACAATAAACTGGGTCATATTGATAACTGGAATGAATTTTGTAAGCTACGTTACAGAAGACATACCGGTTCATCCTAAAGGTATAAACCGGTCTACAAGGGCTACGCAAGAAAAATCCAAATATTCTCCTACTATAAGTCCCGCTTCACATTCATATTGATGAACCGGCCCTTGGGGGCTACTAGACTTGATCACTGAAGCAGGACATAAGGAAAAAAGAAGTTATTCAAAGGAACAAATGTTTACCTCATATCGCTCTTTCATCAGGTTTATTAAACCGGCTTCATAGTCACGACTGGTGTACATACGGTTTAGATACCCAGAATGGATGTCCTGAGCAGAGAGATGGGCATAGCTTGACAAATCCGATTTCCACTTGCCCTTGTCCATAGCGGCAGATTCTTCTTTTGCACTGTGCTTTGATAAAGCGACAGGGTTGCCAGAAGTGGTATGGACAAAGCCAGTAATCACAACATCATCTGTTGTGCCTTCAGCTGTCTTATTTGGGCTCGGCCGGTTTATCAGAGGCCTTTGCTGGGCTTGGTGGATCGGCAGCTGGGCTTGGCGGATCAGCGCGTGGCTTGGTGGAGTTGTCTATGGCGGATCAGCAAAAGTATCCTCGCCCTGAGGTGACGGGTCATCTAGATCAATATCAGCATTTTGATCAACAGCCTCTGAGGCCCTCTCCGGTTCAGTGGCCGGATTATCATCAATTGGCGTAGTCAGCTTAGCTTTTTTGCTAAGTCTGGCTTTGGCACTGCAAGTAACAAAACAAAGGTCAGTATAACAAACTGGTGCAAGAGAGAAAAACTAAGGCCCCGTTCGGAACTCGTCTGGCTTCTCCAAATCCTTGATTCCAGCTTCTCGTACTCGCTGCCAACTTCTCTCGCGGAGCTAGGTGTGTTCGGCTGTGAAAATTGCTTCTCAGATCTATGGAAGTGAAGATGGGCTGCATGTGGTGGGCTTAAGGCTCGTTTCTTTGAAAAGCGCAGCAGCCCATGGCGTGGTTTGGCTGGGAGAATGTGGGGCGAGGCATCGTTCGACTTGTCTTTCTAATCGAGCGAACCGTTATTCACTTGGCGGTGGCAATCCTGAGGTAATTTTGCCAAACTTCTACTTCGTTGTTTCTGGGAGCTGCACTTCCGGTGCTCTGCGATTTTACACTGGAGAGGGCTCGTCTCCGCGGAGCTGGATTCCTGGAGCTGCAGCGTTTGGGCTGGCTCCTCACGCGGAGCAGGAGAAGCACGGAGACGGAGAGGATCAGAACGGGGCCTAAGTTTACCCAGGGACGGTCTTGAGAGGAGGCATCTGAGTAGTCAATGAATCACCGGAGGAGGAATTGGAAGTACCCTGATAATTCGAGTTAGATGGATTAAGAGGATATCGGAAGTAACCTGCCTTGGGATAAAGTTTATTAGAAGTACAAGAGACCTCTTGACGACGCTTGTGAACCGGGGAATAAGGTAAACCGGAAGAGGTAACCACTTGACCACTGTGCCGGGTTGTGCGGCGAGCTTCTTGCTGCTGTGTCTTCAATGAAAAGTGTGGATCCAAATGAGCAAGAGGGTGTAAACGTTTTGCTTTCCGGACTGCTCGACGAAGTTTTGGTACTGGCACAGGATTTGAATCGGAGGATAGAACAATTACCTCTGCTTCACCAGCGTGGCTAGCTTCCGCGTCATCCTGATAATAATCATTGTCAATGAGGTGTATGAAAAAAGAACCAAGAGACTCTAATTCTACCTCTGAGTCCGGGTTATTAAGCTCTTCATCATTAGCCACATCAGAGGGTTCAGTGGTTTTCTTCTTTGCTGATTTCTTTATAGCTTTAGTCTTGCTGCGGGGTGCTCTTGCTGGTTTATCCTGGGCCTTGGACGGTTTATCTTGAGACTTCCTCTTACAAAAAGGATAGTCACCCTGCACATATGGACAACAAAAGGAACATTTAAAGAAAGGACGGATTAAAGATGACAATGAGGTAGTTCTTACAGCTGGTGGTTTATTAGAAGTGCAGAAGGGACTGAGCCCTACTTGACTGCAGACAGCTTCCGGTTCATTCAATATTTTCTTAACAGCTTCAGTAACTTCATCTTCTATCAGCTGAATATCAATGTGACATTGACGATATTTCAAGTCCCCCGTGTACTCACACATTAAACCGGGGCGCCGGCTTAAAGGCAGAACGCTCCAAGATATCCAGCAGCAGACGAAGTCAACACCCGTTAAACCGTTGGCCATAAAGGCTCTGAGTTTGGAAAGTTGTGGCGCATAGGTGGACCGTTCTTTGGCAGTTAGCCTTTGAGGGAACGAATGAGTATTGCTCAGACAGTGAGGGCGGTAACCTGGCAGAGGATTTTCGCCCGATGGAGAAGTGTCTTTGCAGTAAAACCAACTCTGATTCCAGTCCTTGGGATGACTATGAAGCTTGGCATGTGGTAAAGTGACATCTCTCCTCTTCTGAATTGACATCCCGCCAAGCTTAGTATTGGGTCCGTCCGAGAATTCTGTGCGACGGTTCAAATAAAAGAAATCTCTGAACAAATCAATTGTGGGTTCTTCTTGAAGATAGGCCTCACAGAACACTTGGAAATCGCAAATATTGGACACAGAGTTTGGACCAATATCTTGAGGGTGGAGTTGCAAGTAAGCATGAACGTCACAGAAGAATTTTGACCCGGGTGGGCTGAACCCTCGATTCAGATGATCAGTAAAAACAACTACTTCTCCATCCTGAGGTTCAGGAGGATTCTCTAAACCAGAGACTCTCCAATGGATGGTTTCCTTGCTTGCTAAAGCGCCAATCTGAACATACCTAGTTAACTGCTCTTCTGTAACCCGGGAAGGACCCAATTGCAGGCATAAAACATCTTGGCCATTTGAGCAGAAAAGCTTGAAAGGAGGACCAAGGCCGATTTAAGATTTTGGTTAATGCAGAGAGTCCGGTTTACAGACAGAAAAACAAATTGAAACCTATATGCATGATAACCCGGAATTTCATATCAAGGATGAGTTGGCGGTTTATAAAGAGGGCTAATGGTACCTGACGGATTATCATTTTCTGAAAAGTACAAACCGCCTAACAATGGTGTGGAAGTTACATATCTGAAATATCCCTAAGTGTTCTACAAACAAGTTTCACAAGTTTGTGTCCTAAATCTGGATCTACAGCAGTGCTGAAAAGGGGATAAGTTTTAAACCTAAAAACGCGACAGCGGACAAACACATATGCTCAAACAAGATCTTATGCAAAGAAGGATATCTTCTGTGATTAGAAAGGATGCTAAAATACTGTTGCTCGTCTTCACTATCAGATTCAGATCAAAAACTACGCGATCTAAAGGAAGACAACAAGGAATGGTGAAGAACAGCGAAGAACTACTGAAACCCTAATGGTGGATCTAAGAAGAAGAGGAAATAAAAGATTACAAAGGCTGAAGAAGCAGTGGAGGAGCACCAAGTTTTTCTGGTCCGGTCAGGTTGATGCACGGCCGTCGGCAATGCGGAAGCGAAGGTCGACGGCGGCGGCTGCGCTTAAGCTCTGAGGCGATGCGAGGAATAAGACGAAGCAAAGGGGCACGAAGGGTAAAAGAAAGAATGACCCTTGGCCATATTTATAAGGCAAAAGGATAAGTGACAGGCGCGGGAATCGAGGAACCAAAAAGTGGATATCTGGCACAGTTGTCGCCTCGGTTTTCGGAGGGTCATTAATGAAAAGGATATGTTTACAGATCTTTTTGCAGACAGATGACGTCACGGTGATTTATTGCAATCCTAGAAGATGACATCACGGTGGTTTACCAAGATGATATGAAGGAGATGTCATGGCGGTTTACAAGAATCATACATGGATGTTTAAGGATTTTTCCCTAAAAAGTTGAAGATTGACATGAACAGGTTCAAATCAATATGGGGCCTAATGTTGGGGATATAACTACTGAGTATAAACCGCCCAGGAGGGGCCGGGTTATGCTCATCCATATTGAAGCCCATGAAGACAATGAATATGGTGCTGCACTATTGAAGCTTAGAGGCCTAGGGCCCAAGGGCGAATTAGGGCCCATAGTCATAAACCGCCATGAGATGTATATTGTAAGTTAGGGAAAGGTAGAAACCGAGCTGGACACGTGTATGAGCCGGCCTCGGTATTCTGTAAACCGCCGAGCGTCAACCTGTGTATATAAAGGGACGACCCGGTGGTGGTTCAGGGACAAGAAACAACAACTCGAGAGATAGGTAAAGCAGATTCGCTCCCTGCTCATCGAGACCCCATCAATTCCACCACAACTGGATCGTAGACTTTTACCTTCACCGCAAGGGGCCGAACTAGTATAAACTCCCTGTGTCCTTTGTCTGGTTTAACCCCTTTAAGCTAATCTCGTTGCGATGGCTCCACGACTAAGTCCTCTCACTAGGACACCTGACGTGTTAATTCCACGACAGATGGTCTTCTCTCCCAACCGGCTTAAAGCCGCAATACGACCCGCCAGACGCTGAACATCATTGACACACGCCGGCTTAGCCAGGGAAGTAATAGCCTTAATTTTTTTTCGGGTTAGCTTCAATACCCCGTTGAGAAACCAGAAATCCCAAAAGCTTTCCTGCTGGCACACCAAAAACACACTTGGTCGGGTTAAGCATCATCTTATAGACCCGGAGATTGTCAAAGATCTCCTCAAATCATCTATCAAAGTTTCCTTCTTTCTGGATTTCACCACAATATCATCCACATAAGCGTGAACATTGCGCACAATCTGATCATGAAAACAATTCTGCACACAGCGCTGGTAAGTCGCCTGGGCACTCTTGAGCCCGAAAGGCATAGACACATAGCAGAAGGCTCCAAAAGGAGTGACGAAAGTTGTTTTCTCCTGGTCCTTAACTGCCATCTTGATCTGATGATAACCAGAATAAGCATCCAAAAAGCTCAAACGCTCACAACCCGCTATAGCATCAATAATTTGATCAATACAAGGGAGAGGAAAAGGGTCAGCCGGATAGGCCTTGTTTAAGTCCATGTAGTCCACACACATACGCCAGGTGCCATTCTTCTTAAGCACCAGCACCGGGTTAGCCAACCACTCAGGATGAAAGACTTCAACAATGAACCCAGCCGCCAAGAGCCGGGCCACTTCTTCACCAATGGCCTTACGCCTCTCCCCATTGAAGTGATGAAGGAATTGCTTGACTGGCTTAAACTTTGGATCAATATTAAGAGCGTGTTCAGCGAGTTCCATCGGTACACCTGGCATATCGGAAGATTTCCATGCAAAGATGTCCCGGTTCTCACGGATGAACTCGATGAGTGCGCCTTCCTATTTTGGATCCAGGTTAGCACTGATACTGAACTGCTTGGATGAATCGCCAGGAACAAAGTCAACTAGCTTAGTGTCATCTGCCAACTTAAACTTCAATACCGGATCATGCTCTATAGTTGGCTTTTTCAAAGATGTCATATCCGCCAGGTCAACATTGTCTTTGTAGAACTTCAATTCCTCTGTTGCGCAAACAGACGCGGCATACGCAGTGTCACCTTCTTCACACTCCAAAGCTATTTTCTTGCTTCCATGCACTGTGACGGTCCCTTGTAACCCGGCATCTTGAGCTACAGATAAACATAACAAGGTCATGCCATGAACTTGGCATAAGCCGGCCGTCCAAATAGAGATGATGCGGGCTTTTAATCTTGACCACTTCAAAGGTTAGCCTCTCGGCCCTGGAATCATGTTCATCCCCAAAGGCTACTTCCAAATCGATCTTGTTTACAGGATACATCGACTTACCAAGTACCACTCCATGGAAAATAGTATTAGATGGCTTAAGATTTTTATCAGTTAACCCCATGCGCCAGAAGGTATCATAGTAAAGGATATTAATGGTGCTACATCCATCTGTTGACATCGGATTTTGGCAAGGTACAAAAGGCAAGTAAGATGACATCAAGTAAAAGAGTTTTCGGCATGCAAAGTTTCAGGTCGCCGACTGGAATAACTTTGATGTTTAACTTATCGCCATTCGACCTTATCTCGGTGGCCGAAGTTGTACTCCGAGTGACAAAATTCAACATTCTGAGTGGTTTTTGGCCGACCATGCCTTCAAGACGACCTCGGATGAAGGAGTACTCTAAAGGAATTGTCTTCGTCTCGTCGAGGCGATCGATTTTGATATATAAATCATCTCAATCCGAGTTCATATGCAAAAGTTAGAGGCAATACACTATGGGCCGAAGCTGAGTGGAAATATGGCGCGAAGTACCACACGCCATGTCTGATGGGTCGCGCGAGCAATTCGGCCTTCAAAACGGCATTGAATCAAAAAACCTTCAACACGAAAAAGTTTCGTCTCGTCGAGCCGATCGGTTTTCATATATAATTTGTCTCAATCCGAGGTCGTATGAGACTTGGGGAGACAAATCAAGATCAGGCTATGTTTTAGGTCGAGTGAAAGCCTACCGATCGAGTAAAAGGTCGAGTGAAAACCTACCAATCGAGTAAAAGGTCGAGTGAAAACCTACCGATCGAGTAAAAGGTCGAGTGAAAACCTACCGATCGAGTAAAAGATTGTCTTCCGACTGAAAATGTGGTCATCGTTTGTTTTCCGAGTGAAAATATAGTCATCCGAGTGAAAAAGTCCAGTCGGACCATCCGAGTGAAAGACTCTAATATCCGAGTGGATGAGCTCAAATCCGAGTGAAACTGAACATATGCCAAAAAGTTTATCAAGATGACCTCGGATGAAGAAGTGTTCAATACAGAAGTTGTGCGTATCATCAAGACGGTAAACTTTGGTTTTGGAGTCATTGTCATCAGAGATGGTATATGGCCTGCAAATTCACTACAAGACTCGGATAATTCAGTCTACCGCAAGACTGAGTCCGACTGGAAGGTAAAAACGACCTCGAAAAGTATTCAAGATGGCCTTATTTGAAAAAGTGATCAACATGAGAGTTATTCGTATCGTCGAGGCGCACAAGTTTGATACTTGGGCCATCTTGATCGGAGGTCATATGGAGGCTCGGCGGCCTGCACAAGGAGGAAGACAGAAGTTGGGCCAGATTCAGACTGAATCCGAGTTGGAATAGAACTAGGGCTCTAGGACGCGAATTGATGTAATTTTTCTTGTAAGGAAAGCCTAAATGAATCCTTTACTTGTACGGGAAGTCCAGCCGCCTCTTATATATGTTGGGGGTGACGGCCGATTGAACAACACACAATCGACCAAATCAATATATTACTTTTCCTGTCTACTTTTTATCTCTCCACCGTTTTTCTCTCTCGTTCTTCGCTGTTCTTCGTGTTTGAGAGCTGCGAATCCCGAGGCTCTAGGGGCGAGCGAATCGACCTAGGGCAGCCCATAGCCGCCGCAATCCCTGACTGGGTCCCTCCCGGGTGCGCGGGGTTTCGGGTTTGCAAAAGCACCCGCCGACTGTCTTGCGTATCGCGCTGTCGGTCGGGTCTCCTTCGACGTGAGCTGCGGTGCGTCACCCCTGGCATCGAGGGTACACGTGACGTGTTCGTGTGTCAACACACTTTTTGGCGACTCCGCTGGGGACCGAAGATCAATTATCATCATCCACCATGTCCAATCTTCCCAAGCCATCTGAGGTAGACGCCGATAACATCATTAAGCCCAGTCTTGATGAGATATCGGCCGATCATCGCCAAGTCTATGAGGAGTACAAGAAGGCGCGTGAAGAGAAGGACTTGCAGGAGTTCCTTGCAAAATTCAAGAAGGATCGCCAAGGCAACATCACTTCGATTGAGGAAATCAAGTTCCCTCCTCTTCAAGCCGAGCAGGTTAAACCCTCTGTGAGTACTACCTTTTCTCCTGAGCAGTGGGCTGAGATTGAAAGTCGTATTGCTGATGGTAACAATCTAGTCAATCAAACTTTCATAGAAAATACTAATGCTCAGAAGAATACATCTCAATCGACTAGTGGTAATGATGGTGTAGCTGCTAGTGTGCAAAACCCTAATCTGGCTTTACCTATCTCATCGGCGCCTCCCGTGCCGATGACTTATTATCCTACCCAAACAAATCAGATTGTGGCTTCACCTATTAATCCTATTATGAGCATGCCAGGTTCGGTGGTGACGCCGAACCAAACCCTACCTACAGCTACAACCACTCGACCACTACCAAATTATGGGTCGACATACATGCCACAATTCCTACCTACAGCTAGTAAACCTACTCCTCCTATGCCACTGCCACAAGCTTCATCGTCCACTATGGATGATGGTTTAGCTAATCTTAGAGAGGAGATGGCTAAGATGCTTCGAGAAAATTTTGGAGTTGAGTTACCTCGGAATCGGATTTACCAAAAGCCGTACCCCGAGTACTTTGATGCTATCCAGTGCCCTCCGGGATATAAAATTCCAGATTTTGTTAAGTTCAATGGAGAGGGCACAAAAACCACATGGGAGCATGTTAGTCAATACTTAGCACAACTAGGTGAGGCAGGCTCACTAAATGAGTTGAAAGTGCGTTTGTTTCCTTTATCATTAACTGGTACCGCATTTTCATGGTTTTCTTCTTTGCCACATGGTTCCATTCGAGTTTGGTCGCAGCTAGAGCAGAAATTTCATGATCACTTTTATAGCGGCGACAATGAACTCAAGTTGTCACATCTAACATCGGTTAAGCAGAAGCATGATGAATCGGTCTCCGATTACGTCAAGAGATTCAGAGAAACGAAAAACCGGTGTTTTAGTTTGGTGATAACCGAGAGAGACTTGGCAGACCTAGTGCTGAGTGGTTTGAGAACTCCCATTAGAGAAAACCTAGAAGGCTACGAGTTCCTAAATATCAACCAAGTCTTACAAAGGGCTTTGGCTCAGGAAAGCCGAAGCAAAGACCTCAAAGAAGTGCATAGATACAAAGCCGATCGTCCAAAGGTGAATATGGTGGAATATGATAGTGATCACTCGGACGATGAGGGTGATGTTTTTGCTATTGAATTTGTTTGGCCATCTAAGGCCAAACCCTTTACTTGCAATGATCTGAAACCGATTCATAAGAATCGTGATGAAGAGATGAAGTTTACTTTTAACATTGCTAAGTGTGATAGAATATTTGATGCTTTGCTGCAGGCTAAGATTATTAGAATATCTCATACTTTACCGCCGTTTGAAGAGCTGAAACGGCGTGCTTATTGCAAGTATCATAATTCTTTTTCTCATGCTACTAACGATTGCAATGTTTTTCGAGACAGATACAATCGGCCATTAATGACGGACGATTGAGCTTTTCTGAGATGCAAGTTGATAAATAGCCCTTTCCAATGAACACCATGGATTTAGAAGGGAAGAAGCTGCTCATTCGGCCGGAGGTAGCCGAATCTGCTAATAAAGCTAATGTCATTGTTGGTGAGCCCAGGAAAGACAAGGAGGGCGACAAGGTCTTGGGGAGACATGTTATGCTTGATAAGCAACCCGATGGCAGGGAAGTGATCAAGATCACCATCAAGAATCCTACACTCGGGGGGCAAACACAGGTGTAGTAGGACACTCGAGTTAAATTTGTTAAGCCCAAGAGTCCTGAAGTTGGCAAGTGGAAGATGAACAAAGCTAAAGTACAGCGCAAACGAATCAAGCCAACTTTTGATATGTTGTCATCCAAGTATGCTAACCAGCCGGCCGGTTCTAATTTCAATCGACCGACTCATCTGAAACGACCAAGGTCACCATCAGTTGATATGTTCAGTCGGTATACAAAACCGAGTGGACCAAGGGCGCAGTTTTCAGAAGAGCATAGGCAATCTGTGTGGGATCGACTTGATTACTCATATAATGGCCGACTCAACATCGGTGACTATCAGTCAGCTGGTCAAAATATGCGACCGGATGGAAATTATTCGAGTGTAAGAATGCACCCAGGTGGAAGCTATCCGAGTGAAAAAATGTGGATAGGTAGATTCCATCCGACTGAGTTCCATCCGAGTGGATACCATCCGAGTGACATCCATCCAAGTGGATTCCATCAGAGTAAAAAGGTGCGCCCGAGTGGAAATTTCATGCATCTAGAAAGTCGGAAAGAATGGCGTGTTAAATCACCAAGTTTTGCAGCAGTTGAGTCAGGAAAAGGCAAGGAGAAAATGGATGTTGACTCACTTATCTTGGGCACCGAAACATTCCCCATACAGCAGCCGACTGTGCATAACCACTCGACTGAGCCGATACTTTCTATCACGCCAAAGCACTCGGCTAATGACCATGAAGCAAGCACCAGCCAAGTAAAGGTGAGAGATGCTAAATACACTCGACCAAAGTGGTGTCCTCCAGGGCTAACAAAGACACAGAAGAGGAAACTACAGAGGTTAAGGAGTCAAGAGATGGCGGAGCAGGAGGCCGAGAAGCAAAGGGATAAGTTGTTCAATGACACTCGGCCCATGGTTCCAGCAAAACAAGTGTGGAGGCCAAAACAAATACAAGATACATCAGCTTCTACATCTATCACAGAAGTGCCTACACCACCCAAAGAGGACGATGCGACAGCTATTACATCGTCTGTGGCACTTCTTACCTCTCCTTCACTCAGACAGATTTCAGAATCGGTCGATCCACTTGAAGAAGAGGTTGATATGTTGGACTATGAGTCTACGCCGGTTCATGAAGGTATGGATATCAATATGGTGTATTACTTACCTGCTGAGTTTCGTGCTGTAGATGAGGAAGGGGAAGTGGCTCAGCTGGATTTTGGCCCTAAAAACGCAATATTCGAGAAGCCAAAAGAACCAGTAACACATTTAAAACCGTTGTATCTCAGAGGTCATATCAATGGATCGCCACTTAGTCGAATGCTTGTTGATGGTGGTGCTGTGGTAAATCTTATGCCTTATTCGGTCTTCAAGAAATTGGGTTTGCCTGATGAAGAATTGATCAAGACCAATATGGTGCTCAACGGGTTTGAAGGCAAAGAGAAAACTGAAGCCAAAGGTGTAATGTATGTGGAGCTTACAGTCGGAAGCAAAACTTTGGCTACTGCATTCCTTGTCGCTAAGGTGCAAGGTAACTACAATGTTATACTAGGCCGTGACTGGGTTCATGCAAACCAATGCGTACCATCCACTATGCACCAGTTTTTGATTCAGTGGGTTGATGATGAAGTGGAAGTCATTCATGCGGATAACTCGGCCTGTGTTGCTTTGGCCGATGCATCGGTGGATTGGCAACATCCCAATGCTACTTGCTTGACGGGGCGTGACTTATCAGAGTTTGATTTTCTCAGCGCGACCAAGAATGGTTTTGTGCCCGTGTCTTTAAAGCCGACTGAATGCAATCGGCTCCAAGGTATGATATGTTTAAATGGATCCTAATTCCGAGTGGTTACAAAAACGTTTTGCAAAATATCGGTCCAGCGAGAACGATATGTATGAGTCTATTGAGGAGTTGGATGACATGGATAAACTTGGACAAGGTTTTACATCGGCCGATCCGTTAGAAGAGGTAGATATCGGAGACGGATCAGTCAGTAGACCGACATTTGTAAACAAAAATTTGAAAGCCGATTGTAAAGCTAAATTAATCGAGCTATTGGAAGAATATGTTTGTTGCTTTGCATGGGAATATCATGAGATGCCAGGGTTGAGCCGAGAGCTAGTGGAGCATCGGTTGCCTATAAAGGCCGGTTTTAGACCTTATAAATAGTCGGCCAGAAAGTTTAATCCGAAAACATATGACCGGATCAAGGAAGAGATTGGTCGACTGCTTGAAGCTAAATTCATTCGACCTTGCAGGTATGCCGAGTGGATTTCTAACATTGTCCTAGTGGAGAAGAAGGGATCCGGCAAGTTGAGGGTGTGCATTGACTTCAGAGATGTGAATAGGGCTACACCCAAAGATGAGTATCCCATGCCAATAGACGATATGCTTATTAATGATGCTTCTGGACATAAGGTTATTAGCTTTCTAGATGGTAATGTCGAATACAATCAAATTTTTATGGCCGAAGAGGACATGTACAAAACAGCTTTCCGATGTCCTGGTTTCCTTGGTTTATTCGAGTGGACAGTGATGACATTCGGATTGAAAAATGCTGGGGCCACATATCAAAGGGCTATGAATTTGATTTTTCATGATTTACTCGGTGTCATACTTGAAGTTTATATTGATGATATTGTTGTCAAATCGGATGCTTTTGAATCCCACTTGGCCGATTTGCGTTTAGCTTTTGAAAGGATGAAAAAGTATGGACTGAAGATGAATCCTTTGAAGTGTGAATTCGGCGTGTCAGCTGGCAAATTTTTGGGTTTCATTATTCATGAAGATGGCATCGAAATCGATCCCAAAAAGATAGAGGCCATACAGAAAGTGGAGGCTCCAACATGCAAGAGAGATATGCAAAAGTTCCTTGGCAAGGTCAATTATTTGAGAAGGTTCATAGCTAATCTGTCAGGGAAAGTTGATGCATTTACTCCTATCCTTCAGTTAAAGAATGATGTTGATTTCACTTGGGGGGCAAAACAGCAAGAAGCCTTTGATATGATCAAGAATTATTTGTGCACTCCTCAAGTGATGAAAGCACCCAAGCATAGAGAGCCTTTTAAACTTTATATCATAGCAGAGGAAGGTGTTATTGGTGCTGTTTTGACTCAAGATACCGAAGGAAAAGAGCATGCCATTACGTATTTGAGCAGACGTTTATTGGTCGCCGAGACAAGGTATACATTTATTGAAAAACTATGTCTATGCTTATATTATGCTTGCACAAAATTGAGACATTACCTAGTGCCGAGTGCTTGTGTAGTAGCTTGTCAAACCGATGTCATTAAGTACATGTTGCATAGGCCAATTCTTAGTGGTAGAATTGGCAAGTGGGCTTATGCTTTGATTGAGTATGATTTGGCTTATGAATCTCTAAAATCCATGAAAGGCCAAATTGTTGCTAATTTCATTGTTGAACATCGGATTAATGACAAGCATGATGTTGATATGAACCTTGTTTCATTAGTGCCATGGAGATTGTACTTTGATGGTTTAGTTTGTAGCAATGACCAAGGTGTTGGTATTGTTTATATATCTCCTCATGGTGCTGTTTTTGAAGCCTCATGCCGCTTAGAATATTTTTGCACAAACAATCAAGCCGAATATGAACCACTTGTTATTCGGTCTAGAGATGTTACTTGCTATAGGTGTTACACATATTGAGGCTTACGGTGATTCGTTACTAGTGGTGCAGCAAATATCCAGAGTCTTTCAGTGTTTTGACGAATCACTTAATGTTTATCTTGATAAATGTCTAGATATAATTTCTACTTTGGATTGTTTTAGCATTGCGCATATATCTAGACATGACAACTGGAAAGCAAATGAGTTGGCACAGCAAGCATCTGGATATCATGTTGATCATGGCATGTTTCATATCTCTCAAAGACCGATGTCTTGTCTTTCCAATATGGGAGAGGCCGAACCTGAACCCACTGATTCGGCCATTAACAAAAAATCTAGTGCAGGTGATAATTCCGATTGGAGAAAGCCCATTGTTGACTACTTGTGCAATCCGAGTGAAAGGGTAGACAGGGTTGTTCGGCGTATGGCTTTCAAGTATACAATGAGAGATGATGGTCTTTACCGCCGAACAGTCGATGCTGTTCTTCTAAAGTGTTTGGATGAGGACCAGGCAAGAGTTGCTATGGGAGAAGTACATGAAGGTATTTGTGGCACTCACCAGTCGGCTCCGAAAATGAAATGGTTATTGCGACGTGCTGGGTTTTATTGGCCGACTATGATTAATGATTGCTTCAGATATTATAAAGGGTGTGAAGCTTGTCAAAAGTTTGGTGATATTCAATTGGCTCCTGCTGCTATGTTACATCCTATTATCAAACCGTGGCCTTTCAGAGGTTGGGGTTTAGATTTCATTGGACAAATCCACCCGTCTTCCTCAAAAGGGCATCGGTTCGTATTGGTGGCAACTGATTATTTCACTAAATGGTCTGAAGCAGTACCTCTCAAGAACATGACACATACGGAGGTAATTCAATTCATAACCGAGCACATTATTCATAGATTTGGTATTCCTCAAACGTTAACTACAGATCAAGGTTCATCTTTTATGTCACACCAAGTCAGAGAGTTTGCCGAACCTTATAATATAAAGTTGCTCAATTCCTCTCCATATTATGCCCAAGCTAATGGACAAGCTGAGTCTAGCAATAAAATTCTAATCAAGCTCATCAAGAAGAAGATTAAGGACAATCCAAGGAGATGGCATGAGTTGTTGTCTGAAGCTTTATGGGCACACAGAATTTCAAGGCATGGTGCTACGAAGGTGACTCCATATGAGCTAGTATATGGTCAGGAGGCTGTTTTACCAGTGGAGGTAAATTTGAATGCTTTGAGAATAGCCAAACAAAATGATTTATTGGCAGTAGACTTTTATAACTTAATGATGGACAATATTGATGAGGTTGCCGATAAACGTTTGGTTGCTTTGGAGTCCATAGAGAGAGATAAGTTGAGGGTAGCAAGAGCTTACAATAAGAAAGTCAAGTTGAAGAATTTTCAAGTTGGTGATCTCGTTTGGAAAGTGATTCTACCGATTGGTTCAAGAGATAGAAAATTCGGGAAGTGGTCTCCCAGTTGGGAAGGTCCTTTTAGGATTACAAGGGTTGTTCCCGGAAATTCATATTTGGTGGAATCAATACAAGGGGCATTGTTACCTCGAGCTCTCAACGGAAAATATTTGAAGAAGTACCACCCGAGTGTGTGGCAGGAAGCCTGAGTAGGCAATGGCCGATATACGATTATCGCCCTTAGCACAAACATGGCCGATACATAATTATCACCCTGAGGAAAATAAATGGCCGATGGAGTGTTGACATCGTCCTTAGAACAAACACCGTGCATATTATTTTTCGGCGTGCAAGCTTTGCCGAAAAACAGGGGGGCATGTGTTGACATCGGATTTTGGCAAGGTACAAAAGGCAAGTAAGATGACATCAAGTAAAAGAGTTTTCGGCATGCAAAGTTTCAGGTCGCCGAGTGGAATAACTTTGATGTTTAACTTATCGCCATTCGACCTTATCTCGGTGGCCGAAGTTGTACTCCGAGTGACAAAATTCAACATTCTGAGTGGTTTTTGGCCGACCATGCCTTCAAGACGACCTCGGATGAAGGAGTACTCTAAAGGAATTGTCTTCGTCTCGTCGAGGCGATCGATTTTGATATATAAATCATCTCAATCCGAGTTCATATGCAAAAGTTAGAGGCAATACACTGCGGGCCAAAGCTGAGTGGAAATATGGCACGAAGTACACGCCATGTCTGATGGGTCGCGCGATCAATTCGGCCTTCAAGACTGCATTGAATCGAAAAACCTTCAACACGAAAAAGTTTCGTCTCGTCGAGCCAATCGACTTTCATATATAATTTGTCTCAATCCGAGGTCGTATGAGACTTGGGGAGACAAATCAAGATCAGGCTATGTTTTAGGTCGAGTGAAAGCCTACCGATCGAGTAAAAGGTCGAGTGAAAACCTACCAATCGAGTAAAAGGTCGAGTGAAAACCTACCGATCGAGTAAAAGGTCGAGTGAAAACCTACCGATCGAGTAAAAGATTATCTTCCGACTGAAAATGTGGTCATCGTTTGTTTTCCGAGTGAAAATATAGTCATCCGAGTGAAAAAGTCCAGTCGGACCATCCGAGTGAAAGACTCTAATATCCGAGTGGATGAGCTCAAATCCGAGTGAAACTGAACATATGCCCAAAAGTTTATCAAGATGATCTCGGATGAAGAAGTGTTCAATACAGAAGTTGTGCGTATCATCAAGACGGTAAACTTTGGTTTTGGAGTCATTGTCATCAGAGATGGTATATGGCCTGCAAATTCACTACAAGACTCGGATAATTCAGTCTACCGCAAGACTGAGTCCGACTGGAAGGTAAAAACGACCTCGAAAAGTATTCAAGATGGCCTTATTTGAAAAAGTGATCAACATGAGAGTTATTCGTATCGTCGAGGCGCACAAGTTTGATACTTGGGCCATCTTGATCGGAGGTCATATGGAGGCTCGGCGGCTTGCACAAGGAGGAAGACAGAAGTTGGGCCAGATTCAGACTGAATCCGAGTTGGAATAGAACTAGGGCTCTAGGACGCGAATTGATGTAATTTTTCTTGTAAGGAAAGCCTAAATGAATCCTTTACTTGTACGGGAAGTCCAGCCGCCTCTTATATATGTTGGGGGTGACGGCCGATTGAACAACACACAATCGACCAAATCAATATATTACTTTTCCTGTCTACTTTTTATCTCTCCACCGTTTTTCTCTCTCGTTCTTCGCTGTTCTTCGTGTTTGAGAGCTGCGAATCCCGAGGCTCTAGGGGCGAGCGAATCGACCTAGGGCAGCCCATAGCCGCCGCAATCCCTGACTGGGTCCCTCCCGGGTGCGCGGGGTTTTGGGTCTGCAAAAGCACCCGCCGACTGTCTTGCGTATCGCACTGTCCGTCGGGTCTCCTTCGACGTGAGCTGCGGTGCATCACCCCCGGCGTCGAGGGTACACGTGACGTGTTCGTGTGTCAACACCATCCATGAGCACCTTAGTGAACTTGTACCCTCCAACCTGAGGCGCCACCACCAAAGCCAAATGACCCGGATTATCAAACCGTGGCAGGTTATCCTCTCGACTCCACACAATGGGCTGCTCAGACCATCGTAAGCAACGGGGAATCGCCGGCTCAACGGCGTTCACATCCCTTTTATGGAGCTTTTGATCCCGTCTGCATAGACTTGTGGTGAAGACGTGATACTGCCCACTATTCAACTGCTTTGGATTACTCTAATAACCAGACTGTTGTTGCCGCTGTTGAGCCCCTTGACAAGGTTGTTGATTATAACCACCCTAATTGCCTTGATTGCTCTGGCCATGGAAACCGGAATTAGAATCGCCACCACCATAACTTGGACCATGATTATTCTAGAAAAGATCGGAATTTTTGTACTCTTTCATGATGAAGCAATCCTTCCAGAGGTGAGCGTATGGCCTTTCCCGTGTACTATGCTTCGGGTAGGGCTGATTCAGCATCTGCTCAAGATTGAAACGTGACCCTCCAAACTAGGGAGGTGGCTTTCCCTTATGATGCTGACCATTATTCTGCATGTTGGTATTAGCCAAAAAATCCAAACTATTATCAGCCTTGCGCTTACCATTGCCCCCCTGACTCGCCGGGTTATGATACTGGCTCTTGGTGTTGCCACTCTTCTTTCCCTTTCCAGGCTTTTCATCATCAGACTCGGGGTCCTTGGTACCATCAGAGTCGGCATACTTAACCAGAGCCGCCATCAGCTCCCCCATGTCGCTGCAGTGGTGCTTGAGTCACCCTAGCTTCTATTTAAGGGGCAAAAGGCGGCAATTTTTCTCCAACATCAATATTGCTGAACCGGCATTGATGCGATCCGATGAATGCAGGATAGTTGAGACCCGGCGCACTCAATGGGTTGTTGGCTCGCCCTCTTCCTGGACATAGGCGTCCAAATCCACAATTGACATAGGCTGCTTGCACGTATCTTTAATCTGAATAAACCGGGCTTTTAACTCGGCCCATGACCCAATGGACTTGACAGGTAGCCCTTTCAACCAAGTGCGGGTCGTCCCATCCAACATCATGGTGAAATACTTAGCACATGCAGCATCGCTAACATCCAACAGTTACATGGCCATCTCGTAACTCTCAACCCAAGCTTCAGGGGGTAAATCAGCGGTGTAGTTAGGCACCTTGCGAGGACCTTAGAAATCCTTAGGCAAACGCTCATTACGTAGAGCCAGCACTAAACATGGCACACCCAAAGTTCTGAAGGTCAGGCCTGTCTCTACTGAATTTGTCGGCTGAGCCAGAGAATGTTGACGAGCCGTGTACTGATCCGACAGCTCAGCCTCTCGACGCACTCTACCCTGATCCACAACATTCTGAGCATTACCTCCACCACGTGTCGGGTCATGCCCACGGGGCGGGTTGCGGTTTCGTCCACTGCTTCACATGGCTAGCTCATCAATATGCCTGTTATAACTTTTGCTTGGATATGGCGTGGAACGGATACGGTCCCAACTGTATGAATAAGCCGCCTATTGAGCCACAGCCGTCTGGGCAGCTCCCCGGCTCGTAGTATTTTCATCACTGTTGGTAATTTGCCTTCAAGCGGTAGAGCCGTCAGCCGTGTCGCTGCAGCGATCATGTTATCCAAAGGATTAAAATAATGACCCGGTGGTGTCGGTACATACTGAGGCGGAGTAGTATTCAGACGGGGCGGCTCCTCATGCGTGGCTGAGCCGGTGCTCCAGCCCCAGGCGCTTCGACCCGGTTTATCTCTGGTTGATTACTGGTCCCTGCTCCGGGCGTGCTAAAAGGGGTTTCTCACCTCGTAAACTGAAGGTAGACGAGATTGATGCCTCCTCCTCATGACTTCATTTGAAGAGTTTTGATCCATCATAAGCCGGAAAGCCTTTGACTGGATCCGTTGTGCCTGAGCATCTAAAGAAACCTGCTCCATGGCCATCCTGATATTCTCTACATTCAGCTCCTCCTTGGTATGTGCTATCTCATCACGCAACTTTGCAACCTCTGTGTTGTGCTGAACTTGATTTGCTGGGTTAACCTCCGTTGTTAACAATGTTGTCAGATTATCCAGCAAGTTGGTAAAATCCTGAGTCGGCAGGCGCACAGGGCCTCCTGCCCCGGCTGCCATTGTCGTTGTTGACCCAGAGATCATTGCTGCCGCAGTCAAAGAATTCTACGTTGGCTGTGTACCGGCCATGAAAATCGTGACCCTATTTGGCAGCTCATAGGGGTCCGGAATACTGTCGCCATCAAAATAGCCCCCAAGCCGGCCATCTTGCAGTTGGTATAGCGAATCAGTTTCACCAGTGGACGACTAACCATCAGAGTAGACGACCATCTCACCACCAGACACAGATCTATCCTTAGATTCCGCCCCATGGATGAATCCCATGAAGGCGCGCATCACGGCGGGCTGAACTCGGGCGGGTCACGCACACTGAGCCGTATCGATGATGTCGGTGCAGATGTCCAGCTCAGGGCCCAGTTCACCGATCTTGCCGATGAAAACGTGGATTCCGGCGAAGGGGATCCGGTACCCGTACTCAATTGAGCCGGCCTCGGGACCCCAGCCTTCATCATTGATGTAGAGCTTGCCGCCACGACTCTTGGTCATCCGGCCCATAGGATATCCCTTGATCCCTTCAAAGCTGCCCTTCAAGAACTCAAAACCACCGTGCGCTGGCCCCATGGTGGGCGCCAACTATCATGGAATTGTCACGGCAGATGTCCTAGTGTGAGGACTTAGTCATGGATCCATCACAACTAGGTTAGCTTAAAGGGGTTAAATGGGATGCATGACACAGGGAGTTTATACTAGTTTGGCCCCTTGCGGTGAAGGTAAAGTCCTAATCTTGTTTGAGGTGGTATTGCTTATGTCTCGATTACCAGGGAGGGAATCCGCTTGACCTAGCTTTTGATCTCTTGTCTTCGCCCCTAAACCGCCGCCGGGTCGTCCCTTTATATACACAGGTTGACGCCCAGTGGCTCACGGAGTCCCGGCCGGCTCATAAACAATGTGTCTGGCTCGGTGACTAAGTATACTTGCCTTACAATATAAGTCATACACATATGGAGGTTTACCCCTATGGGCCTTAAGTCGCCTTTGGGCTTTGGGCCCTTGGCAAGTCTGCTTCATGAACCGCCATCTTCAACATCTTCATGGGCTTTGTATTGATGAACTGCCATTAGTATAACCTGGCCCCTCCTAGGCGGGTCATACCCAATAGTCATATCCCCAATAGTAATGGTGTGTCTGAACGTCGTAACCGTACTTTATTAGATATGGTCTGATCTATGATGTCTCTTATCGACTTACCACTATCGTTTTGGGGTTATGCATTAGAGACATTTGCATTCATGTTAAATAGGGCACCGTCAAAATCCATTGAAACAACACCGTATGAACTGTGGTTTTGCAATAAACCTAAGCTGTCGTTTCTTAAAGTTTGGGGATGCAATGCTTATGTCAAAATGCTTCAGCCTGATATGCTCGAACCCAAATTGGAGAAGTGCGTCTTCATAATATACCCTAAGGAAACAATTGGGTACACCTTCTACCACAGATCCGACGGCAAGATCTTTTGTTGCCAAGAATGGAACCTTTCTAGAGAAGAAGTTTCTCTCGAAAGAAGTGAGTGGGAGGAAAGTAGAACTTGATCTGGTAATTGTACCTTCTCTCAATTTGGAAAGTAGCTCATCCGAGAAATCCGTTCCCGCGATGCCTACACAAACTAGAGAGGAAGCTAATGATGATGATCATGAACCTTCAGATCAAGTCACTACAGAACCTCATAGGTCAACCAGAGCACAATTCATACCAGAGTGGTATGGCAATCCTGTTTTGGAAGTCATGTTACTTGACCATGACGAACCTACGAACTATGAAGAAGCTATGATGAGCCGCAATTCTGATAAGTTGCTTGAGGCCATGAAATCTGAGATAGGATCCATGTGTGAGAACAAAGTGTGGACTTTGGTGGATTTGCCTGATGATCGGCGACCCATAGAGAATAAATGGATCTTTAGGAAGAAGACTAACGCTGATGGTAATGTTACTGTCTATAAAGCTCGACTTGTTGCAACAGGTTTTCGACAAGTTCAAGGAGTTGACTACGATTAGACTTTCTCACCCGTAGCAATGATTAAGTCAGTCAGAATCATGTTAGCAATTGCTGGATTTTATGATTATGAAATCTGGCAAATGAACGTCAAAACTGCATTCCTTAATGGATTACTTAAAGAAGAGTTGTATATGATGCAACCAGAAGGTTTGTTGATCCTAAAGGTGCTAACAAAGTGTGCAAGCTCCAATGATCCATTTATGGACTGGTACAAGCATCTCAGAGTTGGAATATACGCTTTGATGAGGTGATCAAAGCATATGGTTTTATACAGACTTTCGGAGAAGCTTGTATTTACAAGAAAGTGAGTGGGAGCTCTCTAGCATTTCTAATATTATATGTGGATGACATATTATTGATTGGAAAGGATATAGAATTTTTGGATAGCATAAAAGGATACTTGAATAATAGTTTTTCAATGAAAGACCTCGGTGAAGCTGCTTATATATTGGGCATCAAGATCTATAGAGATAGATCAAGAAGCTTGATAGGACTTTCACAAAGCACATACCTTGATAAAGTTTTGAAGATGTTGAAAATGGATCAGTCAAAGAAAGGGTTCTTGCCTGTGTTACAAGGTGTGAAGTTGAGTCAGACTCAATGCCCAACCACTGCAGAAGATAGAGAGAAAATGAAAGTCATTCCCTATGCCTCATCCATAGGTTCTATCATGTATGCTATGATGTGTACCAGACCTGATGTGTGCCTTGCTATAAGTTTAGCAGGGAGGTACCAAAGTAACCCAGGAGTGGATCACTGGACAGCGGTCAAGAACATCCTGAAGTACCTGAAAAGGACTAAGGATATGTTTCTCGTTTATGGAGGTGACAAAGAGCTCGTCGTAAATGGTTATGTTGATGCTAGCATTGACACTGATCCGGATGACTCTAAGTCACAAACCGGATACGTATTTTTATTGAATGGTGGAGCTGTCAGTTGGTGCAGTTCCAAGCAGAGTGTCGTGGCGGGATCTACGTGTGAAGCGGAGTACATAGCTTCTTTGGAAGTAGAAAATGAAGGAGTCTGGATGAAGGAGTTCATATTTGATCTAGGTGTAATACCTAGTGCATCGGGTCCAATGAAAATCTTTTGTGACAATACTGGAGCAATTGCCTTGGCAAAGGAATCCAGATTTCACAAAAAGACCAAACACATCAAGAGACGCTTCAACTCCATTCGTGATCTAGTCAAGGAAGTAGACATAGAGATTTGCAAAATACATACAGATCTGAATGTGGCAGATGTAACACCCCAGATGTAAAACTTCCATATTTGGCAATGTATCCAACCTTGTCATGATCAATTCCAAGTGGTTCCATCTTTTGTTTTTCCATTTTGGGTTTTGTTTTGTTTCATATTGCATTGCCTTCCTATTCTTGTCATATTGTATTTTCTCATTCTTGTTATTGGCATGTGGTGCATCATGTTCCTTGCTATGTTGCATCTTAAGTACCATGTTGCTCTTAATGTCAGTTTTGCATTGTTATTGTTTTGCTCACCATTTGAGTTGTGTGCATCCGTTCCTCGTGTTATTTATATCAATTTCAACCGAAATCTTCCAATCTATCCAGTGGCATGCTTGGATTACCAAGATAGTGCCATGTTCATCGTTTCCCCTTTTGGAGCACCCATATGCATTGCACTTCATATCTTGCATTCCATGTCATGTCTTCCATCATGTTGCTTGTGCATTGCATTGATACATCTCCAACGTATCTATAATTTTTGATTGCTCCATGCTACTTTATCTACTGTTTTGGACTATACTGGGCTTTATTTTCCACTTTTATATTATTTTTGGGACTAACCTATTAACCGGAGGCCCAGCCTAGAATTGCTGTTTTTTGCCCAGTGTTTCGAAGAAACGGAATATCAAATGGAGTCCAAACGGAATGAAACCTTTGGGAACGTGATTTTCTCACCGAACGTGATCCAGGAGACTTGGACCCTACTCCAAGAAGTGCCAGAGGCGGTCACGAGGGTGGAGGGCGCGCCCCCTGGGCGCCCCCTACCTCGTGGGCCCCCTGACGCTCCACCGACGTACTCCTTCCTCCTATATATACCTACGTATCCCCAAACGATCAGAACAGGAGCCAAAAACCTAATTCCACCGCCGCAACCTTCTGTATCCACGAGATCCCATCTTGGGGCCTGTTCCGGAGCTCCGCCGGAGGGGGCATCCACCATGGAGGGCTTCTACATCAACACCATAGCCCCTCCGATGAAGTGTGAGTAGTTTACTTCAGACCTTCGGGTCCATAGCTAGTAGCTAGATGGCTTCTTCTCTCTTTTTGGATCTCAATACAATGTTCTCCCCCTCTCTCGTGGAGATCTATTCGATGTAATCTTCTTTTTGCGGTGTGTTTGTTGAGACCGATGAATTGTGGGTTTATGATCCAGTATTATCTATGGAAAATATTTGATTCTTCTCTGAATTCTTTTATGTATGATTGAGTTATCTTTGCAAGTCTCTTCGAATTATCCTTTTTGGTTTGGCCAACTAGATTGGTAGTTCTTGCAATGGGAGAAGTGCTTAGCTTTGGGTTCAATCTTGCGGTGTCCTTACCCAGTGACAGAAAGGGTTGCAAGGCACGTATTGTATTGTTGCCATCGAGGATAACAAGATGGGGTTTTTATCATATTGCATGAATTTATCCCTCTACATCATGTCATCTTGCTTAAGGCGTTACTCTGTTTTTAACTTAATACTCTAGATGCATGCTGGATAGCGGTCGATGAGTGGAGTAATAGTAGTAGATGCAGAATCGTTTCGATCTACTTGTCTCGGACGTGATGCCTATATACATGATCATTGCCTAGATATGCTCATAACTATGCTCAATTCTGTCAATTGCTCAACAGTAATTTGTTCACCCACCGTAGAATATCTATGCTCTTGAGAGAAGCCACTAGTGAAACCTATGGCCCCCGGGTCTATTCTCATCATATCAATCTCTATCACTTTATTTACTTGCTTTGTTTTTACTTTGCCTTTTACTTTTTACTTTGCATCTATCTATCAAAAATACCAAAAATATTATTTATCATCTCTATCAGATCTCACTCTCGTAAGTGACCGTGAAGGGATTGACAACCCCTAATCGCGTTGGTTGCGAGTAGCTATCGTTTTGTGTAGGTACGAGGGACTTGTGCGTGGTCTCCTACTGGATTGATACCTTGGTTCTCAAAAACTGAGGGAAATACTTACGCTACTTTGCTGCATCATCCTCTCCTCTTCGGGGAAATCCAACGCAGTGCTCAAGAGGTAGCAAGAAGAATTTCTGGCGCCGTTGCCGGGGAGGCTCACGCAAGCAAGTCAACCATACCAAGTACCCATCGCAATCCCTATCTCTCGCATTACATTATTTGCCATTTGCCTCTCGTTTTCCTCTCCCCCACTTCACCCTTGCCGTTTTATTTGCCCTCTCTTTCCCAATCTCCTCCTCTCTTTCCCGTTTGCCTTTTTCCCGTTGCCTTTCTGTTTGCTTGTGTGTTGGATTACTTGTTGCCATGGCGCAAGATAATACCAAATTGTGTGATTTCTCGAATACCAATAATAATGATTTCCTTAGTACTCCGATTGCTCCTCTTAATAATGATGAGTCTTGTGAAATCAATACCGCTTTGCTGAATCTTGTTATGAAAGATCAATTCGCCGGCCTTCCTAGTGAAGATGCCGCTACTCATCTAAACAATTTTGTTGATTTGTGTGATATGCAAAAGAAGAAAGATACGGATAACAATATTGTCAAATTGAAGTTATTTCCGTTTTCACTTAGAGATCGGGCTAAAGTTTGGTTTTCATCTTTGCCTAAAAATAGTATTGATTCTTGGAACAAGTGCAAAGATGCTTTTATCTCTAAGTATTTTCCTCACGCTAAGATCATCACTCTTAGGAACGATATCATGAATTTTAAACAACTTGATCATGAGCATGTTGCCCAATCTTGGGAAAGAATGAAATTAATGCTTCGCAATTGCCCTACTCATGGTTTGAATTTATGGATGATCATACAAAATTTTTATGCCGGATTGAATTTTGCTTCTAGAAATCTTTTAGATTCGGCCGCGGGAGGCATGTTTATGGAAATTACGTTAGGAGATGCTACCAAATTGCTTGATAATATTATGGCTAATTATTCTCAATGGCACACCGAAAGATCTTCTAGTAAAAAAGTGCATGCTATAGAAGAAATCAATGTTTTGAGTGAAAAGATGGATGAACTTATGAAGATGTTTGCTCCTAAAAATACTCCTCTTGATCCCAATGATATGCCTTTATCTACTTTGCTTGAGAATAATAATGAATCTATGGATGTGAATTTTGTTGGTAGGAATAGTTTTGGAAACAACGCTTATAGAGGGAATTTTAATCCTAGGCCTTATCCTAGTAATCCTTCTAATAATTATGGAAATTCCTACAACAACTCTTATGGAAATTTTAATAAGATGCCCTCTGAATTTGAGAGTAGTGTTAAAGAGTTTATGAATTCACAAAAGAATTTTAATGCTTTGCTTGAAGAGAAATTGCTTAAAGTTGATGATTTGGCTAGGAACGTTGATAGAATTTCTCTTGAAATTGATTCTTTAAAGCTTAGATCTATTCCTCCTAAGCATGATATCAATGAGTCTCTCAAAGCCATGAGAATTTCCATTGATGAGTGCAAGGAAAGAACCGCTAGGATGCGTGCTTCCAAAGATGCCTTTATTAAAGCTTGTTTTTCCAATTCCTATGAAAATCAAGATGAAGATCTAAAAGTTATTGATGTGTCCCCCATTAAATCTTTGTTTTGCAATATGAATCTTGATGAAACTGAATATGATCTTCCTTTACCTAGAAGGCGTTCTAAGAATTCGGAGTTTCTAGATCTTGATGATGAAATTGATGAAAGTGGGATTGAAATAAATAAAAACCGAGATGTTGCTAAACCCACTATTTTGGATCTCAAGGAATTTAATTATGAAAATTGCTCTTTGATTGGTTGTATTTCCTTGTTGCAATCCGTGCTAGATTCTCCTCATGCTTATAGTCAAAATAAGGCCTTTACCGAACACATTGTTGATGCCTTGATGCAATCTTATGAAGAAAAACTTGAGTTGAAAGTTTCTATCCCTAGAAAACTCTATGATGAGTGGGAACCTACTATTAAAATTAAAATTAAAGATTATGAGTTTCATGCTTTGTGTGATTTGGGTGCTAGTGTCTCTACTATTCCCAAAACTTTGTGTGATTTGCTAGATTTCCGTAACTTTGATGATTGCTCTCTAAACTTGCATCTTGCGGATTCCACTATTAAAAAGCCTATGGGAAGAATTAATGATGTTCTTATTGTTGCAAATAGGAATTATGTGCCCGTAGATTTTATCGTTCTTGATATAGATTGCAATCCTTCATGTCCTATTATTCTTGGTAGACCTTTCCTTAGAACGATTGGTGCAATTATTGATATGAAGGAAGGGAATATTAGATTCCAATTTCCCTTAAAGAAGGGCATGGAACACTTCCCTAGAAAGAAAATAAAATTACCATATGAATCTATCATGAGAGCCACTTATGGATTGCCTACCAAAGATGGCAATACCTAGATCTATCCTTGCTTTTATGCCTAGCTAGGGGCGTTAAACGATAGCGCTTGTTGGGAGGCAACCCAATTTTATTTTGTGTTTTTTGTTTTTGCTTCTGTTTAGGAATAAATAATCCATCTACCTTCTGTTTGGATGTGGTTTTATGTTTTAATTAGTGTTTGTGCCAAGTAGAACCTATAGGATAACCTACGATGATAGTTGATTTGATTCTGCTGAAAAACAGAAACTTTGCACGCACGAATATAATTTTGTTAAATCACAGGAACGTGCTTTTGCGTTGATTCTTTTTGCTGCTGTTCAATAAACAAATTGTACAGGACTTCCTATTTTGGTAGAATTTTTAGAGTTCCAGAAGTTTCGTTAGTTACAGATTGCTACAGACTGTTCTGTTTTTGACAGATTCTGTTTTACGTGTGTTGTTTGCTTATTTTGATGAATCTATGGCTAGTAAAATAGTTTATAATCCATAGAGAAGTTGGAATACAGTAGGTTTAACACCAATATAAATAAAGAATGAGTTCATTACAGTACCTTGAAGTAGTCTTTTGTTTTCTTTCTCTAACGGAGCTCACGAGATTTCTGTTGAGTTTTGTGTTGTGAAGTTTTCAAGTTTTGGGTGAATTCTTTTGATGGATTATGGAACAAGGAGTGGCAAGAGCCTAAGCTTGGGGATGCCCATGGCACCCCCAAGATAATCCAAGGACACCAAAAAGTCAAAGCTTGGGGATGCCCCGGAAGGCATCC
This sequence comes from Triticum aestivum, assembly GCF_018294505.1. Classification (NCBI taxonomy): domain Eukaryota; kingdom Viridiplantae; phylum Streptophyta; class Magnoliopsida; order Poales; family Poaceae; genus Triticum; species Triticum aestivum. The sequence continues at coordinate 519,346,206 of NC_057798.1, read as the reverse complement.
CCTCTTTCGTCCACTTCCATCGGTAATTTACTTGGAGCTATATTTTTATTCACCACATGGTATGTGTTTTGCTTGGAGCGTCTTGTATTATTTGTGTCTTTGCTTGTTAGTCTACCACAATCATCCTTGCTGTACACACCTTTTGAGAGAGCCATACATGAATTGGAATTTGTTAGAATACTCTATGTGCTTCACTTATATCTTTTGAGCTTGATAGTTTTGCTCATAGTACTTCACTTATATCTTTTGAGCGTGATAATTTTTGCTCTAGTGCTTCACTTATATCTTTTAGAGCACGGTGGTGGATTTGTTTTAAAGAAACTATTGATCTCTCATGCTTCACTTAGAGTATTTTGAGAGTCGTTGATAGCATGGTAATTTGCTTAATGTTAATATACTTGGTATTCAAGATATGTGAAACTTTCTTTTGAGTGATTGAATACTAAGATAAGTTTGATGCTTGATAATTGTTTTGAGATATGGAGGTGATAATATCAAAGTCGTGCTAGTTGGGTGATTATGAATTTGAGAAATACTTGTGTTGAAGTTTGCAAGTCCCGTAGCATGCACGTATGGTTAAAGTTGTGTAACAAATTTGAAACATGAAGTGTACCTGGCTTGTGCATCCTTATGAGTGGCGGTCGGGGACGAGCGATGGTCTTTTCCTACCAATCTATCCCCCTAGGAGCATGCGCGTCGTACTTGATTTTTGATGACTTCTAAATTTTTGCAATAATCATATGAGTTCTTTTGACTAATATTGAGTCCATGGATTATACGCACTCTCACCTTTCCGCCTTTGCTAGCCTCTTCGGTACCGTGCATTGCCCTTTCTCACCTTGAGAGTTGGTGCAAACTTCGCCGGTGCATCCAAACCCCGTGATACGATACGCTCTATCACACATAAACCTCCTTATATCTTCCTCAAAACAGCCACCATACCTACCTATCATGGCATTTCCATAGCCATTCCGAGATATATTGCCATGCAACTTCCACCATCATCATCATGACATACATTACTTTTGTCATATTGCCATTGCATGATCATGTAGTTGACATCGTATTTGTGGCAAAGCCACCATGCATTATTTTCCATACATGTCACTCTTGATTCATTGCACCATCCCGGTACACCGCCGGAGGCATTCATATAGAGTCATATCTTGTTCTAAGTTTCGAGTTGTAATCCTTATGTTGTAATCAATAGAAGTGTGATGATCATCATTATTAGAGCATTGCCCAAATAAAAAAATGCCAAAAAAAGAAAAGGCCCAAAAAAAAGGGCAATGCTACTATCTCTTTTTCCACACTTGTGCTTCAAAGTAGCACCTTGTTCTTCATGTAGTGAGTCTCATATATTGTGCTTCAAAGTAGCACCTTGTTCCTTCATGTAGTGAGTCTCATAAAGTTGTCCTTTTCATACTAGTGGGAATTTTTCATTATAGAACTTGGCTTGTATATTCCTACGATGGGCTTCCTCAAATGCCCTAGGTATTCATGAGCAAGCGAGTTGGATGCACACCCACTAGTTTTCTTTTGTTGAGCATTCATAGCTCTAGTCCATCTGTTGCATGGCAATCCCTACTCCTCAGGTTGACATCAATTGATGGGCATCTCCATAGCCAGTTGAGTAGCCTCGTCAATGTGAGACTTTCTCCTTTTTTGTCTTCTCCACACAATCCCCATCATCATATTCTATTCCACCCATAGTGCTATATCCATGGCTCACGCTCATGTATTGCGTGAAGGTTGAAAAAGTTTGAGATTATTTAAGTATGAAACAATTGCTTGGCTTGTCATCGGGGGTATAGAAGTTGGGAACATCTTTGTGTGACGAAAATGAAGCATAGCCTAACTATATGATTTTGTAGGGATGAACTTTCTTTTGCCATGTTATTTTGAGAAGACATGATTGCTTTGATTAGTATGCTTGAAGTATTATTATTTTTGTGTCAATATGAACTTTTGTCTTGAATCTTTCGGATCTGAATATTCATATCACAATTAAGAAGATTTACATTGAAATTATGCCAAAGTATCACTCCGCATCAAAAATTCTTTTTTATCATTTACCTACTCGAGGACGAGCAGGAATTAAGCTTGGGGATGCCTGATACGTCTCCAACGTATCTATAATTTTTGATTGCTCCATGCTACTTTATCTACTATTTTGGACTATATTGGGCTTTATTTTCCACTTTTATATTATTTTTGGGACTAACCTATTAACCGGAGGCCCAGCCCAGAATTGTTGTTTTTTGCCTATTTCAGTGTTTCGAAGAAACGGAATATCAAACGGAGTCCAAACGGAATGAAACCTTCGGGAACGTGATTTTCTCACCGAACGTGATCCAGGAGACTTGGACCCTACTCCAAGAAGTGCCAGAGGCGGTCACGAGGGTGGAGGGCGCCCCCGCCCCCTGGGTGCGCCCCCCTATCTCGTGGGCCCCCTGACGCTCCACCGACGTACTCCTTCCTCCTATATATACCTACGTATCCCCAAACGATCAGAACAGGAGCCAAAAACCTAATTCCACCGCCGCAACCTTCTGTATCCACGAGATCCCATCTTGGGGCCTATTCCGGAGCTCCGCCGGAGGGGGCATCCACCACGGAGGGCTTCTACATCATCACCATAGCCCCTCCGATGAAGTGTGAGTAGTTTACTTCAGACCTTCGGGTCCATAGCTAGTAGCTAGATGGCTTCTTCTCTCTTTTTGGATCTCAATACAATGTTCTCCCCCTCTCTTGTGGAGATCTATTCGATGTAATCTTCTTTTTGCGGTGTGTTTGTTGAGACCGATGAATTGTGGGTTTATGATCCAGTATTATCTATGGAAAATATTTGATTCTTCTCTGGATTCTTTTATGTATGATTGAGTTATGTTTGCAAGTCTCTTCGAATTATCCTTTTTGGTTTGGCCAACTAGATTGGTAGTTCTTGCAATGGAGAAGTGCTTAGCTTTGAGTTCAATATTGCGGTGTCCTTACCCAGTGACAGAAAGGGTTGCAAGGCACGTATTGTATTGTTGCCATCGAGGATAACAAGATGGGGTTTTTATCATATTGCATGAATTTGTCCCTCTACATCATGTCATCTTGCTTAAGGCGTTACTCTATTTTTAACTTAATACTCTAGATGCATGCTGGATAGCGGTCGATGAGTGGAGTAATAGTAGTAGATGCAGAATCGTTTCGATCTACTTGTCTCGGACGTGATGCCTATATACATGATCATTGCCTAGATATGCTCATGACTATGCTCAATTCTGTCAATTGCTCAATAGTAATTTGTTCACCCACCGTAGAATATTTATGCTCTTGAGAGAAGCCACTAGTGAAACCTATGGCCCCCGGGTCTATTCTCATCATATCAATCTCTATCACTTTATTTACTTGCTTTGTTTTTACTTTGCCTTTTACTTTTTACTTTGCATCTATCTATCAAAAATACCAAAAATATTATTTATCATCTCTATCAGATCTCATCCTCGTAAGTGACCGTGAAGGGATTGAGAACCCCTAATGGTGTTGGTTGCGAGTAGCTATCGTTTTGTGTAGGTACGAGGGACTTGTGCGTGGTCTCCTACTGGATTGATACCTTGGTTCTCAAAAACTGAGGGAAATACTTACGCTACTTTGTTGCATCATCCTCTCCTCTTCGGGGAAATCCAACGCAGTACTCAAGAGGTAGCATGCATCATGATTGATTGTTGTTCCATTGTTGTGTTCTTACTTTGGGTAGAGCTGGGAGACGAGTTCGTGAACGAGGACCCTGTTGAGTACGTTCACGGGGAGCAAGTTACCGATTCCACTGAGGACATTTCAGGCAAGATGTTCATTACCCCCGATATCACTTCTATCTTTGCTTGCTAGTTGTCCATTCTATCGCTATGTCGTGCTACCACTACTGCAGGATGCTGCTAATGCGACACTACAATCAGGGACCCTTCGAGAAACTGTGTGCGACGCAATAATCGCAAACGGTGGTGTCAGAGAACCGTCAAAAATGTCCAAACCGTTTGCGATGGTTTATGCATCAAACACAGTTCAGATTTTAGTTGCGTGTGCGATGCAGGGCATACGGTTGATTCAGCCGAACTGTTTGTGATGAGGAAGAACAACAGAAACGGGCAGCCATATCAATGTGTGTGCGATATACGGCAAACAGTTCGCTCCGATGAACCGTTTGTGATGATTGAGGTGAACATAAACGATTCAGCGTAAAAGATGTGTGTGATACCCGACAAACAGGTCGGTAATCAAAATTGTGTGCAATCATTATAGACAGCCCATACGGTCTTTTTTTGTGAATTGTGTGTTCATCAGGGCACACAGCTCAATGAACCAACTTGTGGGCGATAATGTAGAAGATCTTTGTCGAATACATATTACTAACCGTCTTCGGTGAGATTGACAGGATAAACAGAGATATATACAGTCTACTTAATTTAGTCCTTCTTGTTGTTGTTGTTGTTGTTGGATGGCCCCGTGACATCGTCTTGGCGAGGATGCTTCTTGCTGCTGACCGTTGGCTTTTCATCGCCGCCACCGTTGTCATCACCGTTGCTGTCGTTATCCTCCTCCTCCTTGTTCGACCATTCCTCCTCCTCATCATCGTCATCCCGATCTTCTTCGTCCTCCGACGGCTCCTCGTCCATCTAGTTGTCTTCTGACGACTCCAGAGGTGGCGTCCCTTCCATGAACCGGATATAATCAAGGTTTGGGATCAACGTCGGACTCATGGAAGACGAGCGGGATGATTCCGATGTTGACCTATCATCGGGCGCCAGACTGTTGGCTGAACTGTCGTCCTCGCTGTCGCTCGACATGGCTGCAGAGTGTGTGCAAGTGTGTAGGGCGGCCTATCAGGGACGATGAAGATGGTGGACACTTAAGCGGGGTATGCAAAGAAGAGGAACTGCCAATTGAAGCGGGGTGACGTATTATCTAACCACAATTATTTGTACCCAGTCGCTCCAAATTCCCGGGGTTGCATAGGACTCCTATTGGCTATTTGGCTGGTTTCCTTTTTCAGGACAAAAACAAGGAACGAGTTTTGGGATTATGCACCGGTTATGGTACGAACGGAGTAGGACAGTTGGCAAGCAATACATTGAGCTCTTCTTATTGATAAAACCAGTAATAATCAAACTAGAAAGGAAAAGAAAAAAGACAAAGAAAAATAGCTGCACAAATCTTCGCGTAACATCAAGGCATAGGAGTACCTAGATGTGCATTATTTAGAGCACATCTAGATGTGCTTTAGCAATACTGTCAAACAAAATCCCTAATTATCATTGCAAACAGCGCATAGAACATGGCTAATGCGACAACCACAACTACACATGCTAGTTCCTTCTTGTCTCTTGCTTTCATCTGTTGCCTGTTATTGATTCTTTCTTGCTTCATCGTACTGATTGTACATTCCAGATCAGCCAGTTCCTTCTTTAGCTAATGTTATCTTCGGCAATCTTGGTGATAACACTCCGAGCCCTGCCATGCCATTCTTCATCCAACCAGTTAACAAAGCCACAAGCCTCATATCCCTGCCAATGTTAATTAGTATTCAGGATGAGCGGTGGCATTAACTCAAGTAAAATGATGAACTTAGCACTAACCTCTAAGGGGAACTGAGAAACCGCCTACCAATGTCGAATCTCTCCGTGCATACACGTCGAGCGGGAGTGTGCCTGTGCACACAACTCAGCTTTTGGTACTTCTTGGTGGCGCAAAACTCGGAGTCGAACTCGTGTTGCGGGAGTCTGGAGTCATGCTCCAGATCCGGCGGCAGATCGCTTTCCTGGGGGGGATTCAATTTAGGACGGACTCAGCAAGGAGCTACTTTGGACATGCTAAAAAAGATCGGGATAGATTGGAACTTGACAGGACGATTCGGATCCGTAGTACACCTACCTTCTGATGACCTTAGGCAAGTGCTCGGCGGTGACCGCCATCGTGGCAATGATACGAGTAGGAGCAGCCGCACCAAAACCATACTCACCAGCATTCCCCCAATGTCAGCTCCACGCGAGGGAATTTTGAGGCTATGTAGAGATTTGGGGGAAATGGGGAAACTGTGGGGATAAGCTAACGGTCGGGAACTACTTATGGCACTATGTATCGACCGTCTGGTTGTCGTCTGACGACTCCGGAGGTGGCGTCCCTTCCATGAACCGGATATAATTGAGCTATGGGATCGACGCCAAACTCATGGAAGACGAGCGGGATGATTCCGATGTTGACCTATCATCGGGCGCCAGACTGCTGGCCGAACTGTCGTCCTCGCTGTTGCTCGACATGGCTGCAGAGTGTGTGCCAGTGTGTAGCACGGCCTACCGGGGACGATGAAGATGGTGGACACTTAAGCAGGGTATGCAGACAAGAGGAACTGCCAATTGAAGCGAGGTTTGACGTATTATGTAACCACAATTATTTGTACCCAGTCGCTCCAAATTCCCGGGGTTGCGCAGGACTCCTATTGGCTATTTGGCTGGTTTCCTTTTTCAGGACAAAAACATGGAACGAGTTTTGGGATTATGCACCGGTAATGGTACGAACGGAGTAGGATAGTTGGCAAGCAATACATTGAGCTCTTCTTATTGATAAAGCCAGTAATAATCAAACTAGAAAGGAAAAGAAAAAAGATAAAGAAAAATAACTGATTGAATCTTCACGTAACATCAATGGCATAGGAGTACCTAGATGTGTATTATTTAGGGCACATCTAGATGTGCTTTAGCAATACTGTCAAACAAAACCCCTAATTATCATTGCAAACAGCACATAGAACATGGCTAATGCAACAACCACAACTACACATGCTAGTTCCTTCTTGTCTCTTGCTTTCATTTGTTGCCTGTTATTGATTCTTTCTTGCTTCATCATACTGATTGTACATTCCAGATCAGCCAGTTTCTTCTTTAACTTAACGTTATCTTCTGCGAGCTTGGTGATAACACTCTGAGACCTGCCATGCCATTCTTCATCCAACCAATTAACAAAGCCACAAGCCTCATATCCCTATCAATGTTAAATAGTATTCAGGATGAGCGGTGGCATTAACTCAAGTAAAATGATGAACTTAGCACTAACCTCTAAGGGGCAACTGAGAAACCACCTGCCAATGTCGAATCCCTCCATGCATACACGTCGAGCGGGAGTGTGCCCGTGCACACAACTTAGCTTTTGGTACTTCTTGGTGGTGCAAAACTCGGAGTTCAACTCGTGTTGCGGGAGTCTGGAGGCATGCTCCAGATCCGGCGGCAGATCGCTTTCCTGGGGGGGATTCAATTCGGGATGGACTCAGCAAGGAGCTACTTTGGACATGCTAAAAAAGATTAGGATAGATTGGAACCTGATAGGACGATTCGGATCCGTAGTACACGTGCCTTCTGATGACCTTAGGCAAGTGCTCGGCGGCGACCGCCGTCGTGGCGGCGATACGAGTAGGAGAAGCCGCACCAAAACCATCAGCACCACTCGCCCGCATTCCCCCAATGTCAGCTCCACGCGAGGGAATTTTGAGGCTATGTAGAGATTTGGGGGAAGTGGGGAAACTGTGGGGATAAGCTAACGGTCGGGAACTACTTATGGCACTATGTATATGTTGGAGTATACGGCACACAGTTTATACATGTCGTTTGTGTTAGGTATTACAATGTCACACACGATTTGCACACCAAACCGTGTGAGAAGACAACGTAGGTGAGACACGGTTGCCGTTACATAACCGTATGTGATGTACTATCTTGTACATATAATTGAGTTACAGTGATACCGTGTAAACAGCTGCTTTGTGGATATCCGTCAAAAAAATAGCCGGTACGCATCTAGAGATGGCGGAAGTGGCCTAGGCAAGGGCTACCAGAGAAGAGGTCAATCCTGGGTCGGTGGGCGGTGGCGGCGTCATAGGAGGTCAATCCTCGGTCTATGGCGGGAGATAGGAGGAGCTCAACCATCGAGGTCAGCGGCGGCGTGATTCGAGCACATCCATCGCGGTCGATGGCGGGATAGTGGAGGTCGAACTTCAGGCGGCAGCCGCACTAAGCTTTGCTCCTCGGCCCTGCTGTCTCGGCGTCCTGCCGCATCGCGCTTCTCTCTCTGCTGGGTGGAGGTCGCCACGCGGTTACTTAATTAAGGTATTCTTTTCGTGAGTGGCTTAAGTAAGGTATCCAATTCCTAAGGGTAGTGATGTACTAGTACTTGAAGGAAATATGCCCTAGAGGCAATAATAAAGTTATTATTTATTTCCTTATAATCATGATAAATGTTTATTATTCATGCTAGAATTGTATTTACCGGAAACATAATACATGTGTGAATATATAGACAAACAAAGTGTCACTAGTATGCCTCTACTTGACTAGCTCGTTAATCAAAGATGGTTATGTTTCCTAACCATGAACAATGAGTTGTTATTTGATTAACGAGGTCACATCATTAGTAGAATGATCTGATTGACATGACCCATTCCATTAGCTTAGCACCCGATCGTTTAGTATGTTGCTATTGCTTTCTTCATGACTTATACATGTTCCTATGACTATGAGATTATGCAACTCCCGTTTACCGGAGGAACACTTTGGGTACTACCAAACGTCACAACGTAACTGGGTGATTATAAAGGAGTACTACAGGTGTCTCCAATGGTCGATGTTGGGTTGGCGTATTTCGAGATTAGGATTTGTCACTCCGATTGTCGGAGAGGTATCTCTGGGCCCTCTCGGTAATACACATCACATAAGCCTTGCAAGCATTACAACTAATATGTTAGTTGTGAGATGATGTATTACGGAACGAGTAAAGAGACTTGCCGGTAACGAGATTGAACTAGGTATTGGATACCGACGATCGAATCTCGGGCAAGTAACATACCGATGACAAAGGGAACAACGTATGTTGTTATGCGGTCTGACCGATAAAGATCTTCGTAGAATATGTAGGAGCCAATATGGGCATCCAGGTCCCGCTATTGGTTATTGACCGGAGACGTGTCTCGGTCATGTCTACATTGTTCTCGAACCCGTAGGGTCCGCACGCTTAAGGTTACGATGACAGTTATATTATGAGTTTATGCATTTTGATGTACCGAAGGTTGTTCGGAGTCCCGGATGTGATCACGGACATGACGAGGAGTCTCGAAATGGTCGAGACATAAAGATTGATATATTGGAAGCCTATGTTTGGACATCGGAAGTGTTCCGGGTGAAATCGGGATTTTACCGGGTTACCGGGAGGTTACCGGAACCCCCCGGGAGCCATATGGGCCTTCATGGGCCTTAGTGGAAAGGAGAAAGGGGCAGCCCAAGGGGGCTGCGCGCCTCCCCCCTTCCCCTAGTCCTATTAGGACTAGGAGAGGTGGCCGGCCACCCCTCTCCCTCTTTCCCCCTTGGGAATCCTAGTTGGAATAGGATTGGGGGGGGAGTCCTACTCCCGGTAGGAGTAGGACTCCTCCTGCGCCCTCCTCCTTGGCCGGCGCCCCCCTCCCCCCCTTGGCTCCTTTATATACTGAGGTAGAGGCACCCCAAAGACACAAGTTGACACAAGTTGATCCACGTGATCTATTCCTTAGCCGTGTGCGGTGCCCCCTGCCACCATATTCCTCGATAATACTGTAGCGGAGTTTAGGCGAAGCCCTGCTGCTGTAGTTCATCAAGATCGTCACCACGCCGTCGTGCTGACGGAACTCTTCCCCGACACTTTGCTGGATCGGAGTCCGGGGATCGTCATCGAGCTGAACGTGTGCTCGAACTCGGAGGTGCCGTAGTTTCGGTGCTTGATCGGTTGGATCGAGAAGACGTACGACTACTTCCTCTACGTCGTGTCATCGCTTCCGCAGTCGGTCTGCGTTGGGTACGTAGACAATACTCTCCCCTCGTTGCTATGCATCACATGATCTTGCGTGTGCGTAGGAAATTTTTTGAAATTACTACGAAACCCAACAGTGGCATCCGAGCCTAGGTTATTTATGTTGATGTTATATGCACGAGTAGAACACAAGTGAGTTGTGGACGATACAAGTCATACTGCCTACCAGCATGTCATACTTTGGTTCGGCGGTATTGTTGGACGAGACGACCCGGACCAACCTTACGCGTACGCTTACGCGAGACCGGTTCCCTCGACGTGCTTTGCACAGAGATGGCTTGCGGGCGACTGCCTCTCCAACTTTAGTTGAACCAAGTATGGCTACGCCCGGTCCTTGCGAAGGTTAAAACGGAGTCTATTTGACAAACTATCGTTGTGGTTTTGATGCGTAGGTGAGATTGGTTCTTACTTAAGCCCGTAGCAGCCACGTAAAACATGCAACAACAAAGTAGAGGACGTCTAACTTGTTTTTGCAGGGCATGTTGTGATGTGATATGGTCAAGGCATGATGCTGAATTTTATTGTATGAGATGATCATGTTTTGTAACCGAGTTATCGGCAACTGGCAGGAGCCATATGGTTGTCGCTTTATTGTATGCAATGCAATCGCGATGTAATGCTTTACTTTATTACTAAACGGTAGTGATAGTCGTGGAAGCATAAGATTGGCGAGACGACAACGATGCTACGATGGAGATCAAGGTGTCGCGCCGGTGACGATGGTGATCATGACGGTGCTTCGGAGATGGAGATCACAAGCACAAGATGATGATGGCCATATCATATCACTTATATTGATTGCATGTGATGTTTATCTTTTTATGCATCTTATCTTGCTTTGATTGACGGTAGCATTATAAGATGATCTCTCACTAAATTATCAAGAAGTGTTCTCCCTGAGTATGCACCGTTGCGAAAGTTCTTCGTGCTGAGACACCACGTGATGATCGGGTGTGATAGGCTCTACGTTCAAATACAACGGGTGCAAAACAGTTGCGCACGCAGAATACTCAGGTTAAACTTGACGAGCCTAGCATATGCAGATATGGCCTCGGAACACGGAGACCGAAAGGTCGAGCGTGAATCATATAGTAGATATGATCAACATAATGATGTTCACCGATGAAACTACTCCATCTCACGTGATGATCGGACATGGTTTAGTTGATTTGGATCACGTGATCACTTAGAGGATTAGAGGGATGTCTATCTAAGTGGGAGTTCTTTAGTAATATGATTAATTGAACTTAAAATTTATCATGAACTTAGTCCCTGAAAGTATCTTGCTTGTTTATGTTGATTGTAGATAGATGGCTCGTGCTGTTGTTCCGTTGAATTTTAATGCGTTCCTTGAGAAAGCAAAGTTGAAAGATGATGGTAGCAATTACACGGACTGGGTCCGTAACTTGAGGATTATCCTCATTGCTGCACAGAAGAATTACGTCCTGGAAGCACCGCTGGGTGCCAGGCCTGCTGCTGGAGCAACACCAGATGTTATGAACGTCTGGCAGAGCAAAGCTGATGACTACTCGATAGTTCAGTGTGCCATGCTTTACGGCTTAGAATCGGGACTTCAACGACGTTTTGAACGTCATGGAGCATATGAGATGTTCCAGGAGTTGAAGTTAATATTTCAAGCAAATGCCCGAATTGAGAGATATGAAGTCTCCAATAAGTTCTATAGCTGCAAGATGGAGGAGAACAGTTCTGTCAGTGAGCATATACTCAAAATGTCTGGGTATAATAATCACTTGATTCAATTGGGAGTTAATCTTCCGGATGATTGCGTCATTGACAGAATTCTCCAATCACTGCCACCAAGCTACAAGAGCTTCGTGATGAACTATAATATGCAAGGGATGAACAAGACTATTCCCGAGCTCTTCGCAATGCTGAAAGCTGCGGAGGTAGAAATCAAAAAGGAGCATCAAGTGTTGATGGTTAACAAAACCACTAGTTTCAAGAAAAAGGGCAAAGGAAAGAAGAAAGGGAACTTCAAGAAGAACAGCAAGCCAGTTGCTGCTCAAGAGAAGAAACCCAAGTCTGGACCTAAGCCTGAAACTGAGTGCTTCTACTGCAAGCAGACTGGTCACTGGAAGCGGAACTGCCCCAAGTATTTGGCGGATAAGAAGGATGGCAAGGTGAACAAAGGTATATGTGATATACATGTTATTGATGTGTACCTTACCAATGCTCGCAGTAGCACCTGGGTATTTGATACTGGTTCTGTTGCTAATATTTGCAACTCGAAACAGGGGCTACGGATTAAGCGAAGATTGGCTAAGGACGAGGTGACGATGCGCGTGGGAAACGGTTCCAAAGTCGATGTGATCGCAGTCGGCACGCTACCTCTACATCTACCTTCGGGATTAATATTAGACCTAAATAATTGTTATTTGGTGCCAGCGTTGAGCATGAACATTATATCTGGATCTTGTTTAATGCGAGACGGTTATTCATTTAAATCAGAGAATAATGGTTGTTCTATTTATATGAGTAATATCTTTTATGGTCATGCACCCTTGAAGAGTGGTCTATTCTTATTGAATCTCGATAGTAGTAATACACATATTCATAATGTTGAAGCCAAAAGATGCAGAGTTGATAATGAAAGTGCAACTTATTTGTGGCACTGTCGTTTAGGTCATATCGGTATAAAGCGCATGAAGAAACTCCATGCTGATGGACTTTTGGAACCACTTGATTATGAATCACTTGGTACTTGCGAACCGTGCCTCATGGGCAAGATGACTAAAACACCGTTCTCCGGTACTATGGAGAGAGCAACAGATTTGTTGGAAATCATACATACCGATGTATGTGGTCCAATGAATATTGAGGCTCGAGGCGGATATCGTTATTTTCTCACCTTCACAGATGATTTGAGCAGATATGGATATATCTACTTAATGAAGCATAAGTCTGAAACATTTGAAAAGTTCAAAGAATTTCAGAGTGAAGTTGAAAATCATCGTAACAAGAAAATAAAGTTTCTACGATCTGATCGTGGAGGAGAATATTTGAGTTACGAGTTTGGTGTACATTTGAAAAACTGTGGAATAGTTTCACAACTCACGCCACCCGGAACACCACAGCGCAATGGTGTGTCCGAACGTCGTAATCGTACTTTACTAGATATGGTGCGATCTATGATGTCTCTTACAGATTTACCGCTATCATTTTGGGGTTGTGCTTTAGAGACGGCCGCATTCACGTTAAATAGGGCACCATCAAAATCCGTTGAGACGACGCCTTATGAACTGTGGTTTGGCAAGAAACCAAAGTTGTCGTTTCTTAAAGTTTGGGGCTGCGATGCTTATGTGAAAAAGCTTCAACCTGATAAGCTCGAACCCAAATCGGAGAAATGTGTCTTCATAGGATACCCAAAGGAAACTGTTGGGTACACCTTCTATCACAGATCCGAAGGCAAGACATTCGTTGCTAAGAATGGATCATTTCTAGAGAAGGAGTTTCTCTCGAAAGAAGTGAGTGGGAGGAAAGTAGAACTTGACGAGGTAACTGTACCTGCTCCCTTACTGGAGAGTAGTTCATCACAGAAAACTGTTTCAGTGACACCTACACCAGTTAGTGAGGAAGCCAATGATAATGATCATGAAACTTCAGATCAAGATACTACTGAACCTCGTAGATCAACCAGAGTAAGATCCGCGCCAGAGTGGTACGGTAATCCTGTTCTGGAAGTCATGCTACTAGATCATGATGAACCTACGAACTATGAAGAAGCGATGGTGAGCCCAGATTCCGCAAAGTGGCTTGAAGCCATGAAATCTGAGATGGGATCCATGTATGAGAACAAAGTATGGACTTTGGTTGACTTGCCCGATGATCGGCAAGCAATTGAGAATAAATGGATCTTTAAGAAGAAGACTGACGCTGATGGTAATGTTACTGTCTACAAAGCTCGACTTGTCGCAAAAGGTTTTCGGCAAGTTCAAGGGATTGACTACGATGAGACCTTCTCACCCGTAGCGATGCTTAAGTCCGTCCGAATCATGTTAGCGATTGCCGCATTTTATGATTATGAAATTTGGCAGATGGATGTCAAAACTGCATTCCTGAATGGATTTCTGGAAGAAGAGTTGTATATGATGCAACCGGAAGGTTTTGTCGATCCAAAGGGAGCTAACAAAGTGTGCAAGCTCCAGCGATCCATTTATGGACTGGTGCAAGCCTCTCGGAGTTGGAATAAACGTTTTGATAGTGTGATCAAAGCATTTGGTTTTATACAGACTTTCGGAGAAGCCTGTATTTACAAGAAAGTGAGTGGGAGCTCTGTAGCATTTCTGATATTATATGTGGATGACATATTACTGATTGGAAATGATATAGAATTTCTGGATAGCATAAAGGGATACTTGAATAAAAGTTTTTCAATGAAAGACCTCGGTGAAGCTGCTTACATATTAGGCATTAAGATCTATAGAGATAGATCAAAACGCTTAATTGGACTTTCACAAAGCACATACCTTGACAAAATTTTGAAGAAGTTCAAAATGGATCAAGCGAAGAAAGGGTTCTTGCCTGTGTTACAAGGTGTGAAATTGAGTAAGACTCAATGCCCGACCACTGCAGAAGATAGAGAGAATATGAAAGATGTTCCCTATGCATCAGCCATAGGATCTATCATGTATGCAATGCTGTGTACCAGACCTGATGTATGCCTTGCTATAAGTTTAGCAGGGAGGTACCAAAGTAATCCAGGAGTGGATCACTGGACAGCGGTCAAGAACATCCTGAAATACCTGAAAAGGACTAAGGATATGTTTCTCGTATATGGAGGTGACAAAGAGCTCATCGTAAAAGGTTACGTTGATGCAAGCTTTGACACTGATCCGGACGATTCTAAATCGCAAACCGGATACGTGTTTACATTAAACGGTGGAGCTGTCAGTTGGTGCAGTTCTAAACAAAGCGTCGTAGCGGGATCTACATGTGAAGCGGAATACATAGCTGCTTCGGAAGCAGCAAATGAAGGAGTCTGGATGAAGGAGTTCATATCCGATCTAGGTGTCATACCTAGCGCATCGGGTCCAATGAAAATCTTTTGTGACAATACTGGTGCAATTGCCTTGGCAAAGGAATCCAGATTTCACAAAAGGACCAAACACATCAAGAGACGCTTCAACTCCATCCGGGATCTAGTCCAGGTGGGAGACATAGAGATTTGCAAGATACATACGGATCTGAATGTTGCAGACCCGTTGACTAAGCCTCTTCCACGAGCAAAACATGATCAGCACCAAGGCTCCATGGGTGTTAGAATCATTACAGTGTAATCTAGATTATTGACTCTAGTGCAAGTGGGAGACTGAAGGAAATATGCCCTAGAGGCAATAATAAAGTTATTATTTATTTCCTTATAATCATGATAAATGTTTATTATTCATGCTAGAATTGTATTTACCGGAAACATAATACATGTGTGAATACATAGACAAACAAAGTGTCACTAGTATGCCTCTACTTGACTAGCTCGTTAATCAAAGATGGTTATGTTTCCTAACCATGAACAATGAGTTGTTATTTGATTAACGAGGTCACATCATTAGTAGAATGATCTGATTGACATGACCCATTCCATTAGCTTAGCACCCGATCGTTTAGTATGTTGCTATTGCTTTCTTCATGACTTATACATGTTCCTATGACTATGAGATTATGCAACTCCCGTTTACCGGAGGAACACTTTGGGTACTACCAAACGTCACAACGTAACTGGGTGATTATAAAGGAGTACTACAGGTGTCTCCAATGGTCGATGTTGGGTTGGCGTATTTCGAGATTAGGATTTGTCACTCCGATTGTCGGAGAGGTATCTCTGGGCCCTCTCGGTAATACACATCACATAAGCCTTGCAAGCATTACAACTAATATGTTAGTTGTGAGATGATGTATTACGGAACGAGTAAAGAGACTTGCCGGTAACGAGATTGAACTAGGTATTGGATACCGACGATCGAATCTCGGGCAAGTAACATACCGATGACAAAGGGAACAACGTATGTTGTTATGCGGTCTGACCGATAAAGATCTTCGTAGAATATGTAGGAGCCAATATGGGCATCCAGGTCCCGCTATTGGTTATTGACCGGAGACGTGTCTCGGTCATGTCTACATTGTTCTCGAACCCGTAGGGTCCGCACGCTTAAGGTTACGATGACAGTTATATTATGAGTTTATGCATTTTGATGTACCGAAGGTTGTTCGGAGTCCCGGATGTGATCACGGACATGACGAGGAGTCTCGAAATGGTCGAGACATAAAGATTGATATATTGGAAGCCTATGTTTGGACATCGGAAGTGTTCCGGGTGAAATCGGGATTTTACCGGGTTACCGGGAGGTTACCGGAACCCCCCGGGAGCCATATGGGCCTTCATGGGCCTTAGTGGAAAGGAGAAAGGGGCAGCCCAAGGGGGCTGCGCGCCTCCCCCCTTCCCCTAGTCCTATTAGGACTAGGAGAGGTGGCCGGCCACCCCTCTCTCTCTTTCCCCCTTGGGAATCCTAGTTGGAATAGGATTGGGGGGGGGAGTCCTACTCCCGGTAGGAGTAGGACTCCTCCTGCGCCCTCCTCCTTGGCCGGCGCCCCTCTCCCCCCTTTGGCTCCTTTATATACTGAGGTAGAGGCACCCCAAAGACACAAGTTGACACAAGTTGATCCACGTGATCTATTCCTTAGCCGTGTGCGGTGCCCCCTGCCACCATATTCCTCGATAATACTGTAGCGGAGTTTAGGCGAAGCCTTGCTGCTGTAGTTCATCAAGATCGTCACCACACCGTCGTGTTGACGGAACTCTTCCCCGACACTTTGCTGGATCGGAGTCCGGGGATCGTCATCGAGCTGAACGTGTGCTCGAACTCGGAGGTGTCGTAGTTTCGGTACTTGATCGGTTGGATCGTGAAGACGTACGACTACTTCCTCTACGTCGTGTCATCGCTTCCGCAGTCGGTCTACGTAGGGTACGTAGACAATACTCTCCCCTCGTTGCTATGCATCACATGATCTTGCGTGTGCGTAGGAAAATTTTTGAAATTACTATGAAACCCAACAGTACTCTGCATGTAAATTGACTGGCCATGAATTTTTGTCATTGCACGTCTGGATAACAATATAGAGCGCCCTCAGTAATTATGAAAATAAAGCCTTGTGATTTATGCACACATCGTTGGGCAGCAGCAGCAGCGTATCAATGTTGTTTTTTTGTTTTTAATTACCATTCATGTGGTGCAGATGGAACGATCTGAATGGATGAAGGATCGGAATACCACAGATTTTATGAGTTGCATGACAGAGTTCATGAATTTGGCTGAAAATACAAAGAAGAGAATTTGTGGTGTGGATTACATCCTGTGTCCATGTGCTGATTGTGCTAATGCAGAGTCACGTGTAGTTACAGAAGTCTAGTGGCACTTAGTCTCTCGGGGATTCATGGATGGATATACACCTTGGACCAGACACGGTGAAGACGAGGTCATGGATTAAGATACCCAGGGCTGCCAGATGCCAAACCCCGATCAGTGTCACTTGGATGTTGAGTCTAACATTGGGGCAGAGGCGTCAAGCTACCAATGGAACACCAGAAAGCCAAAACGCCCACTAGAAAACCAAGATGTCGATGCAGATGACGACGATCTTGATATGCCAGATTTTGCTGCTATGATTGCAGATTTCGATGGCCCAGACAAGGATATTATTGGGTACAAGGATCTGCCAACCATTGATGCGGACTCCAAGAAAGAATTGTATCCAAGTTGCAAAAAGAAATATTCCAGGTTGAGTGCCACCCTGGTGCTTCTCAGATTTAAAGCAGCAAACGGTCTATCAAACAAGGGCTTCACAGAGATGTTAGGTATTTTCAAAGAAATTCTTCCGGAAGATAATGTGCTCCCTAGAAGCACGAATGAAGCGAAAACAATTTTTTGCCCATTGGAACTTGAAGTACAGAAGATACACGCTTGTGTGAATGATTGTATATTGTATCGTGGTGATTACAAAGGTTTGCGTGCATGTCCCAAATGCAAGCATGCACGATACAAGCGCATGAGAGCAAAGGACAAGTACAAATTGGACGACGAGATCAGGACAGGAATCCCGTTCAAGGTTGTTTGGTACTTGCCTTTAATTCCAAGGTTGAGGCGATTGTTTGCAAACCCTAGAGATACAAAGAGGTTGCGGTGGCATCATGATGAGTGAATTGCGGCTAAGTATATGAGGCACCCGAAATATGGGGCTCAACGGGAATTAATCGACAATAAGTTTGAATACTTTGCCAAGGATCCTAGAAGTATAAGGCTCGGGGAGTGTACTGACGGGATGAATCCTTTTGGCGATATGAGCACCAATCACAACACATGGCCGGTGCTTCTGTGCATATATAACCTAGCTCCTTGGTTGTGTATGAAGAAAAAATACATTATGATGTCAATGATTCTCCAAGGCCCAAAGCAACCTGGAAATGACATTGACATTTACTTTTAGCTACTGGTAGATGAACTGCTGACAATGTGGATAGATGCACCTGCTGTAAAATGTTATGATGCTTATAAAAAGGAGATTTTCAATCTACATGCGATGCTGGTGCACACCATTCAAGATATGTCGGCATCAGGCAACACATCAAGGCAGAAAACAAAGGGAGATGTAGGGTGTGTCACATGCATGGATAGGACAGCTAGCAGAAGACTTCCCAACTCGCACAAAACCGTGTATTTGTGTCATCGTAGGTTATTACGTAAAAATCACCCACACCGAAAGATGAAAGCTGAATTTGATGGTATGACAGAGGTAGAAGTGGGCCCATGACCCTATGATGGGGAGGTGGTCCACAACATGACCAAACAAATTAATGTTGTGCTTGGCAAGAATCACGCTAAGACGGTGAAACAAAACACCCAAGGGTCAAATGTTTAAGAAGAAATCGGTGTTCTAGAAATTACCTTACTGGGAGATTCTACGTGTACGTCACTGCATCGGTGTCATGCACGTAGAGAAGAACGTATGTGAAAGCATCCTTGGTACTCTGCTCAAGATTAAAGGTAAAAGAAAGGATGGTGAGGGTTCACGGCTCAATATGCTTGCTGATCAATCAAAAGGCAAGAGTGAAGCAGAAGATGATGACAAATTCATCAAAGCTCGCCAGAGTTACAATTTCAGTACAAAAGAAGCAACATAGTTCTTCACCTATTTGTTGTCAGTTAAGACACCCTATTCCTACTCCGCAAACATCAGAAGTCTCGTGGATGTGAGCTCAGGTAAAATGAAGTTGGGACACATGAAGTCACATGATTGCCACGTAATGTTGACACAAATCCTCCTGGTGGCCATCAGGAATCTGTTGGACTAAGATATAAGGAACACACTCATTGAGCTCTGTGATTTATTCAACCAACTATGGCAGAAAGTTGTAGATCCTAAAGAGCTGGATCATATGCAAGATGATATCGCAAGAATATTGTGAAACCTAGTGATGTTTTTCCCACCGTCATTCTTTGATGTCATGGTCCATCTCACTGTGCACCTTGTTGACGACATAAAGAATTGTGGTCTTGTGTTTCTTCGCAACATGTATCCCTTTGAGCGGTTCATGGGAATACTGAAGCGCTTTCATTGGAACCGAAACCATCCAGAGGCAAGCATCCTACAAGGTTATACCGCAGAGGAGGTGGTTGAGTTTTGCACAAAATACATGAAACAACGACCTATAGGTTTGCCCCTCTCTCGCCACGAGGGAAGGCTGAAAGGTAAGCCGGTCCTTGCTGGCACGCAAATGGCTGCACCCAGAGAATTGGCAGAGAAAGCCCATTTGACAGTACTACTTAACAGCCCAGTTCTCACCGCTTACACCGAAGAACACTTGGCAGAGATACGCTTAAGCTTCTTACCAATGGTGCCTTCATCAGATGTGGAGATGAAGGAGCACACTAAGAACTACGCCGAATGGCTGAAGAAGCGTTTGGCACAAGGATCCATCAATGACATTGCTACGTGGTTGGCACAAAAGCCATCACCTACGGTGTTGACGTACCAAGCATATGACATAAATGGATACACGTTCTACATTGATGAATGTGATGAGAAGACCTCATATCAGAATAGTTCTGTTCGAATAGAATGCATGACTGTAGATGAAGCTGATAAAAGGGTATACTATGGAACCATCAAAGAGATTTGGGAGCTTGACTATGTGAAAGTTAAGGTGGCATTATTCAGGTGCTCATGGATCCCTCTTGGTCAAGAAAAGGTTGATGATTACAGGAAGACCTGTGTTAACAGGACAACGATGGCATATCATGCGGACCCGTTCATTCTTACCAGTGATGCTACACAGATTTTCTTTGCGGAAGACCCTTTGCATAAGAACATCCATGTAGTGATGCATGGGAAGAGAGGGTACTGGGTGTCAATGATCTTGCCGATGAGGACGAGTACAATGAATTTGATGAGTTGCCAGCCAAGGGATCACGCAACCCTGTAACAGAGAAGCATAAAATCATAAAAAAAACCAAGTTCATTCGGGGTCAACGTAGTGATCCTAGTTCCCCCATGTACATGGGAATTAAGCCGTAAGACTAGTCTTTATGCCTACCCTGCAACTTAATTCGTTCAATTTAGAACTGTCATGTGTACTAAATTTGTGAGTTATGCCCGGTTTTCTATTGATGTAAGAACCGTTAACATGTTGACCTTGATATGTTGTCAGCTCAGGAAATCAATATGAACTATTTTTTGTTATTATTATTATTATTATATCATGGAGGTAGCACACTTAATTGATCTCACTACAGTATGTGTGAACAAAAATATGTATGCAATCTGGATTGTGAATAGCACACAGTTTGTTGATGAAAGCCATGTGCCGACAAAACCCCGCCCACGATCTGAGTCATGCGTTGTTATTGGCCAGTATCCAAACCCCATGGATCATACGTCTGGACCATTGGATGCTCCCAGATCGAACGGCGATCCTCATCCCTTTCGACAGCACATGCAGTTCCAGTTGTAATTTTACTTTTATGCACAAAATGCATGTTAAACTCAAATAACTATACCCGAAATGCGCTAGAAAATAAATCTCGTGGTATAATGGTGATTGTGTACCGTGGAAATATTTATGAGGCCAAACGATGAAGTCAACGGCCACAGGAGTTTGAATTGACACGTCTCCTTTGGGAAACCATGATCCTTCATGTGAGATGCTTCGGGTTCCAAGGAACGATCGTCAAAACTTGTGCCAAACTTTACCAT
Source organism: Triticum aestivum (assembly GCF_018294505.1). NCBI lineage: Eukaryota > Viridiplantae > Streptophyta > Magnoliopsida > Poales > Poaceae > Triticum > Triticum aestivum. The sequence continues at coordinate 519,325,068 of NC_057798.1, read as the reverse complement.
TTTTTTCCACGGGGTCGTAATAGCACGCCATGATTTTGATGGGATGTCCGGACTCCATCTAAATTTCCTGTAATTAAAATATCAACTAGCTAGGCCTACGCCGGTGGCCACACCTCGCGGTCGAAATGTTTGAAACTTCTCCTCGCTTCTTGAACAAACGGATGAAAACTCGCAAAGCGACGCACAAATGATTTGTACACCTTCTTTGCTAGGCTGGTCGTAATGGGATATCATAGCTAGTATCATGCCAACTAGGCAATTTTGATGAGCTGTCATAGAATTAAATGAAGAAAGAGAGGGTTAAGTACGTACGTATCATATCATGAAACCGTGTGTCATAATAAATGCTATATATGCTACTATGTCTCATGCATGATACTAGTATATGATCGATACTCCCTCCGTCCGGGTTTATTAGGCCTAAAGACAACTTCTCTTAGACCAAGACACATATAGTAATTTGCTCACATTAATCATTCCATTCCACTCCCAGTGCACTCTCTCACATGCATGAAACCAATGAAAAAGCATGCATGAAGTGTATTAATTTTCCAACCATGGCACCAACAACAATGGCTTTCAATGCAACCAATGAAATGGTTGCATGCATGCACCTTTCCAAAGCGGGGCCCTATAGAAATGGACATGCATGCTTGTGTTGCTGAGAGGCCTAATAAACCCGGACGGAGGGAGTACTAGCTAGCTACCTCTGTAATGCGCGCATAGTATCGTAAGTTAGACTACATATACCCATAGTGGGAGTAACATAGGTAGTAACATCACACATATATAGATAAAATAGATGATGTGGCAAGCTATAAATGAAGAAAGAGAGGCATGTGGTAACATAGCTAGTTACTAATTAAGACTTGCCACAGTGGGAGTAACATACACTAGTAACATACACATATCCCTAGCCTATGTTACTATACCTTCATAGTGGGTAGTAACATAAGTGTGGTGTCATGCAAAGCTTCATTTATTAGGTTATAGACTCATAGTGCATTGAGACATGTGATGTTACGGTAACTAGCTAAGTTACTCAAACTACCTCTCCTCATTAACTCATTGCCACATAAGCATATTTGCTTAGTTGGACTTGATGTTACTGCTGAAGTTACTCCCATTGTGGCTAGTATAATAGTATGAGTAACATCAGACATATCAAGGCAAGATGAGTCTATAGCTTAATAAATGAAGTGTTGCGCATGTTACCACACATATGTTACTCCCCACTATAGAGGTAGTAGCATGGAGTAGTAACATATGGGCATGTTACACTAACCATTGTGGCTAGTCTTAGGCCCTTCCCAATGCTCCACCTTGTACAGGTCCTAAGCCTGCCATGTAGGCAAAAAATCTGATGTGGCGGGACAATTAAGAGGAGAGAGATGGGTTTGGTGACCCTAGGAAGAACCAATGCCAAGCGCGCAAACCTAGGCCAAACATTTAAATGAAGCAAGCTCACCGATGCATGAAAGAGTTTAGTAGCTAAGTCATTAAATGAAGGGAGCTTAGCAACAACAACTTAAGCACCAATGCATTGGGGACTATAGTTGCTAAACTATTTAATGCGCTTAGCACCTCATCTAAGCAACTATCCATTGGAAAAGGTCTTAGTATCTTAGGTTGCCTTATATATTAATTTGCCATGCATGACACCAAGTAGTACAACATTTAATATGTGATACAGTATATCATGATACCCGGCCCACACCCCCTCTTTCCTCATTTAACGGTGTGCCACATCATCCAAAAAGTCTAGTTGGCATGCATATGATGTCGCTTGATACTCCCATTACGACCAACCTTAGGGGTGGAGTGGGGGTATCATAGTCGGTATCATGCACTTGAGAATAGCAAATATGACAATGTGTGGCAAAGTAGTAACATAGATAATGTAACATATATAATATAAATGTTATACTACTTTGTGTCATTCACATGGCCATAAATACGGTCATCTATGGTATATATATATTAACTCTATGATACTACATATATGCACTATAAGAAGGTACGTACGTAGTATCATACACTATATAGTATCATATGCATGATACTATAGTATATATAGAAATAAAACAAGATCTCTTTTCTTTTTGCATATATTCAAAGTTTGAGATTGCTAGCGAGGCATGTCCGCTTGGTAAAATGTACCAGAAAATCGAAACATAGGGTACAATCGTGATTTCTTACCCTGAGAAAAAAATTGGAGGCGAAACGATGAACTCATGTTCTCATTCAAACAAAAAAATGTTGTTAGTTAATGTAAATGTTTTCAAATAGCACACGGTTCACTCACGAGAGTCGTGTGTCCACTAAACCATGGCTGATGCCCCCCCCCCCCGCCACGCGTGCGATCTGAGTCTTGCATTCTGATTGGCAAGAATCCAAACCCCACGGATCGTACGTCTGCACTGTTGGATGCTCCCAGATCGAACGACGATCCTCATCCCTTTCGACAGCAGATGCAGTTCCGGTTGTGATTTTTTTATGTGGTTCCTCCTCCGACGATGACGACTCCTTCACCACCCGGTTACGCTGTTAGTTAATGTAAATGTTTTCAAATAGCACACGGTTCACTCATGAAAGCCGTGTGCCTACCAAACCGTGGCCGATGCCCCCCCTGCTACGCGCGCTATCTGAGTCGTGAGTTCTGATTGGCCAAAACCCAAACCCCACGGATCGTACGTCTGCACCGTTGGATGCTCCCAGATCGAACGGCAATCCTCATCCCTTTCGACGGGAAATGCAGTCCGCCTAGGAATTGATTTATATGCCAAAATGCACGGTAAATGCCAAAAAATGTCTTACATATAGCACACGAGACCTGAAATGCACCAGCAAATCAAACTCATGGTATAATGTTGATTGCTTAACATGGGAAAAATTTAGAGGCGAAACGATGAACTCACGTCTTCATTTCAAAATTAGTATGTCTTCATTTCAAACGAAATTTTTCTCTTTGTGCACACGAGTGCTTAGAGGCAACTGTTTGCATAGGCCTTTCCGGGAGGCGACCGGGGATATTTTCCACCCTTTTCACCTAGGCCGCCAACACCCCCCCCCCCCATGGCCCGCTCGTGTTTCACTCAACTAGTCCACCCAATCTCCATCGCCAGCTCCCCCTCCCCTAGATCCACATCAGAACCCTCTCCGGCGCCGGTGTGCTCACCTTGGCCGTGTGCCCACTCTTCGGTGTCGAGCCTACCTCCACCGTCGTTCCCAACACGCGGCTGCCCGCGCCTCGCCGTCTTCATTTGCTCGCCAGCCACCCTCGAGCATATCGATGTTGTAATCCTCGCCTCTCCTGTGGTCCGGCCGGGTTTGCATTAAGAAGCCTGTTAGTTACTACTCTCTATCACGGTGAGGCATATTTCCTCGCAATCCCTCTTCCTATTTCGTTTCGTATGTTCCCAAATTGGCTATAAAATAATGGAGAGCGTATATATGTTAACTATCTACCTTCCTAACCGGTACATATAAGTTGTATTTGTTCCAATAAGTTACTGCCGATTTACAGATCGCGGGCACCCGAGTCACACAAACTTAACAAATTAGTTGTACATTTTCTAAATTATTGCATGACATGTTTAGAAAGCTTGATACCAAGTTGTTAGTTTTATGCTTATCCTCCTTTCCTGAGTTTTGCCCAGAACCAAATTAACAGCAGGTTGTTTGAATTGGGGAGTAATATTATTTCTGACGAGATGGATGATGAAGAAGTAGAATTGGTGCTTGCTAAAAGTAAAGCAGGCATACTTGAAGTACGCAATTACGTCCATGGCCAGCCATTTCTTGTTGGTGAATACTTTGATGAGTGCAGCTCCAGTTGTCGCAAGTTACATGAATATTGCATGGATCAAATGTCAACAGGTCTTTATGGTTTGCTAGTCCACTTCAACAGAGATCATTTCCGACACAATGCTAGTTCATTCGATGTGAGTTTCAAGGACTTACATCTCTTCTTCAACTTCAACGAGCTTGATGCCACTCTTGTTAGATGCCTGATTTTGTAAGTACTTAACAAACTCTGATCAACTTCTCCATACAAGGATGTAAATGATAAATAGCTAACTGCATTTTATTCCTCTCAGGGGATTGTACGCACGGAGAAGAAAAAGGGAGAATGTGTATTTCATAGATCCTGCATTAGCAAATGGCACAACATTACATGGTAAGGACGAACAGGACTGGGCCGTTAACACGGTCGTCCGTATCTTCAAAAACACGTCCCATGCAGAATCATTTCTCTGGCCATATCATGAAAGGTGAGTCAAGTAAACAACCACGCATACACTAATTGTCTTTCTATTTCGACATAATTTGTAGGTTCATGGATTTCTTAATATGTATCCATCACTGGATATTGGTATTCATTGTTCCAAACAAGAACACAGTTTACTACATCGATTCTCTCAGTGAGTCAACAAACGCTCAGGATCTGACGCATCTTCAGCAATTCATGGATAGGTATTGAATTCTATGATGTTGAAATTAATTTGCATTCATATCTGGTCCAATAATTGATGTTGTCAAAATTCATCTTCATTTGCAGTGTGCTCGCATTGTGGAAAACTAAACTAGGGAACCTGTTCAAGAGGGAACTACCTCTGCAGCACAAGATCGTTTCTCCGGTAACACACCGAAATCCGTTATTTTCAGAAAATTTATCCAATAGTCTACAAATACCTTATCTTACGCTAGTCAAATGTTCAAGCTTCTAATTAAACCTCTTTGTATTTTGTCCAAAGAAAAAATAATACATCTAACACCGGTTAGCTTGTTCCTAATAGGACAAATACATGACTAATTCTGTACAAAAAATTTCAGTGTCCTCAGCAAGAAGCAGGGAGCAACCTTTGTGGATACTATGTTTGTAGACACATGATCTCCATCTGCAAATTTGCTGATAGTTGTGATCATCCTTGCGAATTAGTACCAGTAAGTCTATCTTAATTAATATCTTCTACTCCACTCATATGGCACATTCTGATCTTAAAAATACTGCAGCTCATCTTAGAACCGAGGACCCCTGAATCGCTCCCGGCTGGTAAATTGTTGATGATTTGGAGATTTATCAGTGACTTCTTCCTGAATTACTACATCAATCCCACTGGTGATAATGAAGATTTCAGCATGCCTTTTCCTGAAACAATGAGTAAGAGTTAGCCGCTAAACATATACGCATGGATCCATTGTTTTCCATCTGATGAGGTCTTCGTATTTCATACACTATTATTAATTATGTAATGCATATATGTGTGGACAAATCATTGGAATTTAGCTACCATATGTTCAATTGCAATTGTTGCGAAATCTGATGAATGTTCTTCCTGTGGACACTATTTGTTCAATTGAATATTGTGGCGAATTTTTTTTTGCGTGCCGATTCAAAATGCAATATTCTTGTTTATTTGTTCAATTGAATATTGTGGCCAATTTGCTTTATGCGTGCCGATTCAAAATGGGATATTTTTGTTTACTTGTTCAATTGAATATTGTGGCGAATTTGTTTTTTGCATGCCGATTCAAAATGGGATATTTTTATTTTAACCTGGCAATTGCTCCGCTCACGGTTCAACTAAATGAGTGTGTGCGATCCACATCAGAAAGCATATGTCAATCATAGTGGAAGCGTCAGTGGCTCTTCGAAACCGTTTGTGATATCAAGTTATCGCACACGGGAACTCAGAGTAAACTATGCCCAATGTAAAATACAATCCCAGTCGTAATTTTTTCAGGAAATGTGTGGGATCCCAAACGAAAAGCACACGTCACTCTAGCCACAACCGTCGGTGATACACAACAAATCACAAACGGTCTGCAGCACTTGTATGTGTGCGAAGGGGCTCCTGAACCATTTGTGATTGAACCTTATCGCAGATGGTAAATGTTGGGAGAACGTGTGCGATGGAGTCTTGCATGGCAGACGGGTTCTGCAGAAAACTCATGTGTGATAGGGCACATATCGCACACAGTTCATATGATGGCCCGTGTGCCTTGCATAATGTTTCCCAAATGGTTATTAGGACACACCATTTGGTTTCACTGCGTCATTAGAAACGTTTAATCACCAATCCTACACGTGCAAAAGAATTTAGTGTGTGCTGCATCGCACACGATTACGTTTTGCAAGGCCTCTGGATCATGGCCCCATATCCCCGACGGTTTCTGGGTCATGTGGGAAGGACCCCCTAATCGCCCACACTCACTAGGCGACGGTTCCAAATGCCGTCGCGGAAAGGGGTTTTAAACCGTTTGTATAGCACTGACGCGTACCAGTGTACCTACCACTTGTTTATATAGCCTCCCATGTTGCCATGAAATCCTCTAACCCACGTTCCTAGCAAACTGTAGTTTGGCTATATTACCTCTTTTGCTCAGCCCCTCTTATAGCGTTGCTTGTTGCAGGTGCAGTGCAGGTTGTTCCATGTTGGAACATGGATATGTTGGGATATCACGATATCTCTTATTTAATTAATGCACCTATATACTTGGTAAAGGGTGGAAGGCTTGGCCTTTTGCTCGGTGTTTTGTTCCACTCTTGTCGCCTTAGTTTTCTGTCATACCAGTGTTATGTTCCTTGATTTTTGCATCCCTAACACGGTGGGGGTATATGGGCCCCCCTTGACAATTCACTTTGAATAAAACTCTTCCAGCAAGGCCCAACATTGGTTTTACCATTTGCCTAATAACAACTAAAATTTTCATAGGGAGTAATTAACCCGAGGATTCTTAATCAACAACCCGGGCCAGTGCTCCTCATGAGTGTTGGTCCAAAACAAAGCCACTTGCGGTGCCACCTCTTCACCTAGGGTTTTTGGTTGACGTATGTACTGCTCATCTGATCGTGGCCTGAGACGAGATATGTGCGGCTCCTATCGGGGTGTCGGCACGTTGGGAGGTCTTGCTGGTTTTGTTTTACCATTGTTAAAATGTCTTGTGCACCGGGATCCTAAGTTGTATCGGGGTGTTCCGAGATGGAGGATTGTCTCCACGGATCGTGAGCTTGTCATGGGCTAAGTTGGGACAACCCTACAGGGTTTAAACTTTCGAGAGTCTTTCCCGCGGTTATGTGGAAGATGGGAGTTTTTAATATCCGGTTGTAGTGGACTTGACACTAAACTCTTTAAAATACACCAACCGCGTGTGTAACCATGACGGTCTCTTTTCGGCGAGGTTCAGGAAGAGAACATGGTGGGGTTATGTTTGAACGTAAGTAGTTCAGGATCACTTCTTGATCATTACTAGTTTGCAACCGTTGCGTAGCTTCTCATCCAGATCGGGTATTCGTAAGTTAGCCACCATACATATGCTTAGAGCTTGCTGCAACTCCACCACTTAACCATGCCTTACCCATTTAAGCTTTGTTAGTCTTGATACCGTGGGTGATATGATTGCTGAGTCCCTGTGGCTCACAGAATACTACAAACACAGTTGCAGGTACCGTGGAGTCTGATGCAGGAGATGCCACCGAGCTCTAGTGGGAGTTTGACGAGGACCATGGTTGTTTCTATGTTACTTATCCGGATGATCTGTAGAGGACCTAGTCGGTGTATCCGGGGCTTAGTAGCAGGGTGGTGTTTTCTTTTTATCTAGTCTGTAGTCGGACGCTACTATATGTATGGATGATTGTATGATGATTGTCATATTTATGCCACTCTAGGGCAAGTGTTGTCTGGATCTTGTATTCTATCTTTTCACTTGGTTGTGTGAATTTGTATATCACCTTGCTACGTGTCCGAAATGCGATTGTGCCCCAATCATGAGTTCATCACGTGATTGGGATAGAATTGCATCTTGGGCATTACAGCAGACCCGTTGACTAAGCCTCTTCCACGAGCAAAACATGATCAGCACCAAGACTCCATGGGTGTTAGAATTATTACTTTGTAATCTAGATTATTGACTCTAGTGCAAGTGGGAGACCAAAGGAAATATGCCCTAGAGGCAATAATAAAGTTGTTATTTTATATTTCCTTATTCATGATAAATGTTTATTATTCATGCTAGAATTGTATTAACCGGAAACTTGATACATGTGTAAATACATAGACAAAACACCATGTCCCTGGTATGCCTCTACTTGACTAGCTCGTTGATCAAAGATGGTTAAGTTTCCTAGCTATAGACATGTGTTGTCATTTGATGAACGGGATCACAACATTAGGAGAATTATGTGATGGACAAGACCCATCCGTTAGCTTAGCACAATGATCGTTCAGTTTTATTGCTACCGCTTTCTTCATGTCAAATACATATTCCTCTGACTATGAGATTATGCAACTCCTGGATACTGGAGGAATGCCTTGTGTGTTATCAAACGTCACAACGTAACTGGGTGATTATAAAGATGCTCTACAAGTATCTCCGAAGGTGTTTGTTGGGTTGGCATAGATCAATATTAGGATTTGTCACTCCGAGTATCGGAGAGGTATCTCTGGGCCCTCTCGGTAATGCACATCATAAGAAGCCTTGCAAGCAATGTGACTAATGAGTTAGTTGCTGGATGATGCATTACAAAACGAGTAAACAGACTTGCCGGTAACGAGATTGAACTAGGTATGAAGATACCGACGATCTAATCTCGGGCAAGTAACATACCGATGACAAAGGGACTAACATATGTTGTCATAATGGTTCGACCGATAAAGATCTTCGTAGAATATGTGGGAGCCAATATGAGCATCCAGGTTCCGCTATTGGTTATTGACCGAAGAGGTGTCTCGGTCATGTCTACATAGTTCTCGAACCCGAAGGGTCCGCACGCTTAACTTCGATGACGATTTTGTATTATATGAATTATGTGATTTAGTGACCGAATGTTGTTCGGAGTCCCGGATGAGATCACAGACATAACGAGGAGTCTCGAAATAGTCTAGAGGTAAAGATTGATGATATATTGGATGATAGTGTTCGGACACCAGAAGTGTTCCGGAATGTATCGGGTACATATCGGAGTACCGGGGGGGTTACCATAACCCCCCGGGGGAAGATATGGGTCATATGGGCCATAGGAGGGGAGCACACCAGCACACAAGGGGTGGCGCCACCCCCCACCCACCCACCCACCCAAGGAAGGAGTCCGAATTGGAGTAGGAGGAGAGGGTGCCCCCCTCTTTCCTTCCTTCCCCCTCTCTTCCCTTCTCCCCCTTCCGGTGAAAGGAAAGGAGGAGGCCGAATCCTACTAGGATACTCCTCCTACTTGGGGCGGGCTACCTCCCTCCCCCTCCCTCCTTTATATACGTGGGGAGGGGGCGCCTAGAACAACTATTCCTAGCCGTGTGCAGCGCCCCCCTCCATAGTTTACGCCTTCGGTCATATACTCGAAGTGCTTAGGCGAAGCCCTGCGTGGATCACTTCACCATCACCGTCATCACGCCGTCGTGCTGACAGAACTCATCTACTTCCTCGACACTCTGCTGGATCAAGAGCTCGGGGGACTTCATCGCGCTGAATGTGTGCAGAACTCAGAGGTGTCGTACCTTTAGTACTTGATCGGTCGGAACGAGAAGAAGTTTGACTACATCAACCGTGTTGGCAAATGCTTCTGCTTTCGGTCTACGAGGGTACGTGGACACACTCTTCCCCTCTCGTTGCTATGCATCTCCTAGATAGATCTTGTGTGAGCGTAGGAATTTTTTTGAAATTGCGTGCTACGTTTCCCAACACCTTTATCATGAATAAGGAAATATAAAATAACAACTTTATTATTGCCTCCAGGGCATATTTCCTTCAGTCTCCCACTTGCACTCGAGTAAATAATCTAGATTACATTGTAATGATTCTAACACCCATGGAGTCTTGGTATAGATCATGTTTTGCTCGCGGAAGAGGCTTAGTCAACTGGTCTGCCACGTTCAGATCCGTATGTATTTTGCAAATCTCTATGTGTCCATCCTTGACCTTTTCACGAATGGAGTTGAAGCGTCTCTTGATGTGTTTGGTTCTCTTGTGAAACCTGGATTCCTTTGCCAAGGCAATTGCTCTAGTGTTGTCACAAAAGATTTTCATTGGTCCCGATGTACTAGGTATTACACCTAGATCGGGTATGAACTCCTTCATGCGCTGCTTCCGAAGCAGCTATGTACTCGCTTCACACGTAGATCCCACCACGACGCTCTGCTTGGAACTTCACCAACTGACAGCTCCACCGTTCAATATAAATACATATCCGATTTGTGACTTAGAGTCATCCGGATCAGTGTCAAAGCTAACATCGACGTAACCATTTACGACAAGCTCTTTGTCACCTTCATAAACGAGAAACATATCCTTGGTCCTTTTCAGGTACTTTAGGATGTTCTTGACCGTTGTCCAGTGATAAACTCCTGGATTACTTTGGCACCTCCCCGCCAAACTTATGGCAAGACACACATCAGGTCTAGTACACAGCATAGCATACATGATAGATCCTATGGCTGAGGCATAGGGAATTCCTTTCATTCTCTCTCTATCTTCTGCAGTGGTCAGGCTTTAAGTCTGACTCAATTTCACACATTGTAACACAGGCAAGAACCCTTTCTTTGACTGATCCATTTTGAACTTCTTCAAAACTTATCAAGGTATGTGCTTTGTGAAAGTCCTATTAAGCGTCTCGATCTATCTCTACAGATATTGATGCCCAATATATAAGCAGCTTCACCGAGGTCTTTCATTGAAAAAATCTCATTCAAGTATCCTTTTATGATATCCAGAAATTCTATATCATTTCCAATCAACAATATGTCATCCACATATAATATCGGAAATGCTACAGAGCTCCCACTCACTTTCTTGTAAATACAGGCTTCATCGTAAGTGTGTATAAAACCATATGCTTTGATCACCTCATCAAAGCGTATATTCCAACTCCAAGATGCTTGTACCAGTCCATAGATGGATCGCTGGAGCTTGCACACTTTGTTAGCACCTTTAGGATTGACAAAACCTTTTGGTTGCATCATATACAACTCTTATTTAAGATATCCATTAAGGAATGCAGTTTTGACATCCATTTGCAAGATTTCATAATCATAAAATGCGGCAATTGCTAACATGATTCGGACTGACTTAAGCATCGCTACGGATGAGAATGTCTCACCATAGTCAACTCCTTGAACTTGTAGAAAACCTTTCGCAACAAGTCGAGCTTTGTAGAGAGTAACATTGCCATCAGCGTCAGTCTTCTTCTTGAAGATCCATTTATTTTATATGGCTTGCCGATCATTGGTCAAGTCCACACTTTGTTCTCATACATTGATCCTATCTCAGATTTCTTGGCTTCAAGCCATCTGTTGGAATCTGGGCTCATCATAGCTTCTTCATAGTTCGTAGGTTCGCCTTGGTCTAATAACATGACTTCCAAAACAGGATTACCATACCACTCTGGTGCGGATCGTGCTCCGGTTGACCTATGAGGTTCAGTAGCAACTTGATCTGAAGTCTCATGATCATTATCATTAGCTTCCTCTCTAGTTGGTGTAGGCATCATGGGAACGACTTTCTCTGATGTGCGAATTTCCAATTCGAGAGAAGGTACAATAACCTCATCAAGTTCTACTTTTCTCCGACTCACTTCTTTCAAGAGAAACTCCTTCTCTAGAGAACATAGCAATAAAGATCTTGCCTTCGGATATGTGGTAGAAGGTGTATCCAATAGTTTCTTTAAGGTATCCTATGAAGACACACTTCTTATATTTGGTTTCGAGCTTGTTTGGTTGAAGCCTTTTGACATAAGCATCGCATCCCCAAACTTTAAGAAACGATGGCTTAGGTTTCTTGCCAAACCACAATTCATACGGTGTCATCTCAACAGATTTAGACGATGCCCTATTTAACGTGCATGCAGTTGTCTCTAATGCATAACCCCAAAATGACAATGGTAAATCGGTAAGAGACATTATAGATTGCACCATATCTAATAAAGTACGGTTACGATGTTCGGACACACCATTACACTGTGGTGTTCCAGGTGGTGTGAGTTGTGAAACTATTCAAATTGTTCTAAATGAAGGCCAAATTCGTAACTCAAATATTTGCCTCCACGGTGAGATCGTAGAAACATTATTTTCTTTTTACAATGATTCTCCACTTCACTCTCAAATCCTTTGCACTTTTTAAATGTTTCAGACTTGTGTTTCACCAGTAGATATACCCATGCCTACTCAAATCATCTGTGAAGGTCAGAAAATAACGATACTTGCCGCGTGCTTCAACACTCTCGGACCGCATACATCGGTATGTATTATTTCCAATAAGTCATTAGCTCGCTCCATTGTTCTGGAGAGCGGAGTTTTGGTCATCTTGCCCATAAGGCATGGTTCGCAAATATCAAGTGATTCCAAAAGCCCATCTGCATGGAGTCTCTTCATGCACTTTACACCAATATGACGTAAACGGCAGTGCCACAAATATATGTTGGGGAACGTTGCAGAAAATTAAAATTTTTCCTACGGTTTCACCAAGATCCATCTATGAGTTCATCTAAGCAACGAGTCAAGGGAGTGAGTTTGCATCTACATTCCACTTGTAGATCGCGTGCGGAAGCTTGCAAGGGGATGGTGATGATGGAGTCGTACTCGACGTGATTCAAATCACCGATGTCCAAGTGCTGAACGGACAGCACCTCCGCGTTCAACACACGTACGGGACGGGAGACGTCTCCTCCTTCTTGATCCAGCAAGGGGGAAGGAGAGGTTGATGATGATCCAGCAGCACGACGGCGTGGTGGTGGATGCAGCAGAACTCCAGCAGGGCTTCGCCAAGCGACTACGGGAGGAGGACGAGGTGTAGCAGGGGGAGGGAGGCGCCAAGGCAATCGGTGCGGCTGCCCTCCCCCTGCCCTCCTTTATATAGGACCCCGGGGGGGCGCCGGCCCTGGGAGATCCAATCTCCCAAGGGGGCGGCGGCCAAGGGGGGAGGAGTGCCCCCCAAGGCATGTGGCGCCCCCCCCCCCCACCCTAGGGTTTCAACCCTAGGCGCAGGGGGTGGGCCTAGGGGGGCGCACCAGCCCACTATGGGCTGGCTCCCCTCCCACGTCAGCCCATGGGGACCTCCGGGATGGGTGGCCCCACCCGGTGGACCCCCGGGACCCTTCCGGTGGTCCCGGTACAATACCGGGTGACCCCGAAACTTTCCCGATGGCCGAAATACCACTTCCTATATATTATTCTTTACCTACGGACCATTCCGAAACTCCTCGCGACGTCCGGGATCTCATCTAGGACTCCAAACAACATTCGGTATGCTGCATAATCATATTCATACAACCCTAGTGTCACCGAACCTTAAGTGTGTAGACCCTACGGGTTCGGGAGACACGCAGACATGACCGAGACGACTCTCGGGCAATAACCAACAGCGGGATCTGGATACCCATGTTGGCTCCCACATGCTCCTCGATGATTTCATCGGTTGAACCACGATGTCGAGGATTCGATCAAATCCCGTATACAATTCCCTTTGTCAATCGGTACGTTACTTGCCCGAGACTCGATCGTCGGTATCCCAATACCTTGTTCAGTCTCGTTACCGGCAAGTCACTTTACTCGTACCGTAATGCATGATCCCGTGGCCAACACCTTGGTCACCTTGAGCTCATTATGATGATGCATTACTGAGTGGGCCCAGAGATACCTCTCCGTCATATGGAGTGACAAATCCCAGTCTCGATCCGTGTAAACCCAACAGACACTTTCGAAGATACCTATAATGCACCTTTATAGTCACCCAGTTACGTTGTGACGTTTGATACACCCAAGGCACTCCTACGGTATCCAGGAGTTACACGATCTCATGGTCGAAGGAAGAGATACTTGACATTGGCAAAGCTCTAGCAAACGAACTACACGGTCTTTGTGCTATGCTTAGGATTGGGTCTTGTCCATCACATCATTCTCCTAATGATGTGATCCCGTTATCAACGACATCCAATGTCCATAGCCAGGAAACCATGACTATCTGTTGATCACAACGAGCTAGTCAACTAGAGGCTCACTAGGGACATATTATGGTCTATGTATTCACACATGTATTACGATTTCCGGATAATACAGTTGTAGCATGAATAAAAGACAATTACCATGAATAATGAAATATAATAATACTTTTATTATTGCCTCTAGGGCATATTTCCAACAATATATTGCACTATCATTATCAACTTTGCATGTTTTGACATCAATATTATGAATATGTGTATCACTACTATCGAGATTCAACAAGAATAGACCACTCTTAAAGGGTGCATGACCATAAAAGATATTATTCATATAAATAGAACAACCATTATTCTCTGACTTCAATGAATAACTATCTCACAATAAACAAGATCCAGATATAATGTTCATGCTCAAAGCGGGCACCAAATAACAATTATTGAGGTCTAAAACTAATGCCGAAGGTAGATGTAGAGGTAGCATGCCGACGGCGATCACATCGACCTTGGAACCATTCCCGACGTGCATCGTCACCTCGTCCTTAGCCAATCTTCGTTCATTCCGCAGCTCCTGTTTCGAGTTACAAATAGGAGCAACCGAACCAGTATCAAATACCCAAGCGCTACTACGAGCATTAGTAAGGAACACATCAATTACATGTATATCAAATATACATTTGTTCACTTTGTCATCCTTCTTATCTGACAAATACTTGGCGCAGTTCCGTTTCCAGTGACCACTCCCTTTGCAGTAGAAGCACTGAGTTTCAGGCTTAGGTCCAGCTTTGGGTTTCTTCCCAGGAGCGGCAACTTGCTTGCCGTTCTTTTTGAAGTTCCCTTTCCTTCCTTTGCCCTTTTTCTTGAAACTTGTGGTCTTGCTAACCATCAACACTTGATGCTCCTTCTTGATTTCTACCTCTGCGGCCTTAAGCATTGCGAAGAGCTCAGGAATTGTTTTGTTCATCCCTTGCATATTATAGTTCATCATGAAGCCTTTGTAGCTTGGTGGCAGTGATTGAAGAACTATGTCAATAACACAATCAACTGGAAGATTAACTCCCAGCTGAGTCAAGTGATTATAATACCCAGGCATTTTGAGTATGTGTTCACTGACAGAACTGCTATCCTCCGTCTTGCAGCTATGGAACTTGTTGGAGACTTCATATCTCTCAACCCGGGCATTTGCTTGAAATATTAACTTCAACTCTTGGAACATCTCATATGATCCATGACGTCCAAAACATCTTTGAAGTCCCGGTTCTAGGTCGTAAAGCATGGCACACTGAACTATAGAGTAGTCATCAGATCGAGCTCGCCAGACGTTCATAGCATCTGCATCAACTCCTGCAGCAGGCCTGTCACCTAGCAGTGCATCAAGGACATAATTCTTCTGTGCAACAATGAGGATAATCCTCAAGTTACAGACCTAGTCTATGTAGTTGCTACCATCATCTTTCAACTTAGCTTTCTCTAGGAACGCATTAAAATTCATGGGAACGGTAGCTCGGGCCATTGATCTACAACATAGATATGCAAAACTATAATACTAAGTTCATGATAAGTTATGTTCAATCAATCAAATTACTAATGAACTCCCACTTAAATAAACATCCCTCGAGTTATCTAAGTGATACGTGATCCAAATCAACTAACCCATGCCCGATCATCACGTGAGATGGGGTAGTCATCAATGGTGAACATCTCTATGTTGATCATTACTATATGACTCATGTTCGACCTTTTGGTCTCGAGTGTTCTGATACCATGTATGTACATGTTAGGCTCGTCAAGTTTAACCCAAGTATCTTGCATGTGCAAAACTTTCTTACACCCGTTGTATATGAACGTAGAGTCTATCACACCCAATCATCACGTGGTGTCTCGAAACGACAAACTTTCGCAATGGCGCATACTTGGGGAGAACACTTATATCTTGAAATTTAGTGAAGGGATCATCTAATAATGCTACCGTAGTTCTAAGAAAAATAAGGTGCATTAAAAGATAAACATCACATGCAATCAAAATATGTGACATGATATGGTCATCATCATCTCATGCTTTTGATCTCCATCTCCAAAGCATCATCATGATATCCATCATCACCGGCTCGACACCTTGATCTCCATCGTTGCGTCGTGGTCGTCTCGTCAACTATTGCTTTTACAACTATCGCTAATGCATAGTGATAAAGTAAAGCAATTACATGGCATTTGCATTTCATACAATAAAGAGACAACCATAAGGCTCCTGCCGGTTGCCGATAAATTACAAAACATGATCATCTCCTACAATAACGTATATCACATCATGTCTTGACCATATCACATCACAACATGCCCTGCAAAAACAAGTTAGGCGTCCTCTACTTTGTTGTTGCAAGTTTTACGTGGCTGCTACGGGATTCTAGCAAGAACCATTCTTACCTACGAAAAAAACCACAACGGTGATTTATCAAGTTTTTTGTTTTAACCTTCTTCAAGGACCGGCCGCAGTCAAATTTGATTCAACTAAAGTAGGAGAAACAGACACCTGCCAGCCACCTTTATGCAAAACTAGTTCCATGTCTTCTGGTGGAACCGGTCTCATATACGTGGACATGTAAGGTTGGTTTGGGCCGCTTCATCCTACAATACCGCCGAATCAAAATAAGACGTTGGTGGTAAGTAGTATGACTATCACCGCCCACAACACTTTGTGTTCTACTCGTGCATATCATCTATGCATAGACCTGGCTCGGATGGCATTGTTGGGAAATGTTGCATGGAAAACAAAAAAATTCTACGCACAGGCAAGATCTATCCATGGAGATGCATAGCTACAAGAGGGGAGAGTGATCGCTAAGAGGAAGCATTAATCAACGCGGTTGATGTAGTCGTACACGTTCACGATCTGTCCCGATCAAGTACTAAACGTACGGCACCTCCGCGTTCAGCACACGTTCAGCTCAATGACGTCCTCGCCTTCTCGATCCAGCAAGAGGGACGAAGTAGTAGATGAGTTCCGGCAGCACGACGGCGTGGTGACGGTTGGTGATGAAGAATAATCTCCGCATGGCTTCGCCAAGCACTACAGAAACTAGACGGAGGATAAATTAGAGGGGACAGGGTTGCCGGCACATGGCTTGGTGAATCTTGATGTCTCTTGGGTGCTAGACCTGCCCCTCTATTTGTATGTTGAGCCTTGGGGTCGAAACTTGGAGTAAAAACCTCCTTAAAGTCGGTTTTGCCCGAAAGGCAAGAGTCCTTCTCGGACTCCAGGGCCAGACGCCAGGGTTCCGGCGTCTGGACCCAGACGCCAGGGTCCATGGCGTCTGGCCCCTGGCCTCTACAAAACTTCCTTTTGCAATTTCCAAAAGCCTCATGGGCTTTCCCCTTTGGCCCAAATAAAGTGTTCCCGTACGCAAACATTTTGGGAAACATCCAGAACCCCTTCCGGTGAATTCCAACCCTTCCGGATACCAAACACTATTATCCCATATATCAATCTTTACCTCCGGACCATTCTGGAGCTCCTCGTCATGTCCGTAATCTCACCCGGGATTCCAAACAACATTCGGTCACCAACATACATAACTCATACAATACTATATCGTCAATGAACGTTAAGCGTGCGGACCCTACGGGTTCGAGAATGATGTAGACATGACCGAGACTCTTCTCCAGTCAATAACCAATAGCGGGACCTATATGCCCATATTGGTTCCTACATATTCCACGAAGATCTTTTAATGGTCGAACCTTTATGACAATATACGTAATTCCCTTTGTCTGTCGGTATGTTACTTGCCCGAGATTCGATCGTCGGTATCTTCATACCTAGTTCAATCTCGTTACCGGCAAGTCTCTTTACTCGTTCCATAATAGTACATCATCTCGTAACTAACTCCTTAGTCATTTGTTTGCAGGAAGCGACTTTTCGGTGGACGGCGGCTCGTGTGGACTGTATCCTGACCATCAAACAGTTTCTCGAGATGCTCAAACGTCAGTTCGATGTCCCCCGTGATCGTTTCCTAGGAATAGGGACTAGGTGTCCTAGGCGTATGTGCTTGGCACAAATGTTTCCTTCGCTTGCAGCTGCCAACTGCGCTAGCTGGTACTAGTACAGAGTCAGCGCTCACCGGAGCAGCTCATTGGGACAGTTGGAAATCACGTGACCCTCTCGGCCCACATGTCAGGTTGTGGGCTTTTCCTTTTGCAAAGCACTGGCCGAGCCTGCCCCAGATCCAGACCGCGTCCCTTGCTCCTCTCTCCATCTTGTCTTCCTCCTTCAGATCCATACGCGGCGCGTCCTGCTCCTCTCTCCAGCTCGCCTGCTCTATGGACGTGTTCATGCAAGCGCAGGCCGATGCGGAAGACAGGTATTTAAAATCTCACTTAGCAAAGCTCCAATTTTATCGCCCGCAAGCTAAACTTAGTATCAGATCTTCATGTTTACCAGTTGAGGTCAACGGGGATTCCTAAATTCTCTAGGTCGGATTTTGTATGCAGGATTAACCATGGGCAGTTGGGTGGTGTTGCTGCGGCGCGGCCTGTTGAATTTGAATCCCAGGCTTCTATCAGCATCGCCGAGGCCCGAGGGGGACATTTGCCGTGCCGGAGACCAATGCAGCGGCGGTAGGATTTGCCGTGCGAGATTTGTTGATGAAGAACGGCTCGTGCAAGTGTGTTCGGAGGCTACAAGTGGTTGGACACGCAGGTATTCGTACCCAACCTGGTAATTCTTGCTGGTCATATGTGGATGTGTAATCTTAGGCTTATCTAGCTAGCTGATTTGTACTAATAATTTCAGTAATTTTGTTTACTTTGTACTTTTTCAACTGGGTGTGGGGGTGGTTGTTGGGGGTAAGTGAATTAGGAAATTATGTTTTGTACTGTCGAATCTCTCTATGCGTGGGCATGTGGATTGTTAGTCAGTAAACATTTGTTTAGCTTGCAGTTTTGCATTGTAAACGAAGTTAGTAAAAAAACGTGTGTGAATACATGGGCTAATGCATCTTTAGAGATTTGTTTCCAATTACCTGAGGTGTGGACATTGTAGTTATAGGGTCAGGTAGTAATCGTGTCAATGTTATCTGCATGTATCTTAGAAGATTTAGGAGCAGGCAGTGTCATGGTTATCTCTTGTGTTATATGATTATTATTATTTTTTTTTGCAAATTACTGAAATTATTACTCCACCATTTAATAGAGTAAGGATCAGGAAAGCTCCTGCAGAGCATGAGCTCAACCCTACCCGGAAAAGTGCCCTTGAACTATCCATGAGGGTGTTCATAACAAAACGAGATGGCAATGTTGTCAACCCAGCTGTCGGAACATCCTTCGATTAATTGGATGAGGCTTACCAGTCCTATCAATCATCTTCTTCATGGACTCATTCTTAAGAAAGTGCTATCCTTCGGTACATTGCGCATGGTTTGTTCATTTGTTCAAGCTCGAGACTGTCCAGTACGAACACCTGGAACAAATGGCAGCTTACATGCTTAGATTGGGATAATAGCATGCAAAAATCTAAATTTTTGGGGTTCAGGAGGCTTGATTTGCACGGTTTGTCATGCCTGCAAGAAGAGATGGCATCCCACAATGTCAATGGTGGGGTTTCGCTTGGTTACATCTGCCTTGAATTTTCTTACAACATGGAGAAGATGCTTAAGGTAGCTACACCAGTTCCATTTTCTGA
Source organism: Triticum aestivum (assembly GCF_018294505.1). Lineage (NCBI taxonomy): Eukaryota > Viridiplantae > Streptophyta > Magnoliopsida > Poales > Poaceae > Triticum > Triticum aestivum. The sequence goes on along the minus strand of NC_057798.1, from coordinate 519,305,467 downwards.
TTTTGCTAACATAATTGAAGGCAGCCCAGAAATATATTGTTATATAATCATGTTTGGCTGATGGGGCAAGAACGTGGTCAACTACAAAAATGACGAATGCAAGTTTCAAACACTGCAAATAAATACTGGAATTACTTTGTTGGTGGTGGGGCATAAAGCAATTTTTTGCACGTCGAGACGTGAGAAAAAAAATGGCCAGGCTGCTGTTCCATCTTGCACATCGCGAATTTATCATTGGTGCACCTACCGAAACATTGGACCGGAAACTGATCAAGACTAATTAGCAAAAATAAAATAGCAATTTCAATATGATGGGTAGCAACGCATGGATAAATAGTAAAGAAGACTGGTAAGTATGAGTAGAGAATTTTTTATGCAGGCTAATATGATTTGTGGCCGTGAATAGCATTTGATTATATTACGGCTTAGGAAAACAAAAGCGTCGGTCAAATTAATAAATTAATCTAAACCGGCTGCATGCAATTGAAACAGCAGCCCGGGCATTAATCATAATCTCTGTAACCACACTGGCTAACGGCACGGCCTTAAAATGGCGGGTAATTATTCTATGCTCTCACGTGAGAGGAGTCGTCATCTGCCCACATGAACGCGTCGCTCCGGTACATCTTGACTTTTCCACGTGCCAGAGGGTAATTTGAAATTGGTGCAACTCAGCTCTGTTCCGGCGCCTAGATTCTGTCAGAAAGGCTAGCGCTGACAGCCGGGATACAAGGGGTGGCAAGCATCTACGGGGGGACAGCCCGCGTAAATACCGGAAGGAATCTGGCCAATATGGAAAACGGATGGTGAGGATATGGTCCACAGAGTGTTCGTCCACCGAACGGCATTTTCGTTTGTTTGCAAGGCTTCTGTGCTTCTTATGATATGTATTACCGAAAGGGTCCAGAGATACCTTTCCAATACTCGGAGTGACAAATCATAATCTCGATCTATGCCAACTCAACAAACACCCTTGAAGATACCTGTAGAGCATATTTATGATCACCCAGTTACGTTGTGACGTTTGATAGCACACAAGGTATTCCTCCGGTATCCGGGAGTTGCACAATCTCATAGTTGAAGGAATATGTATTTGACATGAAGAAAGCAATAGCAATAAACTGAACGATCATTATGCTAAGCTAACGGATGGGTCTTGTCCATCACATCATTCTTCTAATGATGTGATCCCGTTATCAAATGACAACACATGTCTATGGTTAGGAAACCTTGACCATCTTTGATCAACGAGCTCGTCTAGTAGAGGCCTACTAGGGACACTGTATTTGTTTATGTATTCACACATGTATTTAAGTTTCCGCTTAATACAGTTCTAGCAAGAATAATAAACCTTTATCATGAATAAGGAAATATAAAATAACAACTTTATTATTGTCTCTAGGGCATATTTCCTTCATTATCGCCAGCACCAACCCTGTAATCGAGCCAGATAGTTGATGCCGAGGAGAGTAGTGATTTGGACGGAGCATTCTCTCGCTCGCCTAAGGCCATTGGGCATCAGGCGTTGGCCATGGAGCGCGGAGTTTCAGATGTTGCTACCCTTCCATCGTCTGCGACCATCGAGCAGGTGATGCCTGTGAGTGGCATGGCCACTGAGCCAAGTGAGTTGGCACCTATGCTCTCTTCGCGAAGAAACTTTGTGACTTGCGCGCTAACGTGGAGGTTGCTAGACCTGGTTTGGGCAGGTCGATTGTTTGCCTCTTGACGGGGACGCCAATAAGGGGTAAACAAAAGAAGGTGGGTAAATACAAGAGTGGTGTCATAGGCAAGACATCTTTCGTTGCTTGATGGATGATCTTCGGTCTCTCAGCATGTCCTCTTGGATTGGAAGGTGCATGATGTCTTCTGTCGAGGTGTTCTTGTCGGGATTCACTTGGCATAGCAATAGTGTCGGGGTTTGTGGATGTTGTGCATTCGAAGAGTTTGGCAAGGGCCGACTGTGCGGTTGTAGAGTTTCTTGCCATGTGAGTAGTTGGTCTGTGCTTCGTTTGTATAGGTTTTTGCCCGGTTTTGCTTAAATTAATTGGACAATTCTCTTCTTCTTAATTAATCGATGAGGCAAAACTTTTGCCTCCGTCTTTTTTTTTTAAAAAATTGGTGTTTGCCATGTACAAGTTCTGCAAGCGGGCATAATCACTAGCTAGCTGCTAGCGTTCATGCTCCACTCCTCTGCATGGGCGTTTGAATTTGGGGCCCTTGCAATGCGATGCCCGATGCACTTGGGCTGTACTTTTTCCTTAACTAGAAATTCTCATTCCAATAATGCAAAAGGGCTAAAGCTTGATGAATGAAACCCCTTTTCCTCGCAAAAAAAGGGCTAAAGCTTTAATCTCTCTCGGTAAAACTCTATTGGGGGGTCATGGCTCTCCGAGTTGTTGATCGCCTCAACCATCAATCCAGATTCGCTGACTTAGCCACAGCAAGTCCCCGCTGACTTTGTCGTAGGATCAAGAATCGAAGGCTGAGATTCGTCAAATCACTATTCTCAAACACTATTCACATAAACCACTGTTCACGCAAATCACTGTTGACCACACTATAGCCCCTGATCTAGTCTGTCGCTTTTCAATCCGACGGACGGGACTGGGCAAAGGTAGCGGTACTGTAGCGTCGCTACCTTTGCCACAGCAAGTTAGCGAATCTGAACACCTCAACCATCTGCTTCAATCATGACGTTGGTCATGCTCCATTCTTGTTTGTTTCAATCCACTTGGGCTGTTGGGCACTTAGGTGGGCTAGCAGATTACCACTAGCATGGATTCTTCTGCTACTAATATGTTTCCCTTTCGACGTTTGGTTCCGGCCAAGCCGCGACATTATATAATGATGACAGCGGGGCAGCCAAAAGAAGAAGAAAAAAGGAGCTAATTATCGTGCTTCCATCTGCCAAGTGAGCTCACACTGTTGACTCGAAGAAGACCACCACGAAATTCCCGATCTCGCGCGTGCTCCTGCATCTTGTAAACATCTAAAAGAAGGCGGCGCGAGTAACCTCCGGTGGCCGTCACTTCTGGGCGGACGGCCATCAAGAATGGCCGGCGGCGACCTGCTCAGCCTGGCGGCGGTCTCGGCCGCGGTGACCGCGGCCATGTGCTACGCCCGTTTCGCGGCCGGGCGCCTCCGCCCGGGCCTACCCCGCCTCGCCGCGTTCCTCCCGGTGCTCGCCGCCCTCCCGTTCCTCCCCTTCGCCTTCCACGCCATCCACCCGCGCGCCATCTCCGGGTTCTTCCTCGCCTGACTCGCCGAGTTCAAGCTCCTCCGCCTCGCCGCCGGCCAGGGCCCCCTCCACCCATCCCTCCCGTTCCCCGGATTCGTCGCAGTCGCCTCCGGCCCCGTCAGGCTCCGCGACGACGGGCCCGACAAGGCTCAAGGCACGTCGTCGGGCCAGGACCTCGCCTCCTCCGCCGTCATGGCCGCGCTGCTCGCCGTCATCGTCTCGCTGTACCGGTACCAGGAGCTGATGAACCAGTACGCCCTGCTCACCCTCTACGCGTTCCACGTGTACTTGGCCCTGGAGCTGGTCCTGGCGTCGGCGGCCGCGGCGGCGCGCGCGCTGCTGGGCATGGATCTGGAGCCGCAGTTCGACCGGCCGTACCTGTCGGCGTCGCTGCGGGATTTCTGGGGACGGCGCTGGAACCTGTCGGTGCCCGCCGTGCTCCGGCCGTGCGTGTACCGCCCAGTGCGCGCGCGCCTGGGCCCGGCCGCGGGGGTGCTCGCGACGTTCCTGGTGTCCGGGCTGGTGCACGAGCTCATGTTCTACTACATCACGCTGCGGCCGCCCACCGGGGAGGCGACCGCCTTCTTCGCGCTGCACGGCGCGTGCGCGGTGGCGGAGGCGTGGTGGGCGAGGCACGACGCGTGGTGGCGCCCGCCGCGGCTGGTGGCCACCCCGCTGACGCTGGCGTTCGTGCTCGTGACGGCGTTCTGGCTCTTCTTCCCGCCGATCACGAGGCCCGGGGCCGACAAGCTGGTGATCGCCGAGTGCGAGGCGGCCGTCGCGTTCGTCCAGGACGCCGGCGCCTGGGCGGCCGGCTCCGTCCGGTCGGTCTGGACTGGGCGCTCGTAGTACGGAGACGGCTGGTGCGTCACGCCTGATGCGCCCGCGAAGAATGGCTCGTTGCTCAGGCGGCAATTTTTGTGTGTATTGCGCCTGCGGCTGTCGATTTGTTACGAAAATGTAAGGAAACTCGTTTATTACTCGCTTGTCACACCAATGAACTGACGATGATTGACAGTACTAATGGCACACCCAAAATACGGAGCATCAGATCACAGCACCAGCATAGAAATGCCCCAATCAAATTTGTTTCAAATCCATATAAATGTCCCAATCCAAATTTGCTTCAAATCCATGCATTTAAAAAGTTATTTATATAGCATTCAGGTGCAGGCCATGTAGCCTCTTTCCTATCGTTCCTCAGCACCAAACTGCTGCCGAATGTTCCATAACCATGTACATACTCCTCATCTTTTCAAGTTACGTACAGTACATTTCAAATCGCCCAACATAGGCAAACAAGCACCTGTATGTTCCCGCGATGCAAAAACTAGGTATCACGCACTGGCGCTCAAAACACCAGTTCTCAGTCTGTCACCGCTGATTGCCCTCGCCAGGGCGACCGACAATGAATACTTCATCTCATGGCCTCGGCCTCTTGATGTCTCTCTCGGCGCTGCGGTCATTGCTCCTGTGCTCGTGCGCGTCCTTCCTCTTCCGGTTGTCAGGGCCAGGAGAGCGGTATTCCTGGCCGTCCAGGGACAGCTCGCCCTCTTCTGTGTTCTCCGCCTTGCGAGCCGTGTTCTGGTGATCCTCCCGATGCGCGGGGTGGGGCCAGCTCTGCCTTCTGTCGTGTTTTTTCTCGTCCTCAGCAGCCAACTCCACGCCATGTTCCAGCTCCCTCTCAATTAGGTCATCATCATCCATGACTTCCACTTTCCTACCAGCATCGCCTTTCGACTTCCTCCGCTTCTCCAGCGCAGCTTTCACCTTATCCTTGTCTATCTTTTTCATCGCATCCATCATTGATGAGGACATATTGGTGCCTTCATTGCTGTTGGCTGTGCCATCCCTTGCTTCACTCTTGGGTATCCTCTGGTTTGAGGTCTGCTTTTCAGGCTGAGGGTGGTCATGCCCGTGACGGCCTGGTACGCTCGACTGTCTAGGTGCTTGATGAGTTTCATGGGCAGGAGGCTCCTCAGCTTTCACAGGAGCACGCTGATTAACCACACTTGCAGAGCTGCCTTCGGTATCATTCCCTTGTGAAGGTTGTGGTCCAACACGGTTCTGCTCGTAGAGCTCCAACATTTGGTTGCTAACCTCTGAAAACAAATGTCACAAAAATATAAGAATGGTTCTTTGGTATGCATGTTACTTCGCAACAAAGAGCATAAAAATGGAGTAAAAGGAGCATCAGTTCTATAAAAATAGATATAATAACGGGCAATACTGCTCAGTACCGTTGGAAAATCACCAAGCTGAAAAATGCAGTCTGCTGCTTTGCAGGTGGTCCCAGGCCCCACATGCCATCCACATGTTAGATGTAATTTCCAAACTATACCTCATTGTGATGCTACTAAGCAAATTTTCTGTATAACAGAAATGACAACAGACAAGGGCTACCAGAAAAGTTGTCCTCCAAGTCAACACTCAACACCAACAAAAATACCTCAAGTTCCATAAATAAGGCTACCAAATACAAGTTCATAACAATGTGTTCCTATCATGGCATTCCCTTGTGTATCCGTATCCCAGAACAATAATACTCCGTTTAAAAAAGGAGTACATCTTAACAACAAGTCAACAACTCGCATACCAAGGAGTTAAGAGGGGTTGTTTATTAGGCTTAATGCATTTGCTCATGGAACCGCTTGTGATATGTATAACAGTTTTGCTAAAGCACATCTAGACGTATTGCACATCTAAGTCCTACCTCATTGCTCTCCTGTGGAGATTCGTGTGGGTATTTTATTTTTATTTTTTATGTTTGATTGAGTTACTTAGATGTGCAATAACTAGGACACAATATAATCCTGCATGCATTGGCTTGCTGCCCCTCGATTTCCTAATACACGCTGTAATGTGAAAAAGACGTAAAAAAAACTAAGACGAGCTTGCTCAAATTATCGAGAGGGAGTACTCTGTGCACATCACGAAACTCCTTGTGTCTCTGACCTAACCAACCTAGTTCCAGTATCATTTCTGAACAACAATGGTGATGAAATTTTGGCCATCCAATCTCATAAGCGCCTAAAGCATGGGAACAATTGCTGCTTGCTTTCAAAGGCGTTTAAACTACTATCCTTAAGATAATGAATAGTAAAATTGTGCAAATATGCAATACTGACTTTGTATCTAGAGACCAACCTTCCAACTGCCGTGGAGTTACATCAAACTCTTGCCACCAGACCTTTTCCCCGTCTGCTGGAAGCTTGACTTTGAGGAACTTTGCAGCAAGGAAGATTGCGCCGGCCGCAATATGATGGGGCTTAAATTGCAGGCAAAGCGAAGTGCGTAGCCTGTACACCCCTTTTAAGGTATAGTAAATAGGCATAATGGGGGATTACTATTTTTGTAAGGATAAGGGTAATTTCAGCATACCCATCATTGACAAAATTCCAGGCAACTTGAGCAAGTGCATTTTGAGCAACCTTGAATTTTTTTATTGCTTCAACCAAAGGCTTGTAAGGGTGGTGCACATTCATGTCAAAACCAAGTGTTACAAGCACAAGGCGCTCCCCGATCAAAAGAAGTTCCTTCTGTTGTTCATACACTTCCTACACACGACAACACAAACCATTCTTGTCACATACTCAGGAAATAAAAATGCACCAGCTATAGAAGAGCTGCAGCTTTATGTTGTGAGGGAGAACAAGTATAAAAAAGATGATGTGTGGTATCAAGAGAATGCTCACAAAAATAATCTCACCTTCTGCTTAATTCGAGCAACTGCAGCAGGATCCTTTTTGTGGATTATCTCATAAGAGATGAGTACGACATCCTTCAGGGGTCTAGGTGTTTCTTCAACTTTACCCGCCAAGAACATGCAAACTGTGGCTATTGTCTGCAGATTATAATGATTACATTGATAATTTGCAACGTAAAGTTGAGTATAAGAAAAATACTACCCCTAACAAATACTCCCTCCGTCCCAAAATATAAGAAAGTTTTTGACACTAGCATAGTGTCAAAAACGTTCTTATATTTTGGGACGGAGGGAGTAATATATTGCAAGCAGCATGCTCTATATTGTACGCTATCCAAGAAAAAAATACTTAGGGCCACTTTGATTCACAGTATTTCTAAAGCAAAGGAATAAGAAAAACACAGCAATAGAGTGTCATGTCATCTTCAATACCCCAAAAGCATAGGATTCTTAACAAGAGGTTGGAGTAGATGTAAATTTTCCTTCAAAATCTAATGCAAATAAATAAAGGGAAATCCATGTAGACTGCAATCCTACGAACCAAACGACCCACATAGACACAATCCTAAGGATTAGAATCGTCTAAAATTCATTAAGAAATCATTTGAACCAAAGATGCCCTATAGTGTTAGCCTGCATGTCTTTCCTACAGAGCCAAACAAAATTTACCATATCATGGAATCCAATAAGATACATGTTCTACAGGCAACAGCAAATCATTTATTCTTCTCTTTCACGGTATGGGTGGCGAGCATCAATGTTTGAATACACTGCCTACCATGCATAGAAAGTGATTTACAGATAAACTAGAAAATATGTTGTTTGATAACAGACATATAAGCTCATAAAAATTTCAGCAAGGCTTACCTGTCTGTCATTTTTGGCATGAGATTGACGAAGGAAAAAACGATGACAAAATACTATAGCTGTAGCAATTGTTACTTGGGGCCTACATAATGAAGTAATTCATCAATAAGGAAGAAAATACCATAAACAACTATCAACCAACCCAAGAGAGCACAAATTATGCAGTAACAAAGGGGTCTTTACTGCTTCATAGACATTCATGGAGCAAATGTTCTAAGGGCACATAAAGGCCAGTAAAACAGTAAATAGGGTTGAATATTTACTGTTTCACCTAAACAAGGATGTCATCAGCCATTGTTGCATGCCCTATAAAAACGAGTGGGCTAAAAGTAACAAATCAATGAACATAACACTGGGGTAAGGGCCAATATGTTACGAATTCTCTAGAGTAAAAACTCAAAGAATATAAAGGGACTATATATTAAGAACTTATTCCTTAAAATGCCGTGTGCTGATGAAGAAAACATCAACCCTTTTTAAAAGGAAAAACTGAGTAACAATATGTTAATAACTTGTTCCTAAAATACCATGTGCTGATGAAGAAGACATTTTTAAAGGTAAAACCTGAGTAGTGGTGTCATCACAGGCATATCTAGCAACTTCCAAACATAAATATCAGATTCACAAGCATGTGCTAGCAAATCTCTCAGCTGAACAAATAACATATGGCTTGACAATTGAGAGCTTTACCATCAAATTATTCAAATCAAATAGTGCTATATTATCTCTGAACGTTGTGACAGAAATAAAGTTAAGATACAAAGCTAACAAGCATGGAGTGCACATAAATGCTCAAAAATGCTTAGGCAGAAGAAAAACTGGACAGGTCAAAGATCAGATAATTATCAAATATCTAACATAATACATATAACACATGATTAAATAAAAACATTTAGTCCACATAATCAAGTAAAATGCCAGGGAAAAGCAGACAAGTTTTTCTGGATGGGGAAATGATTAAACTAGCACTTGAGCAGTCAGCATGCTTGGCAACTTATCATGCAAGGACACTATGCTTATTTAAAACCTATGAGTCATGTTCCCTTGATCACCAGAGGTGATGCTTGTGTGATCTTCTGAACATCCCTGACATCTTTTGTTTTTAACAAACGTACCTCACAGTGTATGCTTTAGCTATTCCACCCATCAAATATAACCATTAAATGTATGTTGATTCGCAGCCTAAGGGTGTCCGAGCATGTCAGACACTTGCCTAACTAGGTCAAACTAGCCTTAACGGTGTCACACAAAGTGTGTGAGGGTTTGGCTTCCAACTAAACAGGCCCTGACAATCTATCCGTAAAGGTTATAGAACATAGTCATTAGAAAGTGCAATCATTTATGCTTTAAGTGTGCACTGTACTTTCCTCAGATTTGGAAAACAAATGAGGGTGACGCCAATCATAAAGTATCTCAGATATTCTTAACGGGAAATGAGAAAGAAACAAAAAGAAATTAAGATATAGGAAAACATCCAGTTGTTTGCTGAAACTTGAAAAGAACTTTCAAGATTCAAATAATACTGCTAAAACATCAGGTATATTACTCAGTAAAAGATGTAACAATAAAATATCCATGCTACAATATATTCTTACACTTTCAGCCTCATCCCGAAATCCTGAAGGAAAGTGCAGTATGACTTGCGAAGGTAAGACTCCTTCTTTAAATCAATACCATCTCTCCTTGAAAGGGAATTCTCTTCTATTTCTTTTCTACTAAAATACCACGAAGCACCAAGTTGGTCACCTTCCACACGTCTATCATAGGGAGTTGTATAAGGGCTGTTCTCTACAATTCCATGATGTGAAGAGTCACTAGTCTGCATGATATCCATCTATGATTTTCTTCTTTTCTTACAAAAAAACCTGGCAAAGAGAGAGAGAGAGAGAGATAATGTCACCATTGCAAACTTAGTACCATATAAGCATACATAAATGGGACGGAAGGTGCAGCTATGCATGTAGCAAACTATATATATATTTTGGAATTTAACATACAGTAAGTTGTGAGGAGCTAAAGGCATCAAACTATATTCCCAATATATGCAAAGGATGGGTGCTACATAATAACAATGAATCCATACAGCTTTGATTAACTGCTTGTCCTGTCCTTCATGGAAACCCAGTAATTCAAACAATTTGTGACATGTGGAATATAACGAACGGAAGGGGTTTCTTAATTACAGCAATGAGTCGGGACCAGGAGGACCACGTGAAGGCTCCAAATCTCGGCTTGCGTCGGGGGCTCAGGGCATTGGCGGGAGATGCTGGCGGCGGTGGCGGTGTGTCAGCGCTAGGCTTAGGTCGCTATATGCAAGAGGAGACGGGTCGAGGCGATTTTTCCATCCGGGTCAGCTGAGTCCAGTGGTATTTGCGGGTAATTCTGAGCAACTCAGCGTTTGGCTAGATCTGAAATCCTGGAATCCCTCGCTCCAGAAATTTGCATATGACTAGCCCAGATCTACCAATTCAGCTCATAGAGTTATATCGTTCGGGGCAGCTCCATGTGCTCCGCCCGCAGAGTTGGGAGCCAGAGGGCTACGGAACGGGGCCTTAATCACCCCATAAATCAATTTTTATTTCCAAAATTAAGTTCATTACAATTCATGATCGGTAAAATCAACTTCAAAAGCAATAAATACTGCAACACAAAGTGTGCTCCTGCCAAATACGAGACGTAACAAAATGCAATACCCACGGTTCAGATTTTTCTGATGATCATGAAAGCCAAATATCAAATCCTTCGACAAACTTGTTACAAGCAGACAATGGTAGAGAAAAGGTATCTTCATAGTTATTGAGTAGGTAACCCAACGTGAAACCTACTGGAGAGTTCAGTTTGCAAGTATGTATTGTGTTCTCAAGGTGTTTTCCCAGCTACCGATCAAAGCACGACTAGTTAGTAGCTTTACTGAATGTTGGAACTCAATACATGAGCAAAATTTGACCGCCTAACTGACATTGTGCAGAAGGGATTAAACTAGATTATAAATCTGATAAGTTTAAACAGAACCAATCCCACTCTAGACTCCACCCCAACGCAAAAGTAACACAATAATCTAAAGTAACACAACACTAGCTGCACATTTTTTTTATGCAACTGTGGGAAACTCCAAAACTCTCAATTTACTACTTACAAACCCTTTTTTTACAGTATATGTCTGGTTTCGTGATGAATTCCCTGGTTTCGATCTGATCCGAACATCCTAATGGCCTAATCTTATTCCCTGACTCTTCTTTTGCATGCCTCGCGCAAAAAACTCTCTTTTTACAGTATCTCACATGCAAACCTTATATTAGTATGATATGCGTCCAATTTGCCTTGTCCATCTATTGCATTCCAAATTAATCAGTACACACTATAAAGAAAACCGAATCTGGCACCAAATTGACGCAGACTCGGCAGATTACAGGCATTTATCAAAAGTAATGGGTCCATACCTTGCTCGGCAGAGGTGGAGCCGGCGCTGATGAGAGGTTGCTGGAGGGGCCGGCTGGCGGGCAGCTTCCGGAGGTCGTCGGGAAGAAGCAGAGGTGACCTCCGGCCGCCGTCGTCGAGGGGTCGCGGACGAGGCGTGAAGGGTGTGTGCGTGGAGGGCTGGGGGCGAGGAAGATAAAAAATCAGGCGGCGGCGTGATATTGCCTGTGGCCGGCAACGGAGGGGGAGCGGACGGGGCGGCGGCACAAACCCTAACACCGCCGCATCGCCTCTGAGGTCGCGTGCGACGGGGAAACCGGGGGGGGGGGGGGGGGGGGGGGGGATTACGGGAGGTGTTTTTTTTTTCTTTGACGGGACGGGAGGTAGTTATGAACGATAGTCGATAAGCGACGGTGCTAGCAAATAAGCCGGAAAAAATCTGCTGGTTTTTTCATAGAAGAGTCAAAAAAAATCTTTTGGTAACTTATATACAGACAAATTATCAACGGATACATTTTCAGATAAACAACGAAATACATACTATATATATTATCGAGACTATGTGTCTCAAATTCTTGTGGAACTAGATAACACCCCGCACGTTGTTGTGGGACTTCTTACCTTTCATGGGTAGATAAGATGAAAAGCCTATATATTGAATAGGTGAGAAGAAAATATGGCTTGAAATGTTGAACTATATTTACATGTATACTTTTACTAAACTTCACTCTTGACTTAAAATTAACTACCGAAGTGATCCAAGAAATAAAATGATCGATCTATGCTTACCAAACTATTTATCGGAAAGGGTACTACTCATAAGATGCAAAATTCCCAACACCTACAACAATCAAGAGAACTAATTGAAGAATATTGCAATGCTGCAAAGAGGGAGCCGATGAACCCTTCATGTAGGCCAATAGGGACGATGAGCGCAGCGAAGGTAGTTGAATACAACGACGACATCCACTGGAACTGCACTAACTGATTCACATCCATCGGTTTACTTGTGTACCTGCGCGCATAGGGACCTTGTGATAGAGAGCTCGGATCACCAAGGAGGGATGCTGATTTACACACTTTGTGTCTCTTTCAGGTTTACCAGGTGTCAGGCAAGCCCAACAGAAGCGACATCAATCTGAGCAATGATCTACAGCCAACATAGATGCATGTGATTTCCACCGGCAAAGAAGAAACCAGCCCATTAAAATTATTAAGGATGTATATGTATTCTTCTCATTTATTATTGGGATTCTTGTCAAGTTGTACTTATCAAACATAAGTTGTACTTATCAAACATGTTCGCTTTGGAAAACGGTGTTACAAGAGTGAAGTACATGAAACAAATCAGAAGTTGTTGTACGTAGAGAGATACGCAGCCAATACACAACTACACATACACTAGGAAACACGAAGGATACACACCTAAATAGGATTAAGTGATTTTCTCCAATGAATCAACACCTACAAGTGCACTGAAATTTTCATTGATGCTACCACTACCGCAAAGAGAGGGATCAGCCAGAGGCGTTACAGATGGTGGTTGCCATGAGCAGCGCACAGACGATCGAGGCGAGCTTCCCAGCGAAGTGCCAGCGCTGCTTGGCCGGCTTGGTGTAGAAGGCGAGATAGGGCGGGTGTGGTGCGATAAGAGAAAAATCATTTGGTGAAGACCCTGATGGACTGGGCGATTGCGAACGCGAGAATGAAGACGAGGAGCGGGGGCCAGCAGGGAGTTGCCAAATACATCCATGTAGGAGAAGAGAGAGACACTATAGGCGGTGGTTGTACGATGGTGGCAGCGTCTCCCACCGAGGGCCTGCTGATTCTAGAAGCTTCGAGCCTCCGCCTCCTCTTCTAGACCTGTACCAGAAGCGACGAGCATCCACGGCGAGGCTTGAATATGACTAATCCTCTCGAGCAGAAGCGGTACTTGTTGTGGGGGAGAACCAATGCATCTTATTCCTCCATTTATTCGGTGGAGAAGAAAAGACGCTGGTGTGTAGAAGATGAAGTGATGGATGGAAAATTAACAGGTGGGGGAGTTAATTGGGAGACGATAGGGCTGTATCACCACATACAGTCTCAGAGCTCCATTTTTTCTCAAGAAAAAAACATTAATGTGAGCTGATGACATGGCAGTTGGATGAGTGGGTGACGTGGACGCCTTGCATGTGCAGAAAAATACAATAGTGGGGATGAACTTCTTGGGTATATAGGATCCACCTCTAAACTCATTATACTTGTGCTAATGTAGCTTCATCGTCAATTGTGCCCAGCATATAGGCGGCATCACCATTAAGGACTCATTTGATTCATAGGATAGGAGTTGTGGAATGAGTTCATTTTTATCATTAGGAACAACAGTAAGACCTCCTTTCTTAGTGACACGATGAACTAGACTTACCCATCTACTATCAGCTATGGCATAGATTATACCTACTTCAAGAAGATTTAGTATTTCAGTTCTTACCAGTTCCTTCATCTTAGGATTTAATTGTCGTCGGTGATCAACAACGGGTTTAGCATCAGGTTCCATATTAATCTTGTGCTGACAAAGAGTGGGACTAATGCCCTTATGATCATCAAGAGTGTATCCAATAGTAGCATGGTGCTTCCTGATCCGTCTCCAACGTATCTATAATTTTTGATTGTTTTATGTTGTTATATTATCATTCTTAGATGTTTTACAATCATTTTTTGGTACTAACCTATTGACATAGTGCCTAGTGCTAGTTGTTGTTTTCTGCTTGTTTTTTACATCACAGGAAATCAATACCAAACGGATTCCAACGCAACGAACCTTTTTGTTGATTTTTTCTGGACCAGAAGACACAAGATGAGCCGAAGAAGTACCAGAGGGGTGCCCGAGGGGGCACAACCCACCAGAGCGCGCCTAGGGGCAGGTGGGTTATGCCCACCTCGGTAGCCTCCCGCACCGCCTCTTTGCTCTATAGATACCCCAATATTCCAGAAACTCTAGGGGAGTCGACGAAAATCAATTCCAGCCGCCGCAAGTTCTAGAAACACCAGATCAAATCTAGACACCACCATAGAGGGGTTCATCATGTCCATTGGTGCCTCTCCGATGATGTGTGAGTAGTTCATTGTAGACCTACACACTACAAAAAAAAAGACACATCCGTGACATTTTGGGTCGAACAAATTTTTTTCTGACATACTTATGACACTTCTATGACGATAATTGTGACAAAACCAGGTATCATCATAGATGTGGTGGGCTCCTACTTCTACAACAAAAAATCATGACAGAAAATGGGCTTTTCGTCCTAGGTGGGCCGGAGACGCAGCTGCATGACATTCTTTGGGCCATCCATGACGAAAAAAACTATGGTAGAAGCGAGGGCGAGGAAAATTTCGGCGAGTTCCCGGTTACGATGGGTGGTCGGGGGCCGAGCGATGCGCGTTTCTCTCATACACGTACGCGCGTGTGTGCGAGGCATTGGCTCTAACTAAACCCGAGCGAGGCGTTGGGCTCTAACTGAACCCGAGCGATTGCACTGCAGGCTAAGCGTTACTGAAGCCGAGCGATCGATCGATGGCTATTAACTGAAACCGATCGAGTGATTCCTTCTCTACTGCTGCTAACTAAAGCCAATCGATGCTGCCTCTGGATGAACAGTGAGCGTTGGGGGGTGGATGAACAGTGAGCGGTGGGGATGGATGAACAGGACCCCGTGGCGTTGCCTCTGGATGAACAGGACCCCAATCGATCGAGCCGGTTGGGGCTGGATGAATAGGACCCCGTGGAGGGCTGGATGAGTAGGACGACCCCGTGGAGGGCTGGATGAACAGTAGACGGTGGAGGGATGGATGAACAGTAGCCTGTGGAGGGGTGGTTGAACAGGAGCCCGTGGAGAAGGGTGGTTGAACAATAGCCGGTGGAGTAGCGCGCGGTGGAGGTTGGATGAACAGGAGCCCGTGGAGGCTGGAGGAGGTCGATGGTGGATGAATAGTAGCCCGTGGAGGCTGGAGGAGGTTGACGGTGGAGATGGACAGTATCCCGTGGAGTCCCGTTTTGCGATACGCCACACCCCTCCCGATGAACAAGACCCCTGTTTCGACCGTAGCACTCCAACACAAGTCCGTTTCGTCCGTTTTGCGGTACGCCACACCCCTCCCGATCAACAGGATCCCATTTCGACCGTAGGAGGTCCAACACAAGTCCGTTTCCTCCGTTTTGCGGTACGCCAGACCCCTCCCGATGAACAGGATCCCGTTTCAAACGTGGTCGGTCGAACACAAGGTCGTTTCCTCCATTCTGCAGTACGTCAGGCCTCGTTTCCATCGCCTATTCCATCCAAGCCGGTTGGCTCCCACGCATTCTGTTGCCTCCCGATGAACACGACGCATTCCGTTGCCTCAACATGAACACGACGCCGACACAGTTTCTCCGTTTCGACCCAGCCATGTACACGAGTCCTGGCCGTACGTATGCGCGAGTAGACGTTTGAGACCCCGCCCGTATGTACTTGCGTGGCTGTATTTACTTTCTTGCACCTTGGCTGTTGTACGTACGTGTACATGCTACGTCCGCGCCTCTACTATGACATGTGCGTGCCTCTACTAAGACACATGCGCGCCTCTACATCGACCAGTATGTACATACACATTCGCGACCAGAATGACAATGTACGTACGCTTCGACCAGGTGGGTCCCAACTGTCAGGCACTTCCTTACGTGCGAAAATGTAGATGGTGGGTCCCAGCAGTCAGGGGGGTGAATCTTTTTTTTGCCCAGACGCACTTCCTTGCGTGCGAAGATGTAGCTGGTGGGTCCCAGCAGTCAGGGGGGTGAATAGTTTTTTTTTCGGACGCACTTCCTTGCGTGTGAAGATGTAGCTGGTGGGTCCCAGCAGTCAGGGGGCGAATCATTTTTTTCGCGAAATACGGTGTCCCATCCGGTGGGTCCCCGATGTCAGGTGGAGGAATAATTATTTTGCGCGTAATAAGGAGGCACTTCCTTGCGGCTGCCATGGACCCACCTGTCAGCCTCTCCATGTACAGTACTCTTTCGATGGAAGTCGGTCGTTGACCACATTGACCACGCCGCGCCGAGAGCACCATGGCGGTGGATGACGACGAGGCCTAGGAAGGGGACGACGCGGAGCCGGGGAAGACGCAGTAGTGGATGCCCACACGAAGAGGAGTACGAGGGTTCACTAGTTCGGCTGCGGTGTGAGGCTGCCGTTGCTGCAGAATAACAGGGGGTGTGGGTGAGTAGAGGGATGGCCTGGCCAGCGGCGGGAGTAGTAGGGGCGGTGAGGCCTCTACGGCATCACAGCCGGCCACGGGAGGCAGGAGCATGCGGCACGACCGGCGCTGCTTTGGGCGGCTGGAGCATGAAGACCAGAGGTTGAAGAAGCACTACGATCGTTGGATGGACATCGTACGGTCACTAGAGCTAGAATCGTTCATATTGACTAAGTTGACAAAGCCCTCCGTCCCCGTCAACTTAGTAGGCCCACAAGTCAGCCTCCCACCAAGGTGAGTCCCAGCTAGCAGGGGATATTCATTTTTTTGTGTAATAAGGAGGCACTTCCGGTGGGTCCGAGCTGACAGCGGGGGGGACATTTTTTCGCGAAATACAGAGGCCCTTCCGGTGGGTCCCAACTATCAGGTGAAGGAATCATTATTTTGCGCGTAATAAGGAGGCATTTCCCTGTGTGGCCCCCTACTATCAGCCTCTTCCGATGGCTGTTGTTTGTTGACCATGTTGACCTCGCCGCGCCGAGAGCACAAACACGTGGACGAGGGCGAGGCCCAGGAAGAGAACCACCCGGAGCCGGCGAAGCCACCGCAGCGGATGCCCACACTGAGGGAGTATGAGCGTTGACTAGTCGGTTGCGGGGTGAGGCTGACGTCGCCGGAAAATAACAGGATGTGTGGGTGGTTAGAGGGATGGCCTCGCGGCAGCATAGCCAGCCACGGAAGGAGGGAGCAGGCAGTCCCGCCGGCACTGGTTTGGGCGGCTGGAGCAGGAAGATCAGAGATTGAAGAAGCACGACGACCGTTGGATGGACATCTAACAGTCACCGCTCTGTGTTGACTAAGTTGACAAAGCCTTGCGTACGCGTCAAAAAAAAATTAGGACAGCGTCATCGTCAACCTAGTAGGCCCAGAAGTCAGCCTCCAAATTTGTGGAAAACTGCATACATCCCATTAGCCATTATTTTCAATAATTTACAGCCCATTTGCTAATTCTTAAGGATATTTGAAGCCCATATTATTTTTATTAGCATTACAGACCATATATTCTGGGCACTGCTAAAAAATTCAACGAAATTTTGCATATTTCGGTGGGGTCCAAACTCTTTTAATCACGAAATTTCGAGTCACGTTAAAAATAATTTTCAAAAATTATATCAAAATAAAATTCAAAAAACAATTCTCCGCAAAAAAATGAATGAAATTTAGAATCTTAACTAGCAAGATGCCCGTTCGTTGCACGGAACATGAAGATGCATTTGTATGAGTAGTTTATCTTGTGGGAGAAAAGATGATATTTTAATGTAATTGCCAGTTGGCTTTGGTTTTTATAAGAGTAGAGAGTAGAGAAATCCTGAAAAAATGATATTTTAATGCAATTGCTGATTGACTTTGGTTTAAAAATTTACAACCCATTTCTTACAACTTATAGCCCATTTTCTGGGGAAGCCCATTTCTTACTACTTACATCCCTCCTCATCTTGAAAGTTTTGCAGCCCAGCAGGGCTGAGAAAAGCAAGTAGGCCTCGGTTTTGTTATTCTCCAAAAAAAAACTGGGCTAGCCAATTTCAGAAAGAAAAAATATATCAACTGGGCTCGTCATGTGCTTAATAAAAGCGTAAGCGTGGGCTAGACGAGCCACAGCCCCCGCACAGCGCGCAGTTGAGCTCCGTATCTAAAACTAAAAAACAACTGGGCGAGCTGCTGGGTCCCTGGTGTTATCCGCTCGTTGTGTAATTTTCTCGTTTATTGACTACATTGACAATGGCGTGGGACCTAGTTGTCAAACAATTAGGAGGAAGTATTTTTTTGGCTTGTAATAACGAGGCACCTGCTTGCGAAATGCAATGACCCTGGTGGGTCCCTACTGTCAGCCTCTCCACATATAGTCATCTCCTGATTCCTCTTGGTTGTTGACCATGTTGACAACGCCATACGGCGGCGGGCACAGCGAGCGAACCAAGGTGGAGAACGACCACGAGGCCTTGGACGGGAACGAACAACAGCCGTGGAAGGTGCGGCAGTGTAGTGGCAGGTGGAGGGGAGTACGAGGGCAACAACATGCAACTCAAGCATACAAATGGTACAAAAAGCCCAAGGATTAATTGTTCATCAAATTTTTAGACAAAACCCAGATTGAACATGACAATAACATCTAACCCAACCACTCTTTTTTGCAGTCACAAATAAATGGATCGGTCTGATCCATAAAATCAACATCCTGTGCAAAAAAAAAATTATTTCAGGATGACTACAACTTGTTGTAAATAGAAGCCGAGCATGTTTAGAAGCCCATTTGTCCACCTGAAACTTCTTTTTTTGCTGTTCAACATGTCCGTCCGTGAGAAATCTCTTGCGGTAAAAGTTAAGTCTCATGGACAATAGTAACCTCGCATTCAACAGGAAGAATGTGACAAAGCTTATGTTTGCATGGTTGGATGCATATCGTTCTATCATTATTGTCCTTAAACGAATGTCATGAGAAGTGAGAAAATCCTTGTGCTTATTACGCCACCGATTGGTTATACGTTTTTCTCCATGTGGTTCTGCCTAAGTAGACATGAAGATTGAAAATAGTTAAGGTCTGAAAAAAGAGTATGTTTTGAAAGAACGACAGTTGAACAGTTAATTCTAGTACAATATATATGGGCTTTCAATGTGCATGAAATCATCACATCTATGTATAAATTCTCCAGAGATCGAAAACATCGCAGCAAGCCAATAATTATGTCCAAATCAAAAGTATACATTCTGATATATATGATCTTGATAGAATCCAACAGCATTGATAGGCTATCAATGGACGAACTCTTCATTGAGCATATAACATAATATTAGTACCCAAAGTGTACTCCAAGATGATATAAAACTTATGCGCACAAATGAAAAATGCAGCATATGATTACAAATGTGTATATGATAATATACGGTACCTGAAAAAGCGAGGAGCCAAACACCAACTCCTTGTGATTATTAAACGGGTCACGAATTACACCCAAGGTCTCCAGTTTGGGCGCAGAGACGACAATTATTTGTGAAGGTGTATAACAATTATCAAGGAGCAACCTTTCAAGTGAAGGGGCATCTTTGATGATGAGCTGTTGTCCTTTAAAACAAATTCCAATGCTTTTAAGGTGAGGCGACTTTATTTGGAGACAACTGATACCGATTTCTATTCCCAAAACAATCAGCAAGCGCCCCAGGGCAGGGCAACTGGAGTGGATGATGCTGTGCAGTGAGGCCTCTGACAGATAAACCACCACAAGCAAAAGTTTTTTTTAGCAGTGGGAGTCAAAGCATTTGTACCAGATCGTCTGGTAGATGGCACCGGGCGAAGGTGGCGGTGTGGAGAGAGGAGGAAAACCGCGAGATGGACAGTGTGGGCCCGAATTCTTGGTGTGTTTGTGGTATGAAACTTTTGTGGTATTGGTACAATTCAAACTGCTGGAGTTTTCCGAATTCAGGAGATGTCAGCCAAGCGTCCACCTTGCCGGGTATGGACAGCAGGTAGTGTGTCGGGATGCAGAGGAATTGAACGGGGCCCTGCTGGTGAGAAGAGACGATGGCTCTGAGGAGATCAAATTCAGGAAGGACAGATATCTCACGACAGTCGAGATTGAGGGGCGCGGTGTGCCATAGAGGGCGCCACTGAGTTGAGAGGACTTGTGTGTGGCAACAATCCTTGGTGGGGAGAAGCGAGATGATCTCCTCAAGGATGACGTCCGGGAGATCGCTGATGCGGTCCACCAGAGATTCTACCGGTTCCTCAGATCCGGGTGGGGGGGGGGGGGCTCGCCGCTTCTCCCCGCGCTACCGGGTGCGGAATCTACAACCGGTGTCGCCACTGGTGGGAGCCTCATCTTCTTGGCGCTGGGGCCAGCCGACTCCATTTTCCTTGTGGGTGTCGCACCGAGCTCACGGGTTTAAGCAAAGTAGCCAGAGACGAGCCTAGTGGCAGTGCGAGTGAGGAAGGAGGGTTGGGGATTTCTGTAGGAGTGGAAGAAGAGGAGCAGGCGTTTTCTGTATGAGTGAGGAAGAAGGTGAGCGGGGGTTTTCTGGACGGGTGAGGAAGATTGGGGAGCGGGGGGAATTGGGGGGGGGGAGACGGAAGCGGGAGAGCGAGTTGTTCATGTTTATAAGGCCCGCTGCACTAACTACTCGTTTTTTTCCAAGAACCGCTCTCTTCTTTTGCGTTGCTGCATTGAGCTGGCGCACGGACTTGGCTGACTGGCCATGCATGCAGGATGCATGTGCCTGCCGGCCACTGCATGCGCCTGGTTTGTTACTAGGCCTATTTAATAGGGTGGTTATGGAGTAAATTAAGGAGATTTATTTTCTCTGTGTGCATCCACCAAATTAGAGGATGCGGTACTGGATGCAGACACTCACATTAAACTAAGCTTTAGAAGATGCGGTATGCATACTAACATTCAGAAGAACAAAAGTTCAGCATGTCTATGCATCTCAATGATTCACCATACTATAACCAATACAAAGCTGTGAGAAGGTGTGGAAATAAAGAAAATCGGTCGATACTTCTTTGAGCAAAGGGCCTCCCTGCACACGCATTAATTTCTTGGGCATGCTTGTTTCTTCTCAATGTTGGGAGCACTTTGAGCATGTTGGCAACTCCACAGCTAGCTAGTTGTCTCATCTTGCAATTGATGCTGACATATTTGCAGCAAACACATGAGGCAATAGAGATGACTCAACATGAGTCCATATTGTGCAGTTCCCCTGAAATCATATTCATTGTCCTGAATCTGAAAAGATAGGAAAACAGTAGCTATACTTAAACGGTGTTGCAAAACAGTAGCACATATCAATAGCTCGGCATGACAAAACACGATCATTTGGACAAAGGGGATACGGACCTGCCTGAGGACAATTATATATAATTTCATAAGTCCTTGGTTGATTTCCACCTCCGGCTGCACTGCTTGTTTTCTCCTCCACACATGACAGGATCGTTCCGCACTGCATTCAGCAAGTCAATGTACGAATAAGCTAATTTCATCTTGTGGTGGTCATTGTACCTAGTTACAAATGTAGGAATACCTGGAGCACCATGAGGTTAGCTGACAACAGGTAGATGCAGCCATATAAATTTTGTGCGGTGCTACAAAAATTGAGGTTTGTATCCCTTCCCGTTATGAGAATTCTTCTTGAAGTTGGTAGAATGTGACGGCTTGTTCTTTGCATCAAACTTGCCTTTCCCATGAGATTTGTTCTTGTTGTTTTGGGGCTGGTTGGGCTGGAAGTTCTTCTTGTGTACCATGTGGGCACTAGAAGCTCCCTTAGCGACCCGAGCACGTGTGTCTTTTGCTCTCGCCTTCTCCTCAAAATCAAGAGCGCTAATGAGATCCAAAACAGAAAACTCATGTCTCTTGTTTTTCAGAGAAGTAGCATAATCGTTCCACGAAGGTGGAAGCTTGGCAATGATGGCTCACCCTTAGTGGCATCATAACAGTACATGATCTAAAACCAATATACTGCTCTTGTGCGCCACCTTTTATATTGCACCCCCTTAAAATTAGGCGGCTTCAAAAGCGCAGCAAAACCACTCGGAGTAAATTGCCTATAATCAGGTTTTTGGATTGGATTGTTGAATATATGAGCAATTTACTATGAGATTTAATCTGAATCAGCAGTAAATAGATCATGATGACAATTGCAAACATCAAAGTAATGATGCAGACTAAACCAGGAGGACAGAATCACATACTGTATAGCGGGAGCAGAACCGCTGTGGTTGATGTTATCACTCATGTCGTTGATGAAGAGGTTACCTAGGTCGGGGAAGAAGGCTGTCATTGAGGAAGTCGTCGCTGGCAGCAGTCACAGGAGTGTGCTCCCCAAAAACCTGATCGCCCCTCTCCGGTACAGGATCACGAAAGGCGGGGTTCGGAGGACTGCTGTCCCTTCTCGCAGTGCATGCTGGAAGGAGGGCTAGAGAAGAATTGCGTGGCGGCGCTAAGATCTAGAATGGTGCGAAACCATATGATACAGCGGCGGCTAGGGTAGAGCATGTCAGGTTGGTCGTGCGAGTATAATAATAGGCCTTTGGCCCCCAAACCCCACATCCAAGTCAATAATAGCCCCACCAAGGTTTGTCTCAAAAAAATGTAGTAATTAAGGCGTCCGTTAGTCCCTTTAGTATAAATACTATATCATTAATAATGGCCCCAACTTTTGTCTCACAAAGTATGTTGGAGTACAACCGGCTACACGTTTATTACAATCCGCTTCTCTTCTCTCTCCTTCAACTAAGCACAAATACTATATTTAAATCCTTATAGCCTGCTTATGTCATCTAATTATAGTACTTGTTCTAAAGTTACTCTCCAGTGTGTAGTCTGAAATGCCGGGTGTGCAGCAGGCGGTGCCCTCGGTCGGCGTGCCGTTTCAATGGCGGAAGCAGTGAGAGGTCGCGTCGCCCTGACTTGCCATCAATGTGGAGCGGCGGGCTCAGCTGACGCCGGGTGGGAAGCACGCGCGGGAGGTGGGAGGGGTTTTTTGTTGGAAATATGCCCTAGAGGCAATAATAAAATGGTTATTATAATATTTCTTTATTCATGATAATTGTCTATTGTTCATGCTATAATCGTATTATCCGGAAATCATAATACATGTGTGAATACATAGACCACAACAAGTCCCTAGTAAGCCTCTAGTTGACTAGCTCATTGATCAACAGATAGTCATGGTTTCCTGACTATGGACATTGGGTGTCATTGATAACGGGATCACGTCATTAGGAGAATGATGTGATGGACAAGACCCAATCCTAAGCATAGCACAAAGATCGTGTAGTTCGTTTCGCTAGAGCTTTTCCAAATGTCAAGTATCATTTCCTTAGACCATGAGATTGTGCAACTCCCGGATACCGTATGAGTGCTTTGGGTGTGCCAAACGTCACAACGTAACTGGGTGGATATAAAGGTGCACTACGGGTATCTCCGAAAGTGTCTGTTGGGTTGGCACGAATCGAGACTGGGATTTGTCACTCCGTATGACGGAGAGGTATCTCTGGGCCCACTCGGTAATGCATCATCATAATGAGCTCAATGTGACCAAGTGTCTGGTCACGAGATCATGCATTATGGTACGAGTAAAGTGACTTGCCGGTAACGAGACTGAACGAGGTATTGGGATACCGATGATCGAGTCTCGGGCAAGTAACGTACCAATTGACAAAGGGAATTGTATACGGGATTGATTGAATCCTCGACATCGTGGTTCATCCGATGAGATCATTGAGGAGCATGTGGGAGCCAACATGGGTATCCAGATCCCGTTGTTGGTTATTGACCGGAGAGGCATCTCGATCATGTCTGCATGTCTCCCGAACCCGTAGGGTCTACACACTTAAGGTTCGGTGACGCTAGGGTTGTAGAGATATGAATATGTAGTAACCCGAAAGTTGTTCGGAGTCCCGGATGAGATCCTGGACGTCACGAGGAGTTCCGGAATGGTCCGAAGGTGAAGAATTATATATAGGAAGTGCAGTTTCGGCCATCGGGAAAGTTTCGGGGGTCACCGGTATTGTACCGGGACCACCGGAAGGGTCCTGGGGGTCCACCGGGTGGGGCCACCTATCCCGGAGGGCCGCGTGGGCTGAAGTGGGGAGGGGACCATCCCCTGGTGGGCTGGTGCGCCCCCCTTGGCCCCCCCGCGCCTAGGGTTGGAAACCCTAGGGTGGGGGGGGGGGCGCCTCCACTTGCCTTGGGGGGCAAGCCTCCCCCTGGCCGCCGCCCCCCCTTGGAGATCCCATCTCCAGGGCCGGCGCCCCCCCTTGGGGACCCTATATAAAGAGGGGGGAGGGAGGGCAGCCACACCCTTACACTTGGCGCCTCTCTTCCCCCTTGCTACACCTCTCCCTCCCACAGACGCTTGGCGAAGCCCTGCCGGGATCCCTGCTGCATCCACCACCACGCCGTTGTGCTGCTGGATCTTCATCAACCTCTCCTCCCCCCTTGCTGGATCAAGAAGGAGGAGACGTCACGTTGACCGTACGTGTGTTGAACGCGGAGGTGCCATCCGTTCGGCGCTAGGATCTCCGGTGATTTGGATCACGGCGAGTACGACTTCCTCAACCCCATTCTCTTGAACGCTTCCGCTCGCGATCTACAAGTGTATGTAGATGCACTCCTCTCTCTCGTTGCTGGATGAACTCCTAGATTGATCTTGGTGAACGTAGGAAATTTTTTATTTTATGCAACATTCTCCAACAGTGGCGTCATGAGCTAGGTCTATGCGTAGTTCTCTTTGCATGAGTAGAACACAATTTGTTGTGGGCGTAGATGTTGTCAACTTTCTTGCCACTAGTAGTCTTATTTTGCTTCAGCGGTATTGTGGGATGAAGCGGCCCGGACCGACCTTACACGTACGCTTACGTGAGACAGGTTCCACCGACTGACATGCACTAGTTGCATAAGGTGGCTAGCGGGTGTCTGTCTCTCCCACTTTAGTTGGAGCGGATTCGATGAAAAGGGTCCTTATGAAGGGTAAATAGAAGTTGGCAAATCACGTTGTGGCTTTAACGTAGGTAAGAAAACGTTCTTGCTAGATCACCTATAGAAGCCACGTAAAAACTTGCAACAACAATTAGAGGACGTCTAACTTGTTTTTGCAGCAAGTGTTTTGTGATGTGATATGGCCAAAGGATGTGATGAATGATATATGTGATGTATGAGATGATCATGTTCTTGTAATAGGAATCACGACTTGCATGTCAATGAGTATGACAACCGGTAGGAGCCATAGGAGTTGTCTTTATTTTTTGTATGATCTGCGTGTCATTGAAGAACGCCATGTAAATTACTCTACTTTATTGCTAAACGCATTAGCCATAGAAGTAGAAGTAGTCGTTGGCGTGACAACTTCATGAAGACACGATGATGGAGATCATGATGATGGAGATCATGGTGTCATGCCGTTGATGAAGATGATCTTGGCGCCCTGAAGATGGAGATCAAAGGAGAAATATGATATTGGCCATATCATGTCACTATTTGATTGCATGTGATGTTTATCATGTTTTTCATCTTGTTTACTTAGAACGACGGTAGTAAATAAGATGATCCCTCATAATAATTTCAAGAAAAGTGTTCCCCCTAACTGTGCACCATTGCGAAGGTTCGTTGTTTCGAAGCACCACGTGATGACCGGGTGTGATAGATCCTAACGTTCGAATACAACGGGTGTAAGCCAGATTTACACACGCAATACACTTAGGTTGACTTGATGAGCCTAGCATGTATAGACATGGCCTCGGAACACGGAAGACCGAAAGGTCGAACATGAGTCGTATAGAAGATACGATCAACATGAAGATGTTCACCGATGATGACTAGTCCGTCTCACGTGATGATCGGACACGGCCTAGTTGACTCAGATCATGGATCACTTAGATGACTAGAGGGATGTCTATCTGAGTGGGAGTTCATTGTTTGATTAGATGAACTTAATTATCATGAACTTAGTTTAAAATCTTTGCAATATGTCTTGTAGATCAAATGGCCCACGCTAATGTTGCCCTCAACTTCAACGCGTTCCTAGAGAAAACCAAACTGAAAGACGATGGCAGCAACTATACGGACTGGGTCCGGAACTTGAGGATCGTCCTCATAGCTGCCAAGAAAGCATATGTCCTAGATGCACCGCTAGGTGAAGCACCCGTTTTCCCAGCAACTCAAGACGTTATGAACGCCTGGCAGTCGCGTAGTGATGATTACTCCCTGGTTCAGTGCGGCATGCTTTACAGCTTAGAACCAGGGCTCCAAAAGCGTTTTGAGCAGCACGGAGCATATGAGATGTTCCAAGAGCTAAAAATGGTTTTCCAAGCTCATGCCCGGGTCAAGAGATATGAAGTCTCCAACAAGTTCTATAGTTGTAAGATGGAGGAGAATGGTTCTGTCAGTGAGCACATACTCAAAATGTCTGGGTTGCACAACCGCTTATCTCAACTGGGAGTTAACCTCCCGGATGACGCGGTGGTCGACAGAATCCTCCAGTCGCTCCCACCAAGCTACAAGAGCTTTGTGATGAACTTCAATATGCAGGGGATGGAAAAGACCATTCCTGAGGTATATTCAATGCTGAAATCAGCGGAGGTGGAGATCAAAAAGGAACATCAAGTGTTGATGGTGAATAAAACCACTAAGTTCAAGAAGGGCAAGGGTAAGAAGAACTTCAAGAAGGACGGCAAGGAAGTTGCCACGCCTGGTAAGCCAGTTGCCAGGAAGAAGTCAAGCAATGGACCCAAGCCTGAGACTGAGTGCTTTTATTGCAAGGGAAGCGGACACTGGAAGCAGAACTGCCCAAAGTACTTAGCGGACAAGAAGGCCGGCAAAACCAAAGGTATATGTGATATACATGTAATTGATGTGTACCTTACCAGTGCTCGTAGTAGCTCCTGGGTATTTGATACCGGTGCGGTTGCTCATATTTGTAACTCAAAGCAGGAGCTGCGGACTGGCGAAGGACAAGGTGACGATGCGCGTCGGGAATGATTCCAAGGTCGATGTGATCGTCGTCGGCACGCTACCTCTACATTTACCTACGGGATTAGTTTTGAACCTCAATAATTGTTATTTAGTACCAGCATTGAGCATGAACATTGTATCAGGATCTTGTTTAATTCAAGATGGCTTATAACACCCTCGATGCGGCTATATCTCCCACGTGTCGAAGCACGACTTAAAGGCATAACCGCATTGAAGGCAATGTTGCAAGTGAGGTAATCTTCACACAACCCATGTAATACATAAGGGAAAGAGATACATAGTTGGCTTACAATCGCCACTTCACACAAATACATGAATAAAGCATTACATCATCCAGATACAATCAAGGTCCGACTACGGAACCAAAATAAAAGAAGAACCCCAAATGCGACAAAGGTCCCCGATCGACCCCAACTGGGCTCCACTACTGATCAACTAGAACGAAACAACACAAAGGGCAAGATCTTCATCGAGCTCCTCCTTGAGCTTGGTTGCGTCACCTGCTCGGTAACATAGGCACCTGCAAACTGGTTTTGGAAGTATCTGGTGAGCCACGAGGACTCAGCAATCCCATTACCATGGGTATCAAGACTAGCAAAGCTTAATGGTAAAGGAAGGGGTAAAGTGGTGAGGTTGCAGCAGCGACTAAGCAAGTATGGTGGCTAACATACGCAAATGAGAGCGAGAAGAGAAACAAGCGGAACGGTCGTGAAGCTAGCAATGATCAAGAGGTGATCCTGAACACCTACTTACGTCAAAATAACACAGAAACCGTGTTCACTTCCCGGACTCCGCCGAGAAGAGACCATCACGGCTACACACGCGGTTGATGCGTTTTAATTCGGATCTGGTGTCAAGTTATCTACAACCGGACATTAACAAATTCCCATCTGCCACATAACCGCGGGCATGGCTCTCGAAAGTTTAAACCCTGCAGGGGTGTCCCAACTTAGCCCATGACAAGCTCTCGCGATCAACGAAGGAATAGACCTTCACCCGAGACACTCCGATCAGACTCGGTATCCCGGTACATCAAGACATTTCTACAATGGTAAAACAAGACCAGCAAAGCTGCCCGATGCGCCGACAATCCCGATAGGAGCTGCACATATCTCGTTCTCAGGGCAACACCGGATAGGTCAGCCTACGAGTAAAACCAGACCTCGAGTTGCCCCGAGGGGGCCCCGCAGTCTGCCCGGTTTAGACCAGCACTTAGACAAGCACTGGCCCGGGGGGGGGGCTAAAATAAAGATGACCCTCGAGAGAGCGACTCCCAAGGGAAAAAGTAGGTGGTGGTGAGGCAAATGGTAAAAGTCAATGTCGGGCCTTGCTGGACAAGTTTTATTCAAAGCGAACTGTCAGGGGGGTCCCATAAATCACCCGACCGCGTTAGGAACACAAAATCCGGGAACATAACACTGGTATGATGGAAACTAGGGCGGCAAGAGTGGAACAAAACACCAGGCATAAGGCCGAGCCTTCCACCCTTTACCAAGTATATAGATGCATTAATAATATAAGAGATATTGTGATATCCCAACCAAAATCCTGTCCACCATGGAGAAATCTTCAACTTCACCTGCAACTAGCAACGCTATAAGAGGGGCTGAGCAAAGCGGTAACATAGCCAAACAACGGTTTGCATAGGAAAGGTGTCAAAGGTTAGAGGATCATGGCAATATGGGATGGCTTGATAAACAGGTAATAGGTAGCGCAGCATAGCGATAGAACGAAGCAACTAGCATAGCAATGATAGTAGTGAGATCCAGGGTAGCGGTCATCTTTCCTGAAATCCCGCAAGGAAGAAGAACGAGTCCATGAAGAAGACGAACGGATGAAGCCGAACCAATCGTAGACGAACGAATCCTCACGATCGCAACGAAACAGGAACTAACAAGAAGAAGCACACAACATAGTAAACACACCACACATGAACAAGACATGATGCACAACAAGCATGATGCATGACCGAGCTACATGAAGCTATTCATGGCAAGAGAAGATGCAAACAAGAACAACACATCAAGGCAAGTTTAAATGAGGCCAGGAACAACATATAACAATTCCGGTAAGTCCTCATATGAAATTTTCGAAATTGGTCCAGAACTGAATAAACCTTATGTTAAAGTTGTTAAACAGCAAGTTAAGATGCACCACGAGGATCTACACGAAATTCTAGTCAAGTTACATATAAAGTTCATTAGATTCGGAGCTACGGCCTAGAAGATATGAGCAAAACAAGTTAAACATGGCATTGATGCAAAATGCATACAAACATCAAGCAAACACACCAAAACAAGGATGCAACATGGTAATATGAAGCTACATGCCAAATCAAGCAACTTTCATATAGAGCACACTCAAAACGGAGCAACGGGGCAACACACACACACTATACAAGTCATAGCAACAATCTGTCCATAACAGCAACTAGGCATCTTACAAGCATCAAAATAATATGCTACAACACCCCAACATAATAACAAAAGGCATGGGCATGAAGTACTGGTAAAGCATAACAAAACATGAACACTGAGCTATCTCCAGAAATCACTAGAACATGCTCCAAAACACATGGTAAGATTGCAAATAATAACAGTTTCAGACTTTAGCAGAAATAACATCAGGTTGCAATGTTTAGAGCTATCAAACAACATGTTACAGGAACATATCATGGCAAAAAAAGGCATGGCATGAATCTAATAGATCAAAAGTCCCTTACTGACCATAAGCCAAAAAGGATCAGAAAATATGATGGCACCCATGTAAACATGGCAAGTTATATTACAGATTCATACATGGCAGGAACAACAATAAGTAGGCATGTTTGTGAGCTTGAACCACTCACCACAGAGCAATACATGGCATGGCAAGGCAACCAACAGTAATAAGACATGTTTATGAAGCTAAGCATGGCAAGAGCAAGGTCATAGGGTGCATGGATCACTAGGAAAACACATGGGAACAAGTGAACTTAATGTTAACAGGCTGACAGCAACATTTTCAAGCAACTTTAGAGCACGATTACAACATGTTCCAGCAGGCTATAATTGCAACCAAGGGCATGAATGGATAGAGCAAGACATGTAGATCAAAACATGTTTATAGGACATCTCCAGATTATGCATAGAATGATTAGTAGAAGCATGTTAACATAGCAACAAAATATAACAGAATCTGTCAGGAAAACAGCAACAGCAACTACCCTACTTAACAAGCTCAATGCACTCACTACACAAATCACAAAAATACATGGTTGGCACCCCTGGAAAGATGGCATGGCATAGATCAACATTCATGTAGACATCAACCTCATAGGATGCACACATCAATCATGGCAAAAATGATAAAACAGCAAGTTATAACAGTTTCAACAGATTAACATCAACATGGACTCTTCCAACAGCATTTCGGGCATCAAGATGAGCTCAAATGAAAATGATGCAATGGAATTAAATGAAGTACTCGTCGAGACGAACAATTTGACATATTACACGAACAAAACGGAGCTACAGATGCAGAGATGTGATGCGATGAACATAGCATGTTAATGCAAAAATCCTGGGACTTAGACGAATTTGGAGGTCAACCTTAGGGTTTCTCAGATCCGATCTGGATCCGGGCGCGCGGAAGCCGAGGCGGGCAGTGGCTCGCCGGAGCTGCAGAGGAGGAGGCCGGAGGAGGCCGCGGCCGGCGGGGAGGCGGCGCTGGAGGCGCTCGCCGGCGCGGGGGCGGCGGCGGCCACTGGCGGCCGGAGGCCGGGCGGCGCGGGCGCGCCGGCGAGGACGGCGAGGAGGCGCCGGTGGTCCTGGGGCGGCGGCGGAGCTTGCCGGCGCGGGGGACGCGGCGGAGGGCGCCGGCGGCTCGGGCGGAGCCGGACGAGGGCCGCGGCGGCGATCGGCGGCGGGGACGGCGGAGCGCGGGAGCGAGGCGGCCCGGGCTCGGGCACCGCGGGCGGCAGCGGACGGCGGCCGGCGGCGGGGAGGTCCAGCCGGCCGGAGGGACGAGGCGGCAGGCGAGCGCCGGCCAGTCGGCGGCGACGGCGGCGGGCGAGCGCCGGCCAGTCGGCGGCGACGGCGGCGGGCGAGCGCCGGCCGGTCGCGGGCGCGGGCGACCCTGGGCGGCGGCGGTGGCGGATGGGCCCCGCGGGCCCGCTGCGGGCTCGCGGGCTGGCGGCGGGGAGGCCCACGTGGCGGCCTCCGATTGACTGCGGGCGGCGGCGCGGACGCGTCCGGCGAGGCCGGACGTGTCCGGTGGCGGCGGAGGACGATTTTAGGGTTTCGGGATCCGGATTTGGACGGGGGAGGTGTTTATATAGGTAGAGGGAGCTAGGAGAGTCCAAATGAGGAGCAGTTTTCGGCCACGCGATCGTGATCGAACGACCGAGAGCATGGAGGGGAGTTAAATGGGTTTTGGGCCACTTTGGAAGGGGTGTTGGGCTGCAACTCAAAGAGGGCTTTACGGTTACCCGGTTAACCGTTGGAGTATCAAACGACCTCCAAATGGCACGAAATTTGACAGGCGGTCTACCGGTGCTATACCAAGACCGCTTGGCAAAGCTCGGGCCATTCCGAGAAAGTTTAATACCCACTCACAACAGGAGACAAAAGGGGGACACCGGAGGGCATAGGAGCGCCGGATTGCAAAACGGACAACGGGGAAAAAGCTCGGATGCATGAGACGAACACGTATACAAAATGAAATGCACATGATGACATGATATGAAATGCATATGATGACATGGCAAAGTGCAACACGCAAGCAAAAGACATGGCAACGACGGCGAATAACTGGCAGACACCTGGCGCATCAAATCCGGGGCGTTACAACACTCCACCACTACGAGAGGATCTCGTCCCGAGATCTAGGATGGCACCGGAGGGAAAAGGAAGAGGAAGATAAGAGGTAAAACTAAGTTGCTTCTTCGAGAAATGAGTGAAACCACAAATCTTGAGAGGTTGAGCAATTTAAAAGAAAGAGTACAACAGAGATGAACGAGATTGCAAACAATCCGTTAGAAAAGAGGAACAAGGAACATTACGAGAACTTGACGGTTGCAAAGACACGAATCTAGAGTTTGTTGGACAAGATAGAATTCGAAACCACTCCGGTTAAAACAAGATGAGAGAGGAAGAATTCGGGCAGCACTCCGATTGAACATGGAAGGAGTATAACATGAACTTGAGAAGATGGGAAGATACTTGATGAAATCAACAACACACTGCCTCCGGAACTATTGAAAGAATGGCATAATGGGTGAGAAGGATTTCAGACAGCACTCAGGTTGGCAAGAGAGGCAAAACTTGACAAGATGAAAGAACTTGAATGAGAACACAACAATCCGGTTAAATGGATAAGCATGAAAAGAACATGGTCCTTAAAAAAACGAGGTGATGGGTGAAGAGCACAACATCACAATGCCTCCGTAACGAAAGAATAGAAGTTAGAACGTTGGGATAAAGGGACGGAGAAGAAAATGACAGCTTTTGTCACAAGTGAACTTGGAAAGCATCCTTTCAAGAAGATTAGAATGGAGTTGTTGGAAAAAAACCAACAACGAAAAGAATAAGCTTGATATGGTCTTAAGGAATGCATCTCAAATTATGAGGCGACAACCTGCCAAGCACGGGAAAAGAATTTCATTGATACGAACAAGGAGACGAGAAAGCTATATCACCGGGAGGATAAAGAAGAACTTGGGTCATTTATAAGCACCATAAATAGCAACAATCCTTAGGGAAAGCTTTAGGTGAAATATAACCCAAGATAACTCCAACAAAGGGATTGATGGATTTAAAATACCTCATTCTTGACAACATATGAATCATGAAACAAGAAGGAAATTGTCAAGAGTGACATAACACCACCTCAAAAGATAAGGTAGAAAGAATTGCACTTCGGAATGCAAGACAAAGAATACTTGAACGCCTCAAAACAAAACATGTGTTGAGCATCATGTTTATTTTTAGAGTATAGCTTGGCGGATCATAACTACGAGAGAAATCTTGAAGAACAACTGAAGAATGAAAAGAATCCTTGAGGAACCACCATGAAGAAACTCCGGTATTAAAAGGATGGTGGAAAGAAAGAGAAGTTGAAAACAAAAGGTGTACCTTGCAATGATTTAGATGGAGCTTCATGACGAGATAATGCGGAAAACTTTGAACTCCGGAAAAGAAAAGATGAAGCATCTCGAACCGAGAATGTGATATGATGAACAACTCCGGAAAGAAAGATGAATCACTTGTAAACAAGAATTTATTCATCATGAATAATCTCCGGAAGAAAATAATTGAATCACCTCGAGGAAATAAGAATAAGATTTATTATATGCTTATCCTTCATCAAATTAAATTGACGACAAGCAATGGATTTTGCATACTACTTATTCTTCTTGAAAAGGATTAAGGAGAGAATAGCACAAAACTTGAGAAAGTCTTCATGAACCACCGGTAGGATTGAAAAGAACGAATGAATTGATATGATAACAAAGGAAAAGAATCTGAAGGAACCACCGATGGGATTTGGAAACAATGAGTGAATTAAAATGATAACAAAGGAAGTGAAATCTTGAACGAACCACTGTAAGACTTGGAAATGAAAATAGCAAAGGCACAATTCACCGGAAAGAATGAAGATACTTGAGGGGATTTAGATACATGAGAACGAAGAGAACATGAACTGATTAGAGGATATTTGAACGAATCATTGATAAGATTTGGAGAACGATAGCTACACACTGAGAATGAAGAATTATGGCATGATGGCCTTCAGATGATCGAGAAAGGAAGCAACCCTTGAAATGCGTCGGATGGTTGAAAAGAATTCTCACAATCGAAAACAATTA
Source organism: Triticum aestivum (assembly GCF_018294505.1). Lineage (NCBI taxonomy): Eukaryota > Viridiplantae > Streptophyta > Magnoliopsida > Poales > Poaceae > Triticum > Triticum aestivum. Next base: position 519,271,655 of record NC_057798.1, on the reverse strand, counting down.
TGAGGATAGCATGAAGCTAGAACCATGAATATTCAAGAGAATGGACCAAGATTTAAGAGAAATCCTTCTTCGGTCTTCAAATGTTGAGAATGATGATGATAACCACCATGAATTGTTGAGATACTCCGGGAGAATTAAAAGAGGAAAGGTTGAGCCAAAGATGAAAATAATTTGAAAACAATCTTGGAGAAGGCATGTGACTGATGGAATCCATTCTTATGTCACACTTGAAAAGCATTTAAGAATAACTCCGGAATAATTAGAAGAGTCAGGTAAGATCCTGGGAAAAGACCTGTGGGTTAGGGCCCACTCAAAAGAAAACACCGTTGAGAATGATATTAAAGAGAGATTGCACCGGTTGAATTAAATGGCTTGAATGAGATAACAATCTCCAAATGGCTTGAACGGATTAAGAATGGAAACACAAATCTTCGGAGATATCTTGAGCACTTCAGGAAAAAATGAATAGCGAGAAGTGAGCGATTGAGAGGTGCGCCGGCATGGGAAAGCATTTGAAACGAGGAAAGGAATATGATGAATATCGAAAGCTTGAATTAAATCCACCAAAGAAGAAACAACAATGAAGGATGATGAACTTGAAACTGTTGGGCATCTTCATGGGAAATCACCGGATAAGAACATTGAAAGAAAAGAATGAAGAGACTTCACATGAATAAATGGATACTTGATTAAGAAATCTGTGTCCTTGAAGAAAAAGGGTGGGAGGGCGGGAAAACAAAGGCAACTAGGGACGGATGAAACAAACACCGTTGAGAAGAAATGATAATTGGTCTTGCTGAAGTTGAAGTGATCTGATCCACTTGAAGAGAAACACGCCGGTTGAAAAGGATTAACATGACGACCTCAATGATCAAGAAGGATTAGTATTCACATAGCAATATGAGAACACCGTTTAGGAAAGGTATGGATTCAACATTTGACTTCGAAGCAACTCGAATACCATAAATAAAATAAAACAAAGGATTTGGCTTGCAGAAAAAGCCGGAACAAATACATATGATAGAGATTTACCCAATCCCATATCATGCATCTGTCGGAAAGATATTCTAGGAGCTACTTGAATTCCCACCTATAAAACTCCCGAAACTTTCTGGTTATGCAATCTGGTGTTGGGGATACAGGGGAAGCAATATATCTCACCCAAACTAACAATACCTACATCCAAGCTGTATCCATCCGTCAACACATAACCAAGAAACCTTCGGAAATCGTGTACCTCAACCTTCGAAAAGCATCCGTTATACGAGTCATGGCAATACTCCCGTACTCACCTCAGTACTGGGTTATCGGGGTTATCTCACCAACAACTGCATAAAAGAGATTTTCGATGTCGGCGTACTAAACTCAGGTATTCCAGAACTGCAACGATAAAATTATGACGACAACACCTCAGAGCTCAACTCCCTGGGACACTTCCAGTAAACCCCTGACAGGAGGCACCAAGACAATGTTCTCATCAAAAAACCATCGGAATGATTCCAAGATACCCGCGTGATCCTAAAATTTTTTTTAGTGAAATTTGAGAAGAGAAGAGTCAAAACTCTACGTCAGGAGACCTCACCAGAGCGACGAAGGGACTGAGGAGTAAAAAGAATTCCTAACTCTCCGATATATATAATCCTAAATGACTCAAAACATTTTTTTCTAGACACAACTCGGCCGCTAAAAACGATCAAGCAGTCGGGCTCCTAAGGTCGGGGAAGGCTCTGATTACCAACTTATAACACCCTCGATGCGGCTATATCTCCCACGTGTCGAAGCACGACTTAAAGGCATAACCGCATTGAAAGCAATGTCGCAAGTGAGGTAATCTTCACACAACCCATGTAATACATAAGGGAAAGAGATACATAGTTGGCTTACAATCGCCACTTCACACAAATACATGAATAAAGCATTACATCATCCAGATACAATCAAGGTCCGACTACGGAACCAAAATAAAAGAAGAACCCCAAATGCGACAAAGGTCCCCGATCGACCCCAACTGGGCTCCACTACTGATCAACTAGAACGAAACAACACAAAGGGCAAGATCTTCATCGAGCTCCTCCTTGAGCTTGGTTGCGTCACCTGCTCGGTAACATAGGCACCTGCAAACTGGTTTTGGAAGTATCTGGTGAGCCACGAGGACTCAGCAATCCCATTACCATGGGTATCAAGACTAGCAAAGCTTAATGGGAAAGGAAGGGGTAAAGTGGTGAGGTTGCAGCAGCGACTAAGCAAGTATGGTGGCTAACATACGCAAATGAGAGCGAGAAGAGAACAAGCGGAACGGTCGTGAAGCTAGCAATGATCAAGAGGTGATCCTGAACACCTACTTACGTCAAACATAACACAGAAACCGTGTTCACTTCCCGGACTCCGCCGAGAAGAGACCATCACGGCTACACACTCGGTTGATGCGTTTTAATTCGGATCTGGTGTCAAGTTATCTACAACCGGACATTAACAAATTCCCATCTGCCACATAACCGCGGGCACGGCTCTCGAAAGTTTAAACCCTGCAGGGGTGTCCCAACTTAGCCCATGACAAGCTCTCGCGATCATCGAAGGAATAGACCTTCACCCGAGACACTCCGATCAGACTCGGTATCCCGGTACATCAAGACATTTCGACAATGGTAAAACAAGACCAGCAAAGCCGCCCGATGCGCCGACAATCCCGATAGGAGCTGCACATATCTCGTTCTCAGGGCAACACCGGATAGGTCAGCTACGAGTAAAACCAGACCTCGAGTTGCCCCGAGGGGGCCCCGCAGTCTGCTCGGTTCGGACCAACACTTAGACAAGCACTGGCCCGGGGGGGGGCTAAATAAAGATGACCCTCGAGAGAGCGACTCCCAAGGGAAAAAGTAGGTGGTGGTGAGGCAAATGGTAAAAGTCAATGTTGGGCCTTGCTGGACAAGTTTTATTCAAAGCGAACTGTTAGGGGGGTCCCATAAATCACCCGACCGTGTTAGGAACGCAAAATCCGGGAACATAACACCGGTATGACGGAAACTAGGGCGGCAAGAGTGGAACAAAACACCAGGCATAAGGCCGAGCCTTCCACCCTTTACCAAGTATATAGATGCATTAATAATATAAGAGATATTGTGATATCCCAACCAAAATCCTGTCCACCATGGAGAAATCTTCAACTTCACCTGCAACTAGCAACGCTATAAGAGGGGCTGAGCAAAGCGGTAACATAGCCAAACAACGGTTTGCATAGGAAAGGTGTCAAAGGTTAGAGGTTCATGGCAATATGGGATGGCTTGATAAACAGGTAATAGGTAGCGCAGCATAGCGATAGAACGAAGCAACTAGCATAGCAATGATAGTAGTGAGATCCAGGGTAGCGGTCATCTTGCCTGAAATCCCGCAAGGAAGAAGAACGAGTCCATGAAGAAGACGAACGGATGAAGCCGAACCAATCGTAGACGAACGAATCCTCACGATCGCAACGAAACAGGAACTAACAAGAAGAAGCACACAACATAGGTAAACACACCACACATGAACAAGACATGATGCACAACAAGCATGATGCATGACCAAGCTACATGAAGCTACTCATGGCAAGAGATGATGCAAACAAGAACAACACATCAAGGCAAGTTTAAATGAGGCCGGGAACAACATATAACAATTCCGGTAAGTCCTCATATGAAAATTTCGAAATTGGTCCAGAACTGAATAAACCTTATGTTCAAGTTGTTAAACAGCAAGTTAAGATGCACCAAGAGGATCTACACGAAATTCTAGTCAAGTTACATATAAAGTTCATTAGATTCGGAGCTACGGCCTAGAAGATATGAGCAAAACAAGTTAAACATGGCATTGATGCAAAATGCATACAAACATCAAGCAAACACACCAAAACAAGGATGCAACATGGTAATATGAAGCTACATGCAAAATCAAGCAAGTTTCATATAGAGCACACTCAAAACGGAGCAACGGTGCAACACACACACACTATACAAGTCATAGCAACAATCTGTCCATAACAGCAACTAGGCATCTTACAAGCATCAAAACAATATGCTACAGCACCCCAACATAATAACAAAAGGCATGGGCATGAAGTACTGGTAAAGCATAACAAGACATGAACACTGAGCTATCTCCAGAAATCACTAGAACATGCTCCAAAACACATGGAGATATTGCAAATAATAACAGTTTCAGACTTTAGCAGAAATAACATCAGGTTGCAATGTTTAGAGCTATCAAACAACATGTTACAGGAACATATCATGGCAAACAAAGGCATGACATGAATCTACTAATTGCATAGATCAAAAGTCCCTTACTGACCATAAGCCAAAAAGGATCAGAAAATATGATGGCACCCATGTAAACATGGCAAGTTATATTACAGATTCATACATGGCAGGAACAACAATAAGTAGGCATGTTCGTGAGCTTGAACCACTCACCACAGAGCAATACATGGCATGGCAAGGCAACCAACAGTAATAAGACATGTTTATGAAGCTAAGCATGGCAAGAGCAAGGTCATAGGGTGCATGGATCACTAGGAAAACACATGGGAACAAGTGAACTTAATGTTAACAGGCTGACAGCAACATTTTCAAGCAACTTTAGAGCACGATTACAACATGTTCCAGCAGGCTATAATTGCAACCAAGGGCATGAATGGATAGAGCAAGACATGTAGATCAAAACATGTTTATAGGACATCTCCAGATTATGCATAGAATGATTAGTAGAAGCATGTTAACATAGCAACAAAATATAACAGAATCTGTCAGGAAAACAGCAACAACAACTACCCTACTTAACAAGCTCAATGCACTCACTACACAAGTCACAAAAATACATGGTTGGCACCCCTGGAAAGATGGCATGGCATAGATCAACATTCATGTAGACATCAACCTCATAGGATGCACACATCAATCATGGCAAAAATGATAAAACAACAAGTTATAACAGTTTCAGCAGATTAACATCAATATGCACTCTTCCAACAGCATTTCGGGCATCAAGATGAGCTCAAATGAAAATGATGCAATGGAATGAAATGAAGCACTCGTCGAGGCGAACAATTTGACATATTACACGCATGAAACGGAGCTACGAATGCAAAGATGTGATGCGATGAACATAGCATGTTAATGCAAAAATCCTGGGACTTAGACGAATTTGGAGGTCAACCTTAGGGTTTCTCAGATTCGATCTGGATCCGGGCGCGCGGAAGCCGAGGCGGGCAGCGGCTCGCCGGAGCTGCAGAGGAGGAGGCCGGAGGAGGCCGCGGCCGGCGGGGAGGCGGCGCTGGAGGCGCTCGCCGGCACGGGGGCGGCGGCGGCCACCGGCGGCCGGAGGCCGGGCGGCGCGGGCGCGCCGGCGAGGACGGCGGGGAGGCGCCGGTGGTCCTGGGGCGGCGGCGGAGCTTGCCGGCGCGGGGGACGCGGTGGAGGGCGCCGGCGGCTCAGGCGGAGCCGGCCGCGGGCTGCGGCGGCGGGGACGGCGGAGCGCGGGAGCGAGGCGGCCCAGGCTCGGGCGCCGCGGGCGGCAGCGGACGGCGGCCGGCGGCGGGGAGGTCCGGCCGGCCGGCGGGACGAGGCGGCAGGCGAGCGCCGGCCAGTCGGTGGCGACGGCGGCGGGCGAGCGCCGGCCGGTCGCGGGCGCGGGCGACCCCGGGCGGCGGCGGCGGCGGATGGGCCCCGCGGGCCCGCTGCGGGCTCGCGGGCCGGCGGCGGCTGGCAGCGGGGAGGCCCACGTGGCGGCCTCCGATTGACTGCGGGCGGCGGCGCGGACGCGTCCGGCGAGGCCGGACGTGTCCGGTGGCGGCGGAAGACGATTTTAGGGTTTCGGGATCCGGATTTGGACGGGGGAGGTGTTTATATAGGTAGAGGGAGCTAGGAGAGTCCAAATGAGGAGCGGTTTTCGGCCACGCGATCGTGATTGATCGACCGAGAGCATGGAGGGGAGTTAGATGGGTTTTGGGCCACTTTGGAAGGGGTGTTGGGCTGCAACTCAAAGAGGGCTTTACGGTTACCCGGTTAACCGTTGGAGTATCAAACGACCTCCAAATGGCACGAAATTTGACAGGCGGTCTACCGGTGTTATACCAAGGCCGCTTGGCAAACCTCGGGCCATTCTGAGAAAGTTTAATACCCACTCACAACAGGAGACAAAAGGGGGACACCGGAGGGCATAGGAGCGCCGGATTGCAAAACGGACAACGGGGAAAAAGCTCGGATGCATGAGACGAACACGTATGAAAAATGAAATGCACATGATGACATGATATGAAATGCATATGATGACATGGCAAAGTGCAAGACGCAAGCAAAAGACATGGCAACGACGGCGAATAACTGCCAGACACCTGGCGCATCGAATCCGGGGCGTTACATGGCTACTCATTTAAATCCGAGAATAATGGTTGTTCTATTTATATGAGTGATATGTTTTATGGTCATGCCCCGCTGGTGAATGGTTTATTCTTAATGAATCTCGAGCGTAATGTTACACATATTCATAGTGTGAATACTAAAAGATGTAAAGTTGATAATGATAGTCCCACATACTTGTGGCACTGCCGCCTTGGTCACATTGGTGTCAAGCGCATGAAGAAGCTCCATGCTGATGGACTTTTAGAGTCTCTGGATTATGAATCATTTGACACATGCGAGCCATGCCTCATGGGCATGATGACCAAGATTCTGTTCTCCGGAACAATGGAGGGAGCAACCAACTTATTGGAAATCATACAAACTGATGTGTGCGGTCCAATGAGTGTTGAGGCTCGCGGAGGATATCGTTATGTTCTCATTCTCACTGATGACTTGAGTAGATATGGGTATGTCTACTTGATGAAACACAAGTCTGAGACCTTTGAAAAGTTCAAGGAATTTCATAATGAGGTAGAGAATCAACGTGACCGAAAGATAAAGTTCTTACGATCAGATCGTGGGGGTGAATATTTAAGTCACGAATTTGGTACGCACTCAAGGAAATGTGGAATCGTTTCACAACTCACGCCGCCTGGAACACCTCAGCGAAATGGTGTGTCCGAATGTCGTAATCGCACTCTATTGGATATGGTGCGATCTATGATGTCACTTACCGATTTACCACTATCATTTTGGGGATACGCTCTAGAGACAGCTACATTCACTTTAAATAGGGCACCGTCTAAATCCGTTGAGACGACACCGTATGAATTATGGTTTGGGAAGAAACCTAAGCCATCATTTCTAAAAGTTTGGGGATGCGATGCTTATGTCAAGAAACTTCAACCTGAGAAGCTCGAACCCAAGTCGGAAAAATGCGTCTTCATAGGATACCCTAAGGAAACCATTGGGTATACTTTCTACTTAAGATTCGAGGGCAAGATCTTTGTTTCCAAGATCGGGTCCTTTCTGGAGAAAGTCGAAAGAATTAAGTGGGAGGAAAGTGGAACTTGCTGAAGTACTACCTCTTGAATTGGTAAGTAGCGCAGGTCAGGAAGATGTTCCTGTGGTGCCTACACCGACAAGAGAGGAGGTTAATTATGATGATCAAGATACTTCGGATCAAGCTCTTACTGAACTTTGAAGGTCCACAAGGACACGTTCTGCACCAGAGTGGTATGACAACCCTGTCTTAGAAATCATGTTGTTAGACAACGGTGAATCTTCGAACTATGAAGAAGCAATGGCGGGCCCAGATTCCAAATGGCTTGAAGCCATGCAATCCGAGATAGGATCCATGTATGAAAACATAGTGTGGACTTTGACAGACTTGCCCGATGATCGGCGAGCAATAGAAAACAAATGGATCTTTAAGAAGAAGACGGACGCGGATGGTAATGTTACCATATATAAAGCTCGACTTGTCGCTAAGGGTTATCGACAAGTTCAAGGGATTGACTACGATGAGACATTCTCTCCCGTAGCAAAGCTGAAGTCCGTCCAAATCATGTTAGCAATTGCCGCATACTATGATTATGAGATATGGCAAATGGACGTCAAAACGACATTCCTTAACGGTCACCTTAAGGAAGAACTGTATATGATGCAGCCGGAAGGTTTTGTCGACCCTAAGAATGCTAACAAGGTATGCAAGCTCTAGCGCTCCATCTATGGGCTGGTGCAAGCATCTCGGAGTTGGAACATTCGCTTTAATGAGATGATTAAAGCGTTTGGGTTTATGCAGACTTATGGAGAAGCCTGCGTCTACAAGAAAGTGAGTGGGAGCTCTGTAGCATTTCTCATATTATATGTGGATGACATACTTTTGATGGGAAATGATATAGAACTTTTGGACAACATAAAGGCCTACTTGAATAAGTGTTTTTCAATGAAGGACCTTGGAGAAGCTGCTTACATATTAGGCATCAAAATCTATAGAGATAGATCAAGACGCCTCATAGATCTTTCACAAAGCACATATCTTGATAAGATATTGAAGAAGTTCAATATGGATCAGTCCAAGAAGGGGTTATTGCCTGTGTTGCAAGGTGTGAAATTGAGCTCAACTCAATGCCCGACCACGGCAGAAGATAGAGAAAAGATGAGTGTCGTCCCCTATGCCTCAGCCATAGGGTCTATCATGTATGCCATGACCAATACCAGACCTGATATAAACCTTGCCGTAAGTTTGGTAGGAAGGTACCAAAGTAATCCCAGCATGGAACACTGGACAGCGGTCAAGAACATCCTTAAGTACCTGAAAAGGACTAAGGACATGTTTCTCGTATATGGAGGTGACGAAGAGCTCGTCGTAAAGGGTTATGTCGACGCTAGCTTCGACACAGATCTGGATGACTCGAAGTCACAAACCGGATACGTGTATATTTTGAATGGTGGGGCAGTAAGCTGGTGCAGTTGCAAGCAGAGCGTCGTGGCGGGATCTACATGTGAAGCGGAGTACATGACAGCCTCGGAGGCAGCACATGAAGCAATCTGGGTGAAGGAGTTCATCACCGACCTAGGAGTCATACCCAATGCATCGGGGACGATTACACTCTTCTGTGACAACACTGGAGCTATTGCACTTGCCAAGGAGCCCAGGTTTCACAAGAAGACCAGGCACATCAAGCGTCGCTTCAACTCCATTCGTGAAAATGTTCAAGATGGAGACATAGATATTTGTAAAGTACACACGGACTTGAATGTAGCAGATCCGTTGACTAAACCTCTCCCTAGAGCAAAACATGATCAACACCAGGACGCTGGGTGTTCGATACATCACAATGTAACTAGATTATTGACTCTAGTGCAAGTGGGAGACTGTTAGAAATATGCCCTAGAGGCAATAATAAAATGGTTATTATAATATTTCTTTATTCATGATAATTGTCTATTGTTCATGCTATAATCGTATTATCCGGAAATCGTAATACGTGTGTGAATACATAGACCACAACAAGTCCCTAGTAAGCCTCTAGTTGACTAGCTCATTGATCAACAGATAGTCATGGTTTCCTGACTATGGACATTGGATGTCATTGATAACGGGATCACATCATTAGGAGAATGATGTGATGGACAAGACCCAATCCTAAGCATAGCACAAAGATTGTGTAGTTCGTTTCGCTAGAGCTTTTCCAAATGTCAAGTATCATTTCCTTAGACCATGAGATTGTGCAACTCCCGGATACCGTAGGAGTGCTTTGGGTGTGCCTAACGTCACGACGTAACTGGGTGGCTATAAAGGTGCACTACGGGTATCTCCGAAAGTGTCTGTTGGGTTGGCACGAATCGAGACTGGGATTTGTCACTCCGTATGACGGAGAGGTATCTCTGGGCCCACTCGGTAATGCATCATCATAATGAGCTCAATGAGACCAAGTGTCTGGTCACGGGATCATGCATTACAATACAAGTAAAGTGACTTGCCGGTAATGAGATTAAACGAGGTATTGGGATACCGATGATTGAGTCTCGGGCAAGTAACGTACCAATTGACAAAGGGAATTGTATACGAGATTGATTGAATCCTCGACATCGTGGTTCATTCGATGAGATCATCGAGGAGCATGTGGGAGCCAACATGGGTATCTAGATCCTGCTGTTGGTTATTGACCGGAGAGGCGTCTCGGTCATGTCTGCATGTCTCCCGAACCCGTAGGGTCTACACACTTAAGGTTCGGTGACGCTAGGGTTGTAGAGATATGAATATGCAGTAACCCGAAAGTTGTTTGGAGTCCTGGATGAGATCCTGGATGTCATGAGGAGTTCCGGAATGGTCCGAAGGTGAAGAACTATATATAGGAAGTGCAGTTTCGGCCATCGGGAAAGTTTTGGGGGTCACCGGTATTGTACCGGGACCACCGGAAGGGTCCCAGGGGTCCACTGGGTGGGGCCACCTATCCCGGAGGGCCCCGTGGGCTGAAGTGGGGAGGGGACCAGCCCCTGGTGGGCTGGTGCGCCCCCCCTTGGGCCCCCCTGCGCCTAGGGTTGGAAACCCTAGGGTGGGGGGGGGGGCGTCTCCACTTGCCTTGGGGGGCAAGCCTCCCCCCTGGCCGCCCCCCCCTTGGAGATCCCATCTCCAAGGCCGGCGCCCCCCTTGGGGACCCTATATAAAGAGGGGGGAGGGAGGGCAGCCGCACCCTTACACTTGGCGCCTCCCTTCCCCCTTGCTACACCTCTCCCTCCCACAGACGCTTGGCGAAGCCCTACCGGGATCCATGCTGCATCCACCACCACGCCGTCGTGCTGCCGGATCTTCATCAACCTCTCCTTCCCCCTTGCTGGATCAAGAAGGAGGAGACATCAGGCTGACCGTACGTGTGTTGAACGCGGAGGTGCCATCCGTTCGGCGCTAGGATCTCCGGTGATTTGGATCACGACGAGTACGACTCCCTCAACCCCGTTCTCTTGAACGCTTCCGCTCGCAATCTACAAGGGTATGTAGATGCACTCCTCTCTCTCGTTGCTGGATGAACTCCTAGATTGATCTTGGTGAACGTAGGAAATTTTTTATTTTATGCAACGTTCTCCAACATTTTTGTTGGGCCAAGAAGGTGAGAAGCCAACTTGGGATCGGTCCGGACGGGGAAATATCATGTGCTCCCATACTCTGCACATGACACTAGTCTATGTTACTACTCCCTTCTTTCCGGTTTATAGAGATGTTTAGAGTAACATAGTAATATGTTACAGTATAAGTTACTCCCCACTATGACCAGCCTTGGCCTCTCCCAGTACTCCACCATGTATAGCTGCTAGGCCTGCCACGTAGGCATAAAATATGATGTGGCACCAATAAACTAAGCACCTATGCATTGAAGACTTGAGTTACTAAGCCATTTAATGCACTTAGCACCTCATCTAAGCACATCTAAGCACTTACTAGCACCCCCTTGACCGTGGACCTTGACGGTGTACGTCACCTTGTGTCTCATAATTTTCGTCGTCATCATCTAAGTCCTAGAAGATCTCACCCACATCATCATTAGCATGCAACCGCCTTGATAGACAATGTACGCAGAAGGAGTAGAGGCGTCTGGGGACGTACCACGTCGTGGGAACTCCGTACGTACTCGTGTGCATGCAGCGTGCGTGTGTTTTCCATCGGTGCTAGCTCTAAGGCCGAGGCTGCGGTCGTCTTCGTCTCCGACTAGTCGTTGAGCAACGACGGCAAAGAGGTGCTGCAAGAGATGCGTAGGCGTCGTTGCGTGCGAGCTTCGCCATAGCATGACGAACCGGACGTCACCGCATATGGCGCATGCCTCCATGCAGCCGAGTGTGCGCACATGCATGTGTTATTCACGTGCATTCTGCGACCGAGCATGTGTGCATGCACATGTTGTGTACGTGCGTTGTGTGCTCCATGCTGTGCGCGTATGTGCATGAGTTGGATCGGTTGGAGTTAGTGCGTTGGCTTGATTACATGCGTGGCTGCATGCGTCCTGTACATGCGTGGCTTGATGCGTGGTTATCAATATAAACTACTCCCTCCGTTCCTAAATATAAGTCTTTCTAGCCATTTCAAATAGACTACAACATAAGGATGTATGTAGACATATTTTAGAGTGTAGATTCACTCATTTTGTTTCGTATGTAGTCCCTTATTTAAATTTCTAAAAAGACTTATATTTGGGAACGAAGGGAGTATAAAACATCTTCAACTTAGCATCCTGATGTACCGTTTCTAGTGGTTAGCGAAGAGTTCATGTTCTTTTATTTGTTTATAGGTGGGCAGGTGGCAAAAAGCAGGGGAAAACATGCAAGGTTCCTTGCAGACGCTCCACCGCGAGGTTCCTTGCTCCTTCTCAGTCGTCGGGAATCTATGCTCTTCAACTCTTTTCTTTTACATGAGCTTTGTTCATCCTTTTCCCAACACACGAGACATCTAGCATCAAGGTGCATGTGTCATGCAAGAAAATTGAGATAATTAAATAAGCAGTGCGTAAGTGAGTCGTGCACTTCGATGGCACCTACGCAATATTTTTTCTCCTCGATGGCACATGAATAGTGCACGTACTCAACGACGGAGCACAGGATGGTAGCAATGACATGGTCAACCCTTTTTTGGAGAGACTACATACTAAATAACTTTGATGTGTCCCGTCAACTCACAGAACGACGAGAAGCTTGATTACGCCTTCTTCCTCGCCAACGCGTGCGCGGTGGCTCGCAACACGAGGAGAAACTTTTGCTTACAAGCGATGGACGTGCAGCAGTTCATTTGGTGTCAGATTGCCGAAGTACTACCGTAGAACCATCGACTTCCGGAAGAGGCGAAGAGCCAAGCGCAAGGTCACCTACTAACCTTAGGCTAGGCGTAGTGGGAGTAACATAAGTAGGGATACCTCCTTTTTTATTCTAGAAACAACCACACACGAATATCGAGGTGCTGGTTACGTAGAACAAATTTCCTGGAGTCCGTGCTCAGCCCTCCTCTATCTCTCTTCTCAGCCAGCCAGCGAACGTGCGGAGCCCATCATCTGTTTGCTCACATGTGGTCCCACATGTCAGTGAAAATGCAAGAGGACCCATTGAACCTGCACATCTTTCACCTCGACGTGCTGGTAATGAAAAACAAATACAATAAAGATCTTCGGTGGCCGCTTTAGGAGTTACTCAAGAGTAGTATGATTCTATTTACAGTTTAACCCAAGATGCACATCACGTGGCTTCAACTACCACTCTATTTTCTTGCATGACACGAGCTAGATGCTGGATGTCCCACGTGTCGGCAAAAGGAGGAAGAACCCGACCAAATCTTTGGTTGTGCTCTCGGATTAGACTAGTTGTGCTAACTTAAATTTTTTATTGTGTAATAGAATGGATGCAAGTTTTGGTATTGGGAAGAAGAGTACATTGATATATTGATAGAGCGCAATTTAGTAGATGTTCTAGCACTTTTAGCTAGCATAGAGGCTAGAGATGAGACTAGTGCACTTGTTGATACTCCTACTAGAATAAAGGATAGACATGAGACTAGATGCGAGGAAGCAACGTCTACTTCTTTACACTCGAAGAAGAAAGAAGCACGCAAGATCGAGCCTCCGCAGATCAACAATAAATGCATCAAGAAGGCACTAATTGAACTTACAGGAGCAGTTATGGAACTTGGATATCTTCTAAAATGTATTCTTGTGGTTCTTGTTTTCTTTGGTCTTGCTTTTCTAGTCAAAATTATCGTTGGAGTCCGTGCAAAGCGGAGGTCCGTTTGGGGTCGTGCGTTGGAGTTGGCCTTACAAGTGGGACCATAGTTGAGGAAACCGACTATCGGCAAACCCCCACCTCGCCCGCCACGCGATGGATGAAGTTAGAGAAACGACGAGGTTGAAGAGATTGCTCTAGCACGGACTCCAAGAAATATGGTGTCAGATGGATGTCGTGCTGGTGGCGTGTGCCGTACTCCTGGACGTTAATGCTTGTTCTGGCCCATGCCACCCTACTACTCCTACTACTTATGTAGTACTCGTACTAGTAGTCAAGGATTCGAGGTGCTAGTTACGTACAGTGAACACATTAACATATGGCTACAGTAAAGACACCCGCCCGACGCGCGAAGCATGTGAAGCTAGTACAAATAGTGTACTACTATTGTTGATTGGCCTCATCCGATAACCTGTTGCAATGCACGTACAATTATGTATTCGGAAAATATTTTTTTTGCCTCGTCGCACCACTTACTCAGAGAAGCGACTCGAAAGACATTCATAAATTTAGTAAGTTTAGCACAGGCATATCATTTTATTACATACAACAGGTCATCAACCCACATCGACAATGAGGATACATTATAAATACTAAAGTTTTCATCACACAACAAATAACAAGCAATGAAATGAACTTCAACTCAACCAATCCTCGGCGTTGGAAACGCTTGCTTTGAACCATAAGTGATTCTCTGGGACGGGCCATCTATTGTCAATCTCGAGACCAACGCAGGACTGATCATCCAGGCTGAAGCGGCCTACTATATCAGTACCAGGGTAGGGAACCACCCAAATGTCCGAGGTATAGACATAGTTGCTTCTCATAAATGGTACTAGTAACGTCACTACAAAAAAAGACACATCTGTGACATTTTGGGCCGAACGAATTTTTTTTCTGTCATACATATGACACTTCTATGATGATAATTGTGACAAAACCCGGTATCATCATAGATCTGGTGGGCTCCTACTTCTATGACAAAAAATCATGACAGAAAAAGGGGCTTTTCGTCCTGGGCGGGCCGGAGACGCAGCCGCATGACATTCTTTGGGCCGTCCATGATGGAAAAAACCATGGTAGAAGCGAGGGGGAGGAAAATTTCGGGGAGTTGCCAGTTACGGTGGGAGGTCGGGGGCCGAGCGATGCGTGTTTCTCTCGTACACATGCGAGGCGTTGGCTCTAACTGAACCCGAGCGAGGCGTTGGGCTCTAACTGAACCCGAGTGATTGCACTGCAGGCTACGCGTTACTGAACCCGAGCGATCAATCGATGGCTATTAACTGAACCCGATGGAGCGATTCCTTCACTACTGCTGCTAACTAAAGCCGATCGATTGGATGAACAGTGAGCGTTGCGGGGGGGGGGGGGGGTTGGATGAATAGTGAGCGGTGGCGTTGCCTCTGGATGAACAAGACCCTGTGGTGTGGAGGGCTGGATGAACAGTAGACGGTGGAGGGGTGGCCGTGGAGGGGTGGTTGAACAGGACCCCGTGGTGTGGAGGGCTGGATGAAAAGTAGATGGTGGAGGGGTGGTTGAACAGTAGCCGGTGGAGTAGCGCGTAGTGGAGGCTGGATGAACAGGAGCCCGTGGAGGCTGGAGGAGGTCGACGGTAGCCTGTGGAGGCTGGAGGAGGTCGACGGTGGAGATGAACAGTATCCCGTGGAGTCCCGTTTTGCGGTACGCCACACCCCTCCCAATGAACAGGACCCCCGTTTCGACCGTAGCGCTCCAACACAAGTCCGTTTTGTCCGTTTTGCGGTACGCCACACCCCTCCCGATCAACAGGACCCCCATTTCGACCGTAGGAGGTTCGTTTCATCCGTTTTGCGGTACGCCACACCCCTCCCGATCAACAGGACCCCCGTTTCGACCGTAGGAGGTCCGTTTCCTCCGTTTTGCAGTACGCCAGGCCCCTCCCGATGAACAGGATCCCGTTTCGAACCTGGCTGGTCGAACACAAGGCCGTTTCCTCTGTTGTGCGGTACGCCAGGCCTCGTTTCCATCGCCTGTTCCGTCCAAGCCCTCTCGATGAACACGACCACGCATTCCGTTCCGACCTAGCCGGTTGGCTCCCCATGAACAAGACGACGATGTTGTTTCTCCGTTCTGACCCAGCCATGTACGTATGCGTGAGTAGGCGTTCGAGACCCTGCCCGTATGTACGTACGTGGCCGTATTTTCTTTCTTGCACCCTCGCCGCTGTACGTACGTGTACATGCTACTTGCGTGCCTCTACTACGACACATGTGCGCCTCTACTACGACACGTGCGCGCCTCTACATCGACCAGTATGTACGTACACGTTCACGACCAGAATGACAACGCTACGTACGCTTCGACCAGGTGGGTCCCGACTGTCAGGCACTTCCTTGCTGCGAAGATGTAGCTGGTGGGTCCCAGTAGTCAGGGGGACAAATCGTTTTTTTTGCCCAGACGCACTTCCTTGCGTGCGAAGATGTAGCTGGTGGGTCCCAGCAGTCAGGGGGGCGAATTGTTTTTTTGCCCGGACGCACTTCCTTGCGTGCGAAGGTGTAGCTGGTGGGTCCCAACAGTCAGGGGGGAAACATTTTTTTCTCGAAATACGGTGGCCCGTCCGGTGGGTCCCCGCTGTCAGGTGGAGGAATAATTATTTTGCGCGTAATAAGGAGGCACTTCCTTGCTGCGGTCGTGGACCCAGCTGTCAGCGTCTCCACGCACAGTACTCTTCCGATGGAAGTCGGCCGTTGACCACATTGACCACGCCGCGCCGAGAGCACCACGGCGGTGGACGACGGCGAGGCCTAGGAAGGGGACGACACGGAGGCAGGGAAGACTCGGCAGTTGTTTCCCACGCGGAGGGGAGTATGACTGTACGAGGGTTTACTGGTTTGTCTGCCGTCGCCGGAGAATAACAGCAGGTGTGGGTGAGTAGAGGGATGGCTAGGCCAGCGATGTGAGTACGGTGGGGCGGTGAGGCATGCGCGGCAGCACAGCCGACCGCGGGGAGGAGGGAGCAGGCAGTCCCGCCGGCGCTTGTTTGAGCGGCTGGAGCAGGAAGAGCAGAGATTGAAGAAGCACGACGGCCGTTGGATGGACATCCAACAGTCACTGCTTGTGCGTCAACCTTTTTTTTAGGAAGGCCTCAAATCTGTGGAAAACAGCATACAACCCATCTGCCATTATTTCTAATAATTTACAGCCCATTTGCTAATTCTTAAGGTTTTTTTGGAGCCCATATTCTTTTTGTTAGCATTACAGACCATATTGTGGCCACGGTTAAAAAATTATACGAAATTTTGCATATTTCGTTGCGGTCCGAACTATTTTTAATCCAGAAATTTTGACTCACATTCAAACTGATTTTAAAAATAAATGTATATCAATATAAAATCCAACAAATTCTCCATGCATAAAAATTAATGTAATTTAAAATCTTGAAATAAAAAAAAGATATTTGAAACTAATTGTCGGTTTGATGTGTTTTAAAAATGTACAACCCATTTCTCATTACTGATGGGCCATTTTCTCGGCCAGTCGAATGAAAGCTCTCCTCGTCTTGAAAGATTTGCAGCCCAACAGGCCTAACAAAGCGACTTACTCCCTCTGTTCCAAAATAGATGACCCAACTTTGTACTAAAGTTAGTGCAAAGTTGAGTCATCTATTTTGTAATGGAGGGAGTACTTGGCAAATCACAAAAAAACTGGGTTGTGGCCGTGGCACCCAGCTGTCAGCCTCTCCCCGTACAGTACTCTTCCGATGGAAGTCATTCCTTGACCATGTTGACCATGCCGTGCGGAGAGCACCACGGCAGTGGACGACGGTGAGGCCTAGGAAGGGGACAGCATGGAGCCGGGGAGACGCGACAGTGGAAGCCCACGCGGAGAGGAGTACAAGGGTTCACTGGTTCGGCTGCAGTGTGAGGCTGCCGTCGCCGCAAGGCCTAGCCAGCGGTGGGAATAGTAGGGGGTGGTGAGGCCTCCGCAGCAGCACAGCCGACCATGGGAGGCAGGAGCATGCGGCACGACCGGCGCTGCTTTGGGCGGGTGGAGCAAGAAGACCAGAGGTTGAAGAAGCACTACGGCCGTTGGATGGACATCGTACGGTCACTGGAGCTAGAATCGTTCATATTGACTAAGTTGACAAAGCCCTTCATCCCCATCAACTTAGTAGGCCCACAAGTCAGCCTCCCACCAAGGTGAGTCCCAGCAAGCTGGGGGAGTATTCTTTTTTTGTGCGTAATAAGGAGGCACTTCCGGTGGGTCCGAGCTAACAGCGGGGGGGGGGGCGTTTTTTTGCAAAATACGGTGGCCCATCCGGTGGGTCCCAGCAGTCAGGAGGAAACAAATTTTTTCGCAAAATACTAGTGGCCCGTCCGGTGGGTCCCCGCTGTCAGGTGGGGGAATAATTATTTTCCGTGTAATAAGGAGGCACTTCCTTGCGGTTGCCGTGGACCCAGCTGTCAGCCTCTCCACGTACAGTACTCTTCCGATGGAATTCGGTCATTGACCACATTGACCACACCGCGCCGAGAGCACCACGGCGGTGGACGACGGCGAGGCCTAGGAAGGGGAAGATGTGGAGCCGGGCCACGGGAGGCAGGAGCAGGTGGTAGCACAGCCGGCCACGGGAGGCAGGAGCAGGCGGCACGACAGGCGCTGCTCTGGGCGGCTGGAGCAAGAAGACCAGAGGTTGAAGAAGCACTATGGCCGTTGGATGGACATCATACGGTCACTGGAGTATTGACTAAGTTGACAAAGCCCTCCGTCCCCGTCAACTTAGTAGGCCCACATGTCAGCCCAACAATATGGTGGGTCCTAGCTAGCAGGGGGTATTGATTTTTTTGGGCGTAATAAGGAGGCACTTCCTTGCGTGCGAAGATATAGCTGGTGGGTCCGACCTGTCAAAGGGGGGAACTTTTTTTTTGTGAAATACAGAGGCCCTTCCTGTGGGTCCTAGCTGTCAGGTGGAGGAATCATTATTTTGCGTGCAATAAGGAGGCATTTCCTTGCGTGCGGCCGTGGACCCAGCTGTCAGCCTCTCCACGTACAGTCCACTTCCGATGGATGTCGTTCATTGACCATGTTGACCAGGCCGCGCCGAGAGCACCAGGGCGGTGGACAACGGCAAGGCCTAGGAAGGGAACGACACCGAGCCAGGGAATACTCGACAGTTGTTTCCCACGCGGAGGAGTACGAGGGTTTACTGGTTTGTCTACCGTAGCCAGAGAATAACAACATGTGTTGGTGAGTAGAGGGATGGCTAGGCCAGCGATGGGAGTACGCTGGGGCCGTGGGGCCTGCGCGGCAGCATAGCCGGCCGCGAGAGGAGGGAGCAGGCAGTCCCGCCGGCGCTTGTTTGAGCGCCTGGAGCATGAAGAGTAGAGATTGAAGAAGCACGACAGCCGTTGGATGGACATCCAACAGTCACTGCTCTCGTGTGTTGACTAAGTTGACACGGCGTTGCGTGTGCGTCAACCTTTTTTTTATGAAAGCATACGCGTCAACCTGTAGTAGGCGCACAAGTCAGCCTCAAATCTGTGGAAAACAACATACAGCCCATCTGCCATTATTTCTAATAATGTACAACCCATTTGCTAATTCTTAAGATTTTTTTGGAGCCCATCTTCTTTTTGTTAGCATTACACCCCATATTGTGGCCACGGTTAAAAAGTATACAAAATTTTGCATATTTCGGTGCGGTCAACAGTTTTTAATTTGGAAATATCGATTCACATTCAAACTATTTTGAAAAATAATTTATATAAATATAAAATCCGAATAATTGTCCACGCATAAAAATCAATGGAATTTAAGATCTTGTAATGAAAAAAAATTGAAACTAATTCCCGGTTTGATGTGTTTTAAAAATGTACATGCCATTTCTGGGCAAACCGAATGAAATTCTCCTCGTCTTGAAAGATTTGCAGCCTAGCAGGGACGATAAAGCAAGTAGGCCTTGTTTGGGTATTTCTTTTAAAAAATAGAACTAGGCTAGCCATTTTCAGCAAAAAAAAACACAACTGGGCTCATGATGTGGTAAACATAAATAAAACCCTAGCTAGACGGGCCACAGCCCCCGCATAGCCCCGTTGTTACCCTGATCCGTCGCTAAAACTAGTATAAATAACAACTACTTGTTCCTTAAAAAAACTGCGCGACTTGCTGGGTCCCTGGTGTCAGCCGTTCGTAGTGTAATTCTCTCGTTTATTGACTACGTTGACAATGGTGTGAGCCCCAGATGTCCAACCATTATGAGGAACCATATTTTTGGGCTTGTACTATAGAGGCACTTGCTTGCGTACTGCCATGACGCTGGTGGGTCCCTACTGTCATCCTCTCCACGTACAGTCATCTCCTTTTTCCTCTCGGTTGTTGACGACGTTGACAACGCAAGAGGGCGGCGCACCACGCACGGCAAGCGAACCAAGGCCGCAAGGCGGAGGACGACGGCGAGGCCTTGGATGGAACAAATAGGAGCCATTGAAGATGCGTCGGTCCAGTCGCAGGCGGAGGGGAGTACGAGGGTTGACTGGTTCGGGCACGGGTGCGTGTTGGGGCTGACGTCGCCGGAGAATAACAGGACGTGTGGGGGAATAGAGGGAGGGACTGGCCAACATTGGAGGGTACGTACGGTAGGGCGGCAGAGGCGCAACCGGCCATGGGAGGCGGGAGCAGGCGGAGCCGATGGGGTGGTTTGGTTTGGGCGACTGGAGGAAGAAGAAGACAAGAGATAGAAGATACACGACAGATGTTGGATGTCAATCCAACGGCTGGTAGGCAGAATCATTTGTTGACTGGCTAGTAAGTCGACACCACCTTGGATAGGCTATTTCCTCGCGTGTCCCAAATGTCAGAATCCAAATCTGTCACGGTCATGCAGCCTTTCCTATGAAAATTTATAGCCCATTTGATGTGCTAGTTCGAAATAAGTTTGTGGGTGCTGGTGGGGGCTAATCACTTGGCTTCTGTAATGCACAGTGAACTCAAGCAGCCGGCGAGAGTGATGTTATTTCCCTTGGTTGGGATTTGTTACAATATTTCACTCTAAATTAAACGAATGGCAAGCCATTTGCCTTGTTTCAAAGAAAATATGACAGTCACAGCCGAGTTGAAAAGGGCAGGAACATCTAACTCCAGCTTACAAACTGTACAAAAGCACGAGGGTTAATTGTTCATCAGGTTTACAAAAAAACCTAGATTAAAAGGGCAACAACATCTAACTCCAGCACTGTTTTCGACAGTCACAGTCAAATGGATCGGTCAGGTCCATAGAATGAACATCCTGGGTCGTAAAATTTACTGGATTATGACCACAATATGTTGTAAATAGAAGCCTGGCATGTTCAGAAGCTCTTTTGCCCACCTGAAACTCCTTTTTTTGCTCTTCGACATACCCATCCGTCAAAACCATGCTGCTGATAAACTTAAGCCTGATGGACAATAGTAACCTCGCATTCAGCAAGAAGAATGTGACAAATCTTGTGTTTGCACGGTTGGCTACATATCATTCTAGCGTTATTGTCTTCAATCGAATCTCATGAGAACTGAGAAAATCCCGATGTTTACGAATCCACCGATTGGTTATAACTTTCTTACCCCGTCCTGTTGCCTAAATAGACATGAGGATTGAAAACAGTTAAGGTCTAAAAGAAGAGTGTCGAAAGAGCAACAGTTGAACGGTTAATTCTAGTACACTATATGCGGGCTTCCAATGTGCGTGAACTTATCATCTTTATATACAACTTCTCCAAACATGGAAAGCATTGCAGCAAGCCAATAGTCTTGTTCAGATCAAAACTATTCATTTGGATATATAAGATCTTGACAGAATCCAGCACCATTGATAGGCCATCCATGGAGAAACTCTTCATTGAGCATAGAACATAATATTAGTACAAAATGTGTACTCCAAGATGATATATAAATTATGCGCAGAAATCTAAAATGCAGCTTATGGTTACAAGTGCAGATGATAATATAAAGTACCTGAAGAACTGTGGAGCCAAACACCATACTGAAATGAGCACAGAGATCATGTATTACACCCAAGGTCTCCAGTTTAGGCGCAGAGAGGATGGTTATTTGCAATGGTGAATAACTAGAATCAAGGATCAACCTTTGAAGTGAAGGGGCATCTTGGGTGATGAGCTGCCTTTCGTCAAAAGAAATTCCAATTCTTACAAGGTTAGGCGACTTTATTTGGAGACAACCGATTCTAACTGTGAAAACAAGCACCAAGCACTCCAGCACAGGGCAACTGAAGTGGATGATGCTGTGCAATGAGGCCTCCGATATACGAACCCGCACAAGTGAAAGTTTCTTGAGAAATGGGAGTCGAAGGTTTAGTACCAGATTGTCTGGTAGGTAGCACAGCGCAAAGGTGACGGTGTGGAGAGAGGAGGAAAACCGCGAGATGGACATCGGTGCTGAGGGCACAAGTTCATGGCGTTCGGTATGTGGTATGTGATTTCCAGGGGAATAGTAGAACTCAAGCAACTGTAGTTCTGTGAATTCAAGGGATTTCAGCCAGGCGTCCACCGTGCAGGGCATGGTATGCTTGCTCAGGTAGCATGACGGGATGCAGAGGCTTTGAATGAAGCCCTAGTGGGAGGAGATGATGGCTCTGGGGAATTCAAAATCATTGAAGAGAGATAGCTGACGACAGTCGAGATTAAGGGGCACGACGCCACAGAATTGAGAGGACTTGGGTGTGGCAGCAATCCTTGGTGGGGAGAAGCGAGATGATCTCCCCAAGGACGGCGTCTAGGAGATCGTTGATGCGGTCCACCCGAGATTCTACGGGTTCCTGGGATCCGGTGGGGGCGGGGTTGCCGCTTCTCCTCGCGCTGCCGGGTGCGGGATCTACAATAGGCGTCGCTGCTGGCGGGAGCCTCATCTTCTTGGCGCTGGGGTCAGCCGACTCCATTTTCCTCGAGGGCGTCGTGTCGCGCTCACGGATTTGAGCAGAGTAACGAATGACGAGCCTAATTGTGGTGCGAGCGAAGAAGAAGGGGAGCTGGGGGGTTTTCTGTAGGAGTGAGGAAGAAGGGGAGCTGGGGTTTTCTGTAGGAGTGAGGCGAGGAATTTGGGGGTACGAGTGGAGCGAGCTGACGTGAGGTGGGTGGGAGCGAGGAGGAAGAAAGCACCCAGGTTTTTTTGGGGGGTGGGGGGTGTGTGTGCTGGGTGTGCGTAGCGCCTCTCATTCAGTAAATATATGGGCTTTTGAATTGATTTTACTATTTACTAGTGCGGATGGGCTGTTTTGTCTTGGGCCCAGAGAAACAATTACTACTAGTACAGTGGAGACACTCTACAGCTACCCAGCAAAACAATTACTACTAGTACAGTGGAGACACTCTACTGCTTCTGGCTCCTCCTAGGTCATTGAAACGTCTCCCTCTACTGAATGCCATTATACTTTTGTTCACCGACATGCGGGCCATGCAGCGCGCGGGCCCAAATGCCATCCACCAAATTAGAAGGCAGTATGCAGGCGGAGAGTCACCCCGGTCATAGCGCGACAGTAACGAGCCGTCGTATCACAAAACCCCACCTCCCCGCAGTCTAAGTTTGATAGACGAAGCAACCATCATTTCACTCTTCGCTGAATCCCCTTCTCCCTCACCGTCTTCAAGAAAGGCAACACTCGCATCTGCCACTGTTCTTCTCTCCCAACAAAGGGAAGGTAAGCGGATCCGTGATGTTGGTATATTTTCGTTCAGAGAAAAAAAAAGAACTTTTGCAAAGCAGTAACCAATCCTCACTCTCTTTTTTGTTTCATTGTCATTGCGATTGTGTTTTCCTTTCAGTGGTCTCCTAGTATTCGTCAGTTTCATGATGGACCAAGGAGAACCAGGCAAAGATCTGCCGATATTGGAGCAGACGCGGGAGGCTGATCCCCACGAGACAGAGAGCTCCAAGAAGATGGAGGCAACCACCGAGCCAACCCCAGATACGCTCACGGCCACTACTAAGATGGTCAACGCCCCG